>NC_089873.1:78415500-78734500 GCF_040182565.1 Anser cygnoides | reverse complement strand
ATAATTCTTCCATACATAAAAGCAGAAAAGGCGCAGACCAAGCCTGATAAATGTGAATTTGTGTACTTTGAAAGCAGTTTCAAGACACTGTCCTCATAGTTCAAAAGCTCCATAAATTGCCGTTAACAGGGTCAAATGCAGCATTGAGCACAACTCTGTCAGGAATGAATTAAGGTAGTACTCAGAACAAGTACAGATGTCAGAGAGCATCAGTTAGCCATGTTTTACTCTTCGAGAGATTTTTACTTAAGAAGTTAGGTGGTAAGTAGCAAACATAAAAAGTTTGCTTTAATGGCTAGTAATCATGAGAATGAATTGGATTAATTCGCAGTTATACAGAATGAGCCAGTACTGAGACCATCCACCTGCTCTCCTTTCCAAACTATATAACACAGATACATGCAGCAAGGCTATACATATCAGATTTTTTTTTGGAGAAAGGTGGTGCCTTGATCATCCTGCAAGTCTTGAACTTCCATGCATTCTCTGTGAAGGGAGATTTCCTTCTCACCCCAGGGCATGCAGGAATGTGTATAGGAATCATGACAGGGCTCTCATAAATCAGAATATTGCTTTGATAGAAGCAGTTATTTTGATCGCTCCAAAAACCCATCAGCTATGGATAACAATCTCTTCTGCTTTGGACTTCTGTGTAACTTAACATACAGCATAACATTTTGCCACTAAACCCACCTAGCTCTGCTCCCTGAACCAGCAGCATGGTTCTCTTTCCACACCACAAGAGACACAATGCACATGCTCAGCAGAAAATACAAAATGAACTTGGAACTTCTAGTTGGGGCTTCCTGCCCACCCCCACTCCCTGAGAGCTCTGAATAAAAAAAGAGACAGCTTCTTCTCTTTGTTCATCCTTCTCCCCTACCACTGTGAACCTGAAGTGAGAGGTCTTCTGTCTTGTGAAGTGCTTCATCTCTTAGCAGTCACAGTTCCTTCTTCTTCATTCACGTGATGTGTCGTGACCACTTTGTTAAGCTGAGCTTGAATGACAATTTCTGCAGCAGTAGAACATATTTTTCGCAACAAACTAGGTAATCATAGAAAGTGAATTATAAGGATGGGTCCCTTTCAACTTGGGATATTCTATGATTACTTTAGGCTTACAGTTTAAGTTTATGACTTTACCAGCCTGAATTGGGAACCTAGTTTTTATGCTTTTGTACTACTGGGGGAGAGAGAGCTCAAATCAGGAGCCTCCCTGTCTCCTCTGGCTTGGCATGAAATTTAAATTCTTAAAATAAACAAGGTGAATGCCTGTCAGATGTTTTCACAGCAAATGAATATCATCGCAGTGTAGACACAAGGCCGCATTCCACTTCTGTAAGAAGCTGAACATTACATACTGCTGAAAACAAAAATTCAGTGAGTTTGCTTCATGAATTTTTTTGTTTATGCATTAAAAATTTTGAACGTTTAATAGCTCACAACATTATGTCTGTTCCAAATGGAACACAAGAAGCAAAAGCATCACATGGTTATTAAGAACTGCATGCACTCCAAGTTTTAGAATACAAAGATTTGTTGTGTTGCTTGTAATCCATTTTAATCTCTTTAATGCACCAGGAAATAGCATGCATATCTTGTGAAGGATCTTGAAGACTACTCTATAGATACTTTATGCAGACTTACTGTCCCTAAAATAGCCTCCTCTACGACAAACTGATTTGCAAGGGATATACGTACTCTTGCTTCCTAGCTGTTGACAAGACAAACTGCAAGGATCATAGCTTTAATAAGCATTAACTTACCTTGAAATTCAGGACCGTCATCTTTGATCCTGACAGCAGTTTGAATGTATGAATATGCATGTTCATTAGTATCACCGTATTTTGGGGTGGGACTTGAATAAATAATCTATTGATTATATTTGTACAGGAAAAGGGAAGACAAAATACCAACAATGTTAAGCACAAGAAGAAAACCCAGCAAATATAGCCATATTAATAACTGTTCAAGTCTAATACATACTGCAAAAGTTAAATGTTTCATTTGACTCAACCCTTAGAAGGAGGAAGTCACTGAAGGACTAATCATCTTCTAATGATATAAATACTCCTGCTAACAATTACATTTAATTAAATTATTAACTAGGTGTTGACTAATTACCTAGGGCTTTGTAAGTTTGAAGCACTCTGAATAGCTGTTATTATTGTACTGCTTGTAACTAAATAGCTTTCCTAGAGCATTATGCACACAGGATTCTGCTGCAATCTCTGTGAACTGATATCCCAATTATGCCACTGCCACTCATTGCTCATAAAATGCACAAAGCTATATGCAATTTTTTTTCTCTTAGAGAACTGTAAGAAAGATAAATGATATCCGATTACTAGCTGAGAACATGACATCAGTTGTTTGATTCTCCCAGTAGGTAATAGCATACATTCCTGTGTTAGCGTATATTAATTCTATCCAATTTGAGGTTGGACTAGATGATCTTGGAGGTCTCTTCCAAACTAGACGATTCTGTGATTCTGTGATTCTGTGATTCTGTGAATTTCTTTCAAGTCTATATGGAAAATGAGACCTTCTTGCAGCAATAATAGCATGAAATGGAATATTTTAATGGGTCTCTGTTCCTACGAACTGCTTGATATGGACCAAATCCAAAACTGCTAAATTCAACAGACGATTGTTATTGACTGAAGTGGACTGTTGGAAAGATGTCATATTCAAAAGAATAAAATGTTGAGATCTTTCTTCCAAAGGAAATACTTTAATTTGATATCCAGGAAACAGGTGTACATAACAGGATCTGGGGATGCACTGGATGCAACTGGGGATGCACTGCAGTGAGTCCAGAGAGTGCACTGGCAAAACTGGGGATTCACTGCAGTGAGTCCAGAGAGTGCACTGGCACCACTGGGGATGCACTGCAGTGACTCCAGAGAGTGCACTGGCACCACTGGGGATGCAGGGCAGTGAGTCCAGAGAGTGCACTGGCACCACTGGGGATGCAGTGCAGTGAGTCCAGAGAGTGCACTGGCAACACTGGGGATGCAGTGCAGTGAGTCCAGAGAGTGCACTGGCACCACTGGGGATGCACTGCAGTGAGTCCAGAGAGTGCACTGGCACCACTGGGGATGCAGTGCAGTGAGTCCAGAGAGTGCACTGGCACCACTGGGGATGCAGTGCAGTGACTCCAGAGAGTGCACTGGCAACACTGGGGATGCACTGCAGTGAGTCCAGACAGTGCACTGGCACCACTGGGGATGCAGTGCAGTGAGTCCAGAGAGTGCACTGGCACCACTGGGGATGCACCCCGGTGAGTCCAGAGAGTGCACTGGCACCACTGGGGATGCACTGCAGTGAGTCCAGAGAGTGCACTGGCACCACTGGGGATGCAGTGCAGTGAGTCCAGAGAGTGCACTGGCACCACTGGGGATGCAGTGCAGTGAGTCCAGAGAGTGCACTGGCACCACTGGGGATGCAGTGCAGTGAGTCCAGAGAGTGCACTGGCACCACTGGGGATGCGGTGCCGGGAGTCCAGAGAGTGCACTGGCACCAGTGGGGATGCAGTGCAGTGAGTCCAGAGAGTGCACTGGCACCACTGGGGATGCACTGCAGTGAGTCCAGAGAGTGCACTGTCACCACTGGGGATGCAGTGCAGTGAGTCCAGAGAGTGCACTGGCACCACTGGGAATGCACTGCAGTGAGTCCAGAGAGTGCACTGGCACCAGTGGGGATGCACTGCAGTGAGTCCAGAGAGTGCACTGGCACCACTGGGGATGCAGTGCAGTGAATCCAGAGAGTGCACTGGCACCACTGGGGATGCAGAGCAGTGAGTCCAGAGAGTGCACTGGCACCACTGGTGATGCAGTGCAGTGAGTCCAGAGAGTGCACTGGCACCACTGGGGATGCAGTGCAGTGAGTCCAGAGAGTGCACTGGCACCACTGGGGATGCAGCGCAGTGAGTCCAGAGAGCGCACTGGCACCACTGGGGATGCAGTGCAGTGAGTCCAGAGAGTGCACTGGCACCACTGGGGATGCAGTGCAGTGAGTCCAGAGAGTGCACTGGCACCACTGGGGATGCAGTGCAGTGAGTCCAGAGAGTGCACTGGCACCACTGGGGATGCAGTGCAGTGAGTCCAGAGAGTGCACTGGCACCACTGGGGATGCACTGCAGTGAGTCCAGAGAGTGCACTGGCACCAGTGGGGATGCAGTGCAGTGACTCCAGAGAGTGCACTGGCACCACTGGGGATGCACTGCAGTGAGTCCAGAGAGTGCACTGGCACCACTGGGGATGCAGTGCAGTGAGTCCAGAGAGTGCACTGGCACCACTGGGGATGCAGTGCAGTGAGTCCAGAGAGTGCACTGGCACCACTGGGGATGCAATGCAGTGAGTCCAGAGAGTGCACTGGCACCACTGGGGATGCACTGCAGTGAGTCCAGAGAGTGCACTGGCACCACTGGGGATGCACTGCAGTGAGTCCAGAGAGTGCACTGGCACCAGTGGGGATGCAGTGCAGTGAGTCCAGAGAGTGCACTGGCACCACTGGGGATGCAGTGCAGTGAGTCCAGAGAGTGCACTGGCACCACTGGTGATGCAGTGCAGTGAGTCCAGAGAGTGCACTGGCACCACTGGGGATGCAGTGCAGTGAGTCCAGAGAGTGCACTGGCACCACTGAGGATGCAGTGCAGTGAGTCCAGAGAGTGCACTGGCACCACAGGGGATCACTCCGGTGAGTCCAGAGAGTGCACTGGCACCACTGGGGATGCACTGCAGTGAGTCCAGAGAGTGCACTGGCACCACTGGGGATGCAGCGCAGTGAGTCCAGAGAGTGCACTGGCACCACTAGGGATGCAGCGCAGTGAGTCTAGAGAGTGCACTGGCACCACTAGGGATGCACTGCAGTGAGTCCAGAGAGTGCACTGGCCCCACTGGGGATGCAGCGCAGTGAGTCCAGAGAGTGCACTGGCCCCACTGGGGATGCAGTGCAGTGACTCGAGAGAGTGCACTGGCACCAGTGGGGATGCAGTGCAGTGAGTCCAGAGAGTGCACTGGCACCAGTGGGGATGCAGTGCAGTGAGTCCAGAGAGTGCACTGGCACCACTGGGGATGCAGTGCAGTGAGTCCAGAGAGTGCACTGGCACCACTGGGGATGCAGTGCAGTGAGTCCAGAGAGTGCACTGGCACCAGTGGGGATGCAGCGCAGTGAGTCCAGAGAGTGCACTGGCACCACTGGGGATGCAGTGCAGTGAGTCCAGAGAGTGCACTGGCACCACTGGGGATGCAGTGCAGTGAGTCCAGAGAGTGCACTGGCACCACTGGTGATGCAGTGTAGTGAGTCCAGAGAGTGCACTGGCACCACTGGGGATGCAGTGCAGTGAGTCCAGAGAGTGCACTGGCACCACTGGGGATGCGCTGCAGTGAGTCCAGAGAGTGCACTGGCACCACTGGGGATGCAGTGCAGTGAGTCCAGAGAGTGCACTGGCAATACTGGGGATGCAGTGCAGTGAGTCAACAGAGTTCACTGGCACCACTGGGGATGCACTGCAGTGAGTCCAGAGAGTGCACTGGCACCACTGGGGATGCACTGCAGTGAGTCCAGAGAGTGCACTGGCACCAGTGGGGATGCAGTGCAGTGAGTCCAGAGAGTGCACTGGCACCACTGGGGATGCAGGGCAGTGAGTCCACAGAGTGCACTGGCACCACTGGGGATGCAGTGCAGTGAGTCCAGAGAGTGCACTGGCACCACTGGGGATGCAGTGCAGTGAGTCCAGAGAGTGCACTGGCACCACTGGGGATGCACTGCAGTGAGTCCAGAGAGGGCACTGGCACCAGTGGGGATGCAGTGCAGTGAGTCCAGAGAGTGCACTGGCACCACTGGGGATGCAGTGCAGTGAGTCCAGAGAGTGCACTGGCACCACTGGGGATGCAGTGCAGTGAGTCCAGAGAGTGCACTGGCACCACTGGCAATGCAGGGCAGTGAGTCCAGAGAGTGCACTGGCACCACTGGGGATGCACTGCAGTGAGTCCAGAGAGTGCACTGGCAATACTGGGGATGCAGTGCAGTGAGTCAACAGAGTTCACTGGCACCACTGGGGATGCACTGCAGTGAGTCCAGAGAGTGCACTGGCACCACTGGGGATGCACTGCAGTGAGTCCAGAGAGTGCACTGGCACCACTGCGGATGCAGTGCAGTGAGTCCAGAGAGTGCACTGGCACCACTGGGGATGCAGTGCAGTGAGTCCAGAGAGTGCACTGGCACCACTGGGGATGCACTGCAGTGAGTCCAGAGAGTGCACTGGCACCAGTGGGGATGCAGTGCAGTGAGTCCAGAGAGTGCACTGGCACCACTGGTGATGCAGTGCAGTGAGTCCAGAGAGTGCACTGGCACCACTGGGGATGCAGTGCAGTGAGTCTAGAGAGTGCACTGGCACCGCTGGAGGTGCACTGCAGTGAGTCCAGAGAGTGCACTGGCACCACTGAGGATGCAGTGCAGTGAGTCCAGAGAGTGCACTGGCACCACAGGGGATCACTCCGGTGAGTCCAGAGAGTGCACTGGCACCACTGGGGATGCACTGCAGTGAGTCCAGAGAGTGCACTGGCACCACTGGGGATGCAGCGCAGTGAGTCCAGAGAGTGCACTGGCACCACTAGGGATGCAGCGCAGTGAGTCCAGAGAGTGCACTGGCACCACTAGGGATGCACTGCAGTGACTCCAGAGAGTGCACTGGCCCCACTGGGGATGCAGCGCAGTGAGTCCAGAGAGTGCACTGGCACCACTGGGGATGCAGTGCAGTGAGTCCAGAGAGTGCACTGGCACCAGTGGGGATGCAGTGCAGTGAGTCCAGAGAGTGCACTGGCACCAGTGGGGATGCAGTGCAGTGAGTCCAGAGAGTGCACTGGCACCACTGGGGATGCAGTGCAGTGAGTCCAGAGAGTGCACTGGCACCACTGGGGATGCAGTTCAGTGAGTCCAGAGAGTGCACTGGCACCAGTGGGGATGCAGCGCAGTGAGTCCAGAGAGTGCACTGGCACCACTGGGGATGCAGTGCAGTTAGTCCAGAGAGTGCACTGGCACCACTGGTGATGCAGTGTAGTGAGTCCAGAGAGTGCACTGGCACCACTGGGGATGCCGTGCAGTGACTCCAGAGAGTGCACTGGCACCACTGGGGATGCGCTGCAGTGAGTCCAGAGAGTGCACTGGCACCACTGGGGATGCACTGCAGTGAGTCCAGAGAGTGCACTGGCAATACTGGGGATGCAGTGCAGTGAGTCAACAGAGTTCACTGGCACCACTGGGGATGCACTGCAGTGAGTCCAGAGAGTGCACTGGCACCACTGGAGATGCACTGCAGTGAGTCCAGAGAGTGCACTGGCACCACTGGGGATGCAGTGCAGTGAGTCCAGAGAGTGCACTGGCACCACTGGGGATGCAGGGCAGTGAGTCCAGAGAGTGCACTGGCACCACTGGGGATGCAGTGCAGTGAGTCCAGAGAGTGCACTGGCACCACTGGGGATGCACTGCAGTGAGTCCAGAGACTGCACTGGCACTGCTGGGGATGCAGTGCGGTGGGTCCAGAGAGTGCACTGGCACCACTGGGGATGCACTGCAGTGAGTCCAGAGAGTGCACTGGCACCACTGGGGATGCAGTGCAGTGAGTCCAGAGAGTGCACTGGCACCACTGGGGATGCAGTGCAGTGAGTCCAGAGAGTGCACTGGCCCCACTGGGGATGCAGTGCAGTGAGTCCAGAGAGTGCACTGGCACCACTGGGGATGCAGTGCAGTGAGTCCAGAGAATGCACTGGCACCACTGGGGATGCACTGCAGTGAGTCCAGAGAGTGCACTGGCACCACTGGGGATGCAGTGCAGTGAGTCCAGAGAGTGCACTGGCACCACTGGGGATGCACTGCAGTGAGTCCAGAGAGTGCACTGGCACCACTGGGGATGCAGCGCAGTGAGTCCAGAGAGTGCACTGGCACCACTGGGGATGCACTGCAGTGAGTCCAGAGAGTGCACTGGCACCACTGGGGATGCAGTGCAGTGAGTCCAGAGAGTGCACTGGCACCACTGGGGATGCACTGCAGTGAGTCCAGAGAGTGCACTGGCACCACTCGGGATGCACTGCAGGGAGTCCAGAGAGTGCACTGGCACCACTGGGGATGCAGTGCAGTGAGTCCAGAGAGTGCACTGGCACCACTGGGGATGCACTGCAGTGAGTCCAGAGAGTGCACTGGCACCACTGGGGATGCACTGGAGTGAGTCCAGAGAGTGCACTGGCACCACTGGGGATGCAGTGCAGTGAGTGCAGAGAGTGCACTGGCACCACTGGGGATGCACTGCAGTGAGTCCAGAGAGTGCACTGGCACCACTCGGGATGCACTGCAGTGAGTCCAGAGAGTGCACTGGCACCACTGGGGATGCAGTGCAGTGAGTCCAGAGAGTGCACTGTCACCACTGGGGATGCAGCGCAGTGAGTCCAGAGAGTGCACTGGCACCACTGGGGATGCAGTGCAGTGAGTCCAGAGAGTGCACTGGCACCACTGGGGATGCAGTGCAGTGAGTCCAGAGAGTGCACTGGCACCACTGGGGATGCAGTGCAGTGAGTCCAGAGAGTGCACTGGCACCACTGGGGATGCACTGCAGTGAGTCCAGAGAGTGCACTGGCACCACTGGGGATGCAGTGCAGTGAGTCCAGAGAGTGCAGTGGCACCACTGGGGATGCACTGCAGTGACTCCAGACAGTGCACTGGCACCACTGGGGATGCACTGCAGTGAGTCCAGAGAGTGCACTAGCACCACTGGGGATGCACTGCAGTGAGTCCAGAGAGTGCACTGGCACCACTGGAGATGCACTGCAGTGAGTCCAGAGAGTGCACTGGCAATACTGGGGATGCAGTGCAGTGAGTCAACAGAGTTCACTGGCACCACTGGGGATGCAGTGCAGTGAGTCCAGAGAGTGCACTGGCACCACTGGGGATGCACTGCAGTGAGTCCAGAGAGTGCACTGGCACCAGTGGGGATGCAGTGCAGTGAGTCCAGAGAGTGCACTGGCACCACTGGGGATGCACTGGAGTGAGTCCAGAGAGTGCACTGGCACCACTGGGGATGCACTGCAGTGAGTCCAGAGAGTGCACTGGCACCACTGGGGATGCAGTGCAGTGAGTCCAGAGAGTGCACTGGCACCACTGGGGATGCACTGCAGTGAGTCCAGAGAGTGCACTGGCACCACTGGGGATGCACTGCAGTGAGTCCAGAGAGTGCACTGGCACCACTGGGGATGCAGTGCAGTGAGTCCAGAGAGTGCAATGGCACCACTGGGGATGCAGTGCAGTGAGTCCAGAGAGTGCACTGGCACCACTGGGGATGCAGTGCAGTGAGTCCAGAGAGTGCACTGGCACCACTGGGGATGCAGGGCAGTGAGTCCAGAGAGTGCCCTAGCACCACTGGGGATGCAGTGCAGTGAGTCCAGAGAGTGCACTGGCACCACTGGGGATGCAGTGCAGTGAGTCCAGAGAGTGCACTGGCACCACTGGGGATGCAGTGCAGTGAGTCCAGAGAGTGCACTGGCACCACTGGGGATGCACTGCAGTGAGTCCAGAGAGTGCACTGGCACCACTGGGGATGCAGTGCAGTGAGTCCAGAGAGTGCACTGGCACCACTGGGGATGCAGTTCAGTGAGTCCAGAGAGTGCACTGGCACCAGTGGGGATGCAGCGCAGTGAGTCCAGAGAGTGCACTGGCACCACTGGGGATGCAGTGCAGTGAGTCCAGAGAGTGCACTGGCACCACTGGTGATGCAGTGTAGTGAGTCCAGAGAGTGCACTGGCACCACTGGGGATGCCGTGCAGTGACTCCAGAGAGTGCACTGGCACCACTGGGGATGCGCTGCAGTGAGTCCAGAGAGTGCACTGGCACCACTGGGGATGCACTGCAGTGAGTCCAGAGAGTGCACTGGCAATACTGGGGATGCAGTGCAGTGAGTCAACAGAGTTCACTGGCACCACTGGGGATGCACTGCAGTGAGTCCAGAGAGTGCACTGGCACCACTGGAGATGCACTGCAGTGAGTCCAGAGAGTGCACTGGCACCACTGGGGATGCAGTGCAGTGAGTCCAGAGAGTGCACTGGCACCACTGGGGATGCAGGGCGGTGAGTCCACAGAGTGCACTGGCACCACTGGGGATGCAGTGCAGTGAGTCCAGAGAGTGCACTGGCACCACTGGGGATGCACTGCAGTGAGTCCAGAGACTGCACTGGCACTGCTGGGGATGCAGTGCGGTGGGTCCAGAGAGTGCACTGGCACCACTGGGGATGCACTGCAGTGAGTCCAGAGAGTGCAGTGGCACCACTGGGGATGCAGTGCAGTGAGTCCAGAGAGTGCACTGGCACCACTGGGGATGCAGTGCAGTGAGTCCAGAGAGTGCACTGGCCCCACTGGGGATGCACTGCAGTGAGTCCAGAGAGTGCACTGGCACCACTGGGGATGCAGTGCAGTGAGTCCAGAGAATGCACTGGCACCACTGGGGATGCACTGCAGTGAGTCCAGAGAGTGCACTGGCACCACTGGGGATGCAGTGCAGTGAGTCCAGAGAGTGCACTGGCACCACTGGGGATGCACTGCAGTGAGTCCAGAGAGTGCACTGGCACCAGTGGGGATGCACTGAAGTGAGTCCAGAGAGTGCACTGGCACCACTGGGGATGCACTGCAGTGAGTCCAGAGAGTGCACTGGCACCACTGGGGATGCAGTGCAGTGAGTCCAGAGAGTGCACTGGCACCACTGGGGATGCACTGCAGTGAGTCCAGAGAGTGCACTGGCACCACTGGGGATGCAGTGCAGTGAGTCCAGAGAGTGCACTGGCACCACTGGTGATGCAGTGCAGTGAGTCCAGAGAGTGCACTGGCACCACTGGGGATGCACTGCAGTGAGTCCAGAGAGTGCACTGGCACCACTGGGGATGCACTGGAGTGAGTCCAGAGAGTGCACTGGCACCACTGGGGATGCACTGCAGTGAGTCCAGAGAGTGCACTGGCACCACTGGGGATGCACTGCAGTGAGTCCAGAGAGTGCACTGGCACCACTCGGGATGCACTGCAGTGAGTCCAGAGAGTGCACTGGCACCACTGGGGATGCAGTGCAGTGAGTCCAGAGAGTGCACTGTCACCACTGGGGATGCAGCGCAGTGAGTCCAGAGAGTGCACTGGCACCACTGGGGATGCAGTGCAGTGAGTCCAGAGAGTGCACTGGCACCACTGGGGATGCAGTGCAGTGAGTCCAGAGAGTGCACTGGCACCAATGGGGATGCACTGCAGTGAGTCCAGAGAGTGCACTGGCACCACTGGGGATGCACTGCAGTGAGTCCAGAGAGTGCACTGGCACCACTGGGGATGCAGTGCAGTGAGTCCAGAGAGTGCACTGGCACCACTGGGGATGCAGTGCAGTGAGTCCAGAGAGTGCAATGGTACCACTGGGGATGCACTACAGTGAGTCCAGAGAGTGCACTGGCACCACTGGGGATGCAGTGCAGTGAGTCCAGAGAGTGCACTGGCACCACTGGGGATGCAGGGCAGTGAGTCCAGAGAGTGCCCTGGCACCACTGGGGATGCACTGCAGTGAGTCCAGAGAGTGCACTGGCACCACTGGGGATGCACTGCAGTGAATCCAGAGAATGCACTGGCACGACTGGGGATGCAGTACAGTGAGTCCAGAGAGTGCACTGGCACCTCAGGGGATGCACTGCAGTGAGTCCAGAGAGTGCACTGGCACCACTGGGGATGCACTGCAGTGAGTCCAGAGAGTGCACTGGCACCACTGGGGATGCAGTGCAGTGAGTCCAGAGAGTGCACTGGCACCACTGGGGATGCACTGCAGTGAGTCCAGAGAGTGCACTGGCACCACTGGGGATGCACTGCAGTGAGTCCAGAGAGTGCACTGGCCCCACTGGGGATGCAGTGCAGTGAGTCCAGAGAGTGCACTGGCACCAGAGGGGATGCAGTGCAGTGAGTCCAGAGAGTGCACTGACACCACTGGGGATGCACTGCAGTGAGTCCAGAGAGTGCACTGGCACCACTGGGGATGCACTGCAGTGAGTCCAGAGAGTGCAGTGGCACCACTGGGGATGCAGTGCAGTGAGTCCAGAGAGTGCACTGGCACCACTGGGCATGCAGTGCAGTGAGTCCAGAGAGTGCTCTGGCACCACTGGGGATGCAGTGCAGTGAGTCCAGAGAGTGCACTGGCACCAGTGGGGATGCAGTGCAGTGAGTCCAGAGAGTGCACTGGCACCACTGGGGATGCACTGCAGTGAGTCCAGAGAGTGAACTGGCACCACTGGGGATGCACTGCAGTGAGTCCAGAGAGTGCACTGGCACCGCTGGGGATGCAGTGCGGTGAGTCCAGAGAGTGCACTGGCACCAGTGGGGATGCAGTGCAGTGAGTCCAGAGAGTGCACTGGCACCACTGGGGATGCACTGCAGTGAGTCCAGAGAGTGCACTGTCACCACTGGGGATGCACTGCAGTGAGTCCAGAGAGTGCACTGGCACAACTATGGATGCACTACAGTGAGTCCAGAGAGTGCACTGGCACCACAGGGGATGCAGTGCAGTGAGTCCAGAGAGTGCACTGGCACCACTGGGGATGCAGTGCGGTGAGTCCAGAGAGTGCAATGGCACCACTGGGGATACACTGCAGTGAGTCCAGAGAGTGCACTGGCACCACTGGGGATGCAGTGCAGTGAGTCCAGAGAGTGCACTGGCCCCACTGGGGATGCAGTGCAGTGAGTCCAGAGAGTGCACTGGCACCAGAGGGGATGCAGTGCAGTGAGTCCAGAGAGTGCACTGACACCACTGGGGATGCACTGCAGTGAGTCCAGAGAGTGCACTGGCACCACTGGGGATGCAGTGCAGTGAGTCCAGAGAGTGCACTGGCACCACTGGGGATGCAGTGCAGTGAGTCCAGAGAGTGCACTGGCACCACTGGGCATGCAGTGCAGTGAGTCCAGAGAGTGCTCTGGCACCACTGGGGATGCAGTGCAGTGAGTCTAGAGAGTGCACTGGCACCACTGGGGATGCAGTACAGTGAGTCCAGAGAGTGCACTGGCACCACTGGGGATGCACTGCAGTGAGTCCAGAGAGTGAACTGGCACCACTGGGGATGCACTGCAGTGAGTCCAGAGAGTGCACTGGCACCGCTGGGGATGCAGTGCGGTGAGTCCAGAGAGTGCACTGGCACCAGTGGGGATGCAGTGCAGTGAGTCCAGAGAGTGCACTGGCACCACTGGGGATGCACTGCAGTGCGTCCAGAGAATGCACTGTCACCACTGGGGATGCACTGCAGTGAGTCCAGAGAGTGCACTGGCACAACTATGGATGCACTACAGTGAGTCCAGAGAGTGCACTGGCACCACAGGGGATGCAGTGCAGTGAGTCCAGAGAGTGCACTGGCACCACTGGGGATGCAGTGCGGTGAGTCCAGAGAGTGCAATGGCACCACTGGGGATACACTGCAGTGAGTCCAGAGAGTGCACTGGCACCACTGGGGATGCAGTGCAGTGAGTCCAGAGAGTGCAGTGACACCACTGGGGATGCACTGCAGTTAGTCCAGAGAGTGAACTGGCACCACTGGGGATGCAGTGCAGTGAGTCCAGAGAGTGCACTGGCACCACTGGGGATGCACTGCAGTGAGTCCAGAGAGTGAACTGGCACCACTGGGGATGCACCCCGGTTAGTCCAGAGAGTGCACTGGCACCACTCGTGATGCACCCCGGTGAGTCCAGAGAGTGCACTGGCACCACTGGGGATGCACCCTGGTGAGTCCAGAGAGTGCACTGGCACCACTGGGGATGCAGTGCAGTGACTCCAGAGAGTGCACTGGCACCACTGGGGATGCACTGCAGTGACTCCAGAGAGTGCACTGGCAGCATTGGGGATGCACTGCAGTGAGTCCAGAGAGTGCACTGGCACCACTGGGGATGCAGTGCAGTGATTCCAGAGAGTGCAGTGGCACCACTGGGGATGCACTGCAGTTAGTCCAGAGAGTGAACTGGCACCACTGGGGATGCAGTGCAGTGAGTCGAGAGAGTGCACTGGCACCACTGGGGATGCACTGCAGTGAGTCCAGAGAGTGAACTGGCACCACTGGGGATGCAGTGCAGAGAGTCCAGAGAGTGCACTGGCACCACTGGGGATGCAGCGCAGTGAGTCCAGAGAGTGCACTGTCACCACTGGGGATGCACCCCGGTGAGTCCAGAGAGTGTACTGGCACCACTGGGCATGCATCCTGGTGACTCCAGAGAGTGCACTGGCACCACTGGGGATGGAGTGCAGTGAATCCAGAGAGTGCAATGGCACCACTGGGGATGCACTGCAGTGAGTCCAGAGAGTGAACTGGCACCACTGGGGATGCACTGCAGTGAGTCCAGAGAGTGCACTGGCACCACTGGGGATGCAGTGCAGTGAGTCCAGAGAGTGCACTGGCACCACTGGGGATGCACTGCAGTGAGTCCAGAGAGTGCACTGGCACCACTGGGGATGCAATGCAGTGAGTCCAGAGAGTGCACTGGCCCCACTGGGGATGCAGTGCAGTGAGTCCAGAGAGTGCACTGGCACCAGAGGGGATGCAGTGCAGTGAGTCCAGAGAGTGCACTGACACCACTGTGGATGCACTGCAGTGAGTCCAGAGAGTGCACTGGCACCACTGGGGATGCACTGCAGTGAGTCCAGAGAGTGCACTGGCACCACTGGGCATGCAGTGCAGTGAGTCCAGAGAGTGCTCTGGCACCACTGGGGATGCAGTGCAGTGAGTCCAGAGAGTGCACTGGCACCAGTGGGGATGCAGTGCAGTGAGTCCAGAGAGTGCACTGTGACCACTGGGGATGCACTGCAGTGAGTCCAGAGAGTGAACTGGCACCACTGGGGATGCACTGCAGTGAGTCCAGAGAGTGCACTGGCACCGCTGGGGATGCAGTGCGGTGAGTCCAGAGAGTGCACTGGCACCAGTGGGGATGCAGTGCAGTGAGTCCAGAGAGTGCACTGGCACCACTGGGGATGCACTGCAGTGAGTCCAGAGAGTGCACTGTCACCACTGGGGATGCAGTGCAGTGAGTCCAGAGAGTGCACTGGCACAACTATGGATGCACTACAGTGAGTCCAGAGAGTGCACTGGCACCACAGGGGATGCAGTGCAGTGAGTCCAGAGAGTGCACTGGCACCACTGGGGATGCAGTGCGGTGAGTCCAGAGAGTGCAATGGCACCACTGGGGATGCACCCCGGTGAGTCCAGAGAGTGCACTGGCACCACTGGGGATGCACTGCAGTGAGTCCAGAGAGTGCAGTGACACCACTGGGGATGCAGTGCAGTGAGTCCAGAGAGTGCACTGGCACCACTGGGGATGCACTGCAGGGACTCTAGAGAGTGCACTGGCATAACTGCGGATGCACTGCAGTGAGTCCAGAGAGTGCACCAGCACCACTGGGGATGCACTGCAGTGAGTCCAGAGAGTACACTGGCACCAGTGGGGATGCACTGCAGTGAGTCCAGAGAGTGCACTGGCACCACTGGTGATGCACTGCAGTGAGTCCTGAGAGTGCACTGGCCCCACTGGGGATGCAGTGCAGTGAGTCCAGAGAGTGCAGTGGCACCACTGACGATGCACTGCAGTGAGTCCAGAGAGTGCACTGGCACCACTGGGGATGCAGTGCAGTGAGTCCAGAGAGTGCAGTGGCACCACTGGGGATGCACTGCAGTTAGTCCAGAGAGTGAACTGGCACCACTGGGGATGCAGTGCAGTGAGTCCAGAGAGTGCACTGGCACCACTGGGGATGCACTGCAGTGAGTCCAGAGAGTGAACTGGCACCACTGGGGATGCACCCCGGTTAGTCCAGAGAGTGCACTGGCACCACTGGGGTTGCACACCGGTGAGTCCAGAGAGTGCACTGGCACCACTCGTGATGCACCCCGGTGAGTCCAGAGAGTGCACTGGCACCACTGGGGATGCACCCCGGTGAGTCCAGAGAGTGCACTGGCACCACTGGGGATGCAGTGCAGTGACTCCAGAGAGTGCACTGGCACCACTGGGGATGCACTGCAGTGACTCCAGAGAGTGCACTGGCAGCATTGGGGATGCACTGCAGTGAGTCCAGAGAGTGCACTGGCACCACTGGGGATGCAGTGCAGTGAGTCCAGAGAGTGCAGTGGCACCACTGGGGATGCACTGCAGTTAGTCCAGAGAGTGAACTGGCACCACTGGGGATGCAGTGCAGTGAGTCGAGAGAGTGCACTGGCACCACTGGGGATGCACTGCAGTGAGTCCAGAGAGTGAACTGGCACCACTGGGGATGCAGTGCAGAGAGTCCAGAGAGTGCACTGGCACCACTGGGGATGCAGCGCAGTGAGTCCAGAGAGTGCACTGTCACCACTGGGGATGCACCCCGGTGAGTCCAGAGAGTGTACTGGCACCACTGGGCATGCATCCTGGTGACTCCAGAGAGTGCACTGGCACCACTGGGGATGGAGTGCAGTGAATCCAGAGAGTGCAATGGCACCACTGGGGATGCACTGCAGTGAGTCCAGAGAGTGAACTGGCACCACTGGGGATGCACTGCAGTGAGTCCAGAGAGTGCACTGGCACCACTGGGGATGCAGTGCAGTGAGTCCAGAGAGTGCACTGGCACCACTGGGGATGCACTGCAGTGAGTCCAGAGAGTGCACTGGCACCACTGGGGATGCACTGCAGTGAGTCCAGAGAGTGCACTGGCCCCACTGGGGATGCAGTGCAGTGAGTCCAGAGAGTGCACTGGCACCAGAGGGGATGCAGTGCAGTGAGTCCAGAGAGTGCACTGACACCACTGTGGATGCACTGCAGTGAGTCCAGAGAGTGCACTGGCACCACTGGGGATGCACTGCAGTGAGTCCAGAGAGTGCACTGGCACCAGTGGGCATGCAGTGCAGTGAGTCCAGAGAGTGCTCTGGCACCACTGGGGATGCAGTGCAGTGAGTCCAGAGAGTGCACTGGCACCACTGGGGATGCAGTGCACTGAGTCCAGAGAGTGCACTGTGACCACTGGGGATGCACTGCAGTGAGTCCAGAGAGTGAACTGGCACCACTGGGGATGCACTGCAGTGAGTCCAGAGAGTGCACTGGCACCGCTGGGGATGCAGTGCGGTGAGTCCAGAGAGTGCACTGGCACCAGTGGGGATGCAGTGCAGTGAGTCCAGAGAGTGCACTGGCACCACTGGGGATGCACTGCAGTGAGTCCAGAGAGTGCACTGTCACCACTGGGGATGCAGTGCAGTGAGTCCAGAGAGTGCACTGGCACAACTATGGATGCACTACAGTGAGTCCAGAGAGTGCACTGGCACCACAGGGGATGCAGTGCAGTGAGTCCAGAGAGTGCACTGGCACCACTGGGGATGCAGTGCGGTGAGTCCAGAGAGTGCAATGGCACCACTGGGGATGCACCCCGGTGAGTCCAGAGAGTGCACTGGCACCACTGGGG
This sequence comes from Anser cygnoides, assembly GCF_040182565.1. NCBI lineage: Eukaryota > Metazoa > Chordata > Aves > Anseriformes > Anatidae > Anser > Anser cygnoides. The sequence continues at coordinate 78,717,039 of NC_089873.1, read as the reverse complement.
ATGCACTGCAGTGAGTCCAGAGAGTGCAGTGACACCACTGGGGATGCAGTGCAGTGAGTCCAGAGAGTGCACTGGCACCACTGGGGATGCACTGCAGGGACTCTAGAGAGTGCACTGGCATAACTGCGGATGCACTGCAGTGAGTCCAGAGAGTGCACCAGCACCACTGGGGATGCACTGCAGTGAGTCCAGAGAGTACACTGGCACCAGTGGGGATGCACTGCAGTGAGTCCAGAGAGTGCACTGGCACCACTCGTGATGCACCCCGGTGAGTCCAGAGAGTGCACTGGCACCACTGGGGATGCACCCCGGTGAGTCCAGAGAGTGCACTGGCACCACTGGGGATGCAGTGCAGTGACTCCAGAGAGTGCACTGGCACCACTGGGGATGCACTGCAGTGACTCCAGAGAGTGCACTGGCAGCATTGGGGATGCACTGCAGTGAGTCCAGAGAGTGCACTGGCACCACTGGGGATGCAGTGCAGTGAGTCCAGAGAGTGCAGTGGCACCACTGGGGATGCAGTGCAGTTAGTCCAGAGAGTGAACTGGCACCACTGGGGATGCAGTGCAGTGAGTCGAGAGAGTGCACTGGCACCACTGGGGATGCACTGCAGTGAGTCCAGAGAGTGAACTGGCACCACTGGGGATGCAGTGCAGAGAGTCCAGAGAGTGCACTGGCACCACTGGGGATGCAGCGCAGTGAGTCCAGAGAGTGCACTGTCACCACTGGGGATGAACCCCGGTGAGTCCAGAGAGTGTACTGGCACCACTGGGCATGCATCCTGGTGACTCCAGAGAGTGCACTGGCACCACTGGGGATGGAGTGCAGTGAATCCAGAGAGTGCAATGGCACCACTGGGGATGCAGTGCACTGAGTCCAGAGAGTGCACTGGCACCACTGGGGATGCACTGCAGTGAGTCCAGAGAGTGCACTGGCACCACTGGGGATGCAGTGCAGTGAGTCCAGAGAGTGCACTGGCACCACTGGGGATGCACTGCAGTGAGTCCAGAGAGTGCACTGGCACCACTGGGGATGCACTGCAGTGAGTCCAGAGAGTGCACTGGCACCAGAGGGGATGCAGTGCAGTGAGTCCAGAGAGTGCACTGACACCACTGTGGATGCACTGCAGTGAGTCCAGAGAGTGCACTGGCACCACTGGGGATGCACTGCAGTGAGTCCAGAGAGTGCACTGGCACCACTGGGCATGCAGTGCAGTGAGTCCAGAGAGTGCTCTGGCACCACTGGGGATGCAGTGCAGTGAGTCCAGAGAGTGCACTGGCACCACTGGGGATGCAGTGCAGTGAGTCCAGAGAGTGCACTGTGACCACTGGGGATGCACTGCAGTGAGTCCAGAGAGTGCACTGGCACCACTGGGGATGCAGTGCAGTGAGTCCAGAGAGTGCACTGGCACCGCTGGGGATGCAGTGCGGTGAGTCCAGAGAGTGCACTGGCACCAGTGGGGATGCAGTGCAGTGAGTCCAGAGAGTGCACTGGCACCACTGGGGATGCACTGCAGTGAGTCCAGAGAGTGCACTGTCACCACTGGGGATGCAGTGCAGTGAGTCCAGAGAGTGCACTGGCACAACTATGGATGCACTACAGTGAGTCCAGAGAGTGCACTGGCACCACAGGGGATGCAGTGCAGTGAGTCCAGAGAGTGCACTGGCACCACTGGGGATGCAGTGCGGTGAGTCCAGAGAGTGCAATGGCACCACTGGGGATGCACCCCGGTGAGTCCAGAGAGTGCACTGGCACCACTGGGGATGCACTGCAGTGAGTCCAGAGAGTGCAGTGACACCACTGGGGATGCAGTGCAGTGAGTCCAGAGAGTGCACTGGCACCACTGGGGATGCACTGCAGGGACTCTAGAGAGTGCACTGGCATAACTGCGGATGCACTGCAGTGAGTCCAGAGAGTGCACCAGCACCACTGGGGATGCACTGCAGTGAGTCCAGAGAGTACACTGGCACCAGTGGGGATGCACTGCAGTGAGTCCAGAGAGTGCACTGGCACCACTGAGGATGCAGTGCAGTGAGTCCAGAGAGTGCACTGGCACCACTGGGGATGCACTGCAGTGAGTCCAGAGCGTGCACTAGCACCACTGGGGATGCACTGCAGTGAGTCCAGAGAGTGCACTGGCACCACTGGTGATGCACTGCAGTGAGTCCAGAGAGTGCACTGGCCCCACTGGGGATGCAGTGCAGTGAGTCCAGAGAGTGCAGTGGCACCACTGACGATGCACTGCAGTGAGTCCAGAGAGTGCACTGGCACCACTGGGGATGCAGTGCAGTGAGTCCAGAGAGTGCAGTGGCACCACTGGGGATGCACTGCAGTTAGTCCAGAGAGTGAACTGGCACCACTGGGGATGCAGTGCAGTGAGTCCAGAGAGTGCACTGGCACCACTGGGGATGCACTGCAGTGAGTCCAGAGAGTGAACTGGCACCACTGGGGATGCACCCCGGTTAGTCCAGAGAGTGCACTGGCACCACTCGTGATGCACACCGGTGAGTCCAGAGAGTGCACTGGCACCACTGGGGATGCAGTGCAGTGAGTCCAGAGAGTGCACTGGCACCACTGCGGATGCACCCCGGTGAGTCCAGAGAGTGCACTGGCACCACTGGGGATGCAGTGCAGTGACTCCAGAGAGTGCACTGGCACCACTGGGGATGCACTGCAGTGAGTCCAGAGAGTGCACTGGCAGCATTGGGGATGCACTGCAGTGAGTCCAGAGAGTGCACTGGCACCACTGGGGATGCAGTGCAGTGAGTCCAGAGAGTGCACTGGCACCACTGGGGATGCACTGCAGTTAGTCCAGAGAGTGAACTGGCACCACTGGGGATGCAGTGCAGTGAGTCGAGAGAGTGCACTGGCACCACTGGGGATGCACTGCAGTGAGTCCAGAGAGTGAACTGGCACCACTGGAGATGCAGCGCAGAGAGTCCAGAGAGTGCACTGGCACCACTGGGGATGCAGCGCAGTGAGTCCAGAGAGTGCACTGTCACCACTGGGGATGCACCCCGGTGAGTCCAGAGAGTGTACTGGCACCACTGGGTATGCATCCCGGTGACTCCAGAGAGTGCACTGGCACCACTGGGGATGGAGTGAAGTGACTCCAGAGAGTGCAATGGCACCACTGGGGATGCACTGCAGTGAGTCCAGAGAGTGCACTGGCACCACTGGGGATGCACTGCAGTGAGTCCAGAGAGTGCACTGGCACCACTGGGGATGCAGTGCAGTGAGTCCAGAGAGTGCACTGGCACCAGAGGGGATGCAGTGCAGTGAGTCCAGAGAGTGCACTGACACCACTGTGGATGCACTGCAGTGAGTCCAGAGAGTGCACTGGCACCACTGGGGATGCAGTGCAGTGAGTCCAGAGAGTGCACTGGCACCACTGGGGATGCAGTGCAGTAAGTCCAGAGAGTGCACTGGCACCACTGGGGATGCACTGCAGTGAGTCCAGAGAGTGCACTGGCACCACAGGTGATGCAGTGCAGTGAGTCCAGAGAGTGCACTGTGACCACTGGGGATGCACTGCAGTGAGTCCAGAGAGTGAACTGGCACCAGAGGGGATGCAGTGCAGTGAGTCCAGAGAGTGGAGTGGCACCACTGAGGATGCACCCCGGTGAGTCCAGAGAGTGCACTGGCACCACTGGGGATGCAGTGCAGTGAGTCCAGAGAGTGCAGTGACACCACTGGGGATGCAGTGCAGTGAGTCCAGAGAGTGCACTGGCACCACTGGGGATGCACTGCAGGGACTCTAGAGAGTGCACTGGCACCACTGCGGATGCACTGCAGTGAGTCCAGAGAGTGCACCGGCACCAGTGGCGATGCACTGCAGTGAGTCCAGAGAGTACACTGGCACCACTGGGGATGCACTGCAGTGAGTCCAGAGAGTGCACTGGCACCACTGAGGATGCAGTGTAGAGAGTCCAGAGAGTGCACTGGCACCACTGGGGACGCAGTGCAGTGAGTCCAGAGCGTGCACTGGCACCACTGGGGATGCAGTGCAGTGAGTCCAGAGAGTGCACTGGCACCACTGGGGATGCAGTGCAGTGAGTCCAGAGAGTGCACTGGCACCACTGGTGATGCAACCCGGTTAGTCCAGAGAGTGCACTGGCACCACCCGTGATGCACCCCGGTGAGTACAGAGAGTGCACTGGCACCACTGGGGATGCAGTGCAGTGAGTCCAGAGAGTGCACTGGCACCACTGGGGATGCAGTGCAGTGAGTCCAGAGAGTGCACTGGCACCACTGGGGATGCACTGCAGTGAGTCCAGAGAGTGCACTGGCACCACTGGGGATGCAACCCGGTTAGTCCAGAGAGTGCACTGGCACCACCCGTGATGCACCCCGGTGAGTACAGAGAGTGCACTGGCACCACTGGGGATGCAGTGCAGTGAGTCCAGAGAGTGCACTGGCACCACTGCGGATGCACCCCGGTGAGTCCAGAGAGTGCACTGGCACCACTGGGGATGCAGTGCAGAGAGTCCAGAGAGTGCACTGGCACCACTGGGGATGCACTGCAGTGACTCCAGAGAGTGCACTGGCAGCATTGGGGATGCACTGCAGTGAGTCCAGAGAGTGCACTGGCACCACTGGGAATGCACTGCAGTGAGTCCAGAGACTGCACTGGCAGCACTGGGGATGCACCCCGGTGAGTCCAGAGAGTGCACTGGCACCACTGGGGATGCAGTTCAGTGAGTCCAGAGAGTGCACTGGCACCACTGGCGATGCACTGCAGTGATTCCAGAGAGTGCACTGGCACCACTGGGGATGCAGTGCAGTGAGTCCAGACAGTGCACTGGCACCACTGGGGATGCACTGCAGTGAGTCCAGAGAGTGCACTGGCACCACTGGGGATGCACTGCAGTGAGTCCAGAGAGTGCACTGGCACCACTGGGGATGCACTGCAGTGAGTCCAGAGAGTGCACTGGCACCACTGGGGATGCACCCCGGTTAGTCCAGAGAGTGCACTGGCACCACTCGTGATGCACCCCGGTGAGTCCAGAGAGTGCACTGGCACCACTGGGGATGCAGTGCAGTGAGTCCAGAGAGTGCACTGGCACCACTGCGGATGCACCCCGGTGAGTCCAGAGAGTGCACTGGCACCACTGGGGATGCAGTGCAGTGAGTCCAGAGAGTGCACTGGCACCACTGGGGATGCAGTGCAGTGAGTCCAGAGAGTGCACTGGCACCACTGGGGATGCACTGCAGTGAGTCCAGAGAGTGAACTGGCACCACTGGGGATGCAGTGCAGTGAGTCCAGAGAGTGCACTGGCACCACTGGGGATGCAGTGCAGTGAGTCCAGAGAGTGCACTGGCACCACTGGGGATGCAGTTCAGTGAGTCCAGAGAGTGCACTGGCACCACTGGCGATGCACTGCAGTGATTCCAGAGAGTGCACTGGCACCACTGGGGATGCAGTGCAGTGAGTCCAGACAGTGCACTGGCACCACTGGCGATGCACTGCAGAGAGTCCAGAGAGTGCACTGGAACCACTGGGGATGCAGTGCAGTGAGACCAGAGAGTGCACTGGCACCACTGGGGATGCAGTGCAGTGAGTCCAGAGCGTGGACAATCACCACTGGGGATGCATTGCAGTGAGTCCAGAGAGTGCACTGGCAACACTGGGGATGCACTGCAGTGAGTCCAGAGAGTGCACTGGAACCACTGGGGATGCACCGCAGTGAATCCAGAGAGTGCACTGGCACCACTGGGGATGCAGTGCAGTGAGCATAGAGAGTGCACTGGCACCACTGGGGAAGCACTGCAGTGACTCCAGAGAGTGCACTGGCACCACTGGGGATGCACTGCAGTGAGTCCTGAGAGGGCAGTGGCACCACTGGGGATGCACTGCAGTGAGTCCAGAGACTGCACTGGCACCATTGGGGATGCAGTGCAGTAAGTCCAGAGAGTGCACTGGCACCACTGGGGATGCACTGCAGTGAATCCAGAGAGTGCACTGGCACCACTGGGGATGCAGTGCAGTGAGTCCAGAGAGTGCACTGGCACCACTGAGGATGAACCGCAGTGAGTCCAGAGAGTGCACTGGCACCACTGGGGATGCACTGCAGTGAGTCCAGAGAGTGCACTGGCACCACTGGGGATGCACTGCAGTGAGTCCAGAGAGTGCGCTGGCACCACTGGGGATGCAGTGCAGTGAGTCCAGAGAGTGCACTGGCACCACTGGGGATGCAGTGCAGTGAGTCCAGAGAGTGCACTGGCACCTTGGGAATGCAGTGCAGTGAGTCCAGAGAGTGCACTGCCACCACTGGGGATGCATTGCCGTGAGTCCAGAGAGTGCACTGGCACCAGTGGCGATGCACTGCAGTGAGTCCACAGAGTGCACTGGAAGCACTGGAGATGCACTGCAGTGAATCTAGAGAGTGCACTGGCACCACTGGGGATGCAGTGCAGTGAGTCCAGAGAGTGCACTGGCACCACTGGGGATGCACTGCAGTGAGTCCAGAGAGTGCACTGGCACCACTGGGGATGCAGTTCAGTGAGTCCAGAGAGTGCACTGGCACCACTGGCGATGCACTGCAGTGATTCCAGAGAGTGCACTGGCACCACTGGGGATGCAGTGCAGTGAGTCCAGACAGTGCACTGGCACCACTGGCGATGCACTGCAGAGAGTCCAGAGAGTGCACTGGAACCACTGGGGATGCAGTGCAGTGAGACCAGAGAGTGCACTGGCACCACTGGGGATGCAGTGCAGTGAGTCCAGAGCGTGGACAATCACCACTGGGGATGCATTGCAGTGAGTCCAGAGAGTGCACTGGCACCACTGGGGATGCACTGCAGTGAGTCCAGAGAGTGCACTGGAACCACTGGGGATGCACTGCAGTGAATCCAGAGAGTGCACTGGCACCACTGGGGATGCAGTGCAGTGAGCATAGAGAGTGCACTGGCACCACTGGGGAAGCACTGCAGTGACTCCAGAGAGTGCACTGGCACCACTGGGGATGCACTGCAGTGAGTCCTGAGAGGGCAGTGGCACCACTGGGGATGCACTGCAGTGAGTCCAGAGACTGCACTGGCACCATTGGGGATGCAGTACAGTAAGTCCAGAGAGTGCACTGGCACCACTGGGGATGCACTGCAGTGAATCCAGAGAGTGCACTGGCACCACTGGGGATGCAGTGCAGTGAGTCCAGAGAGTGCACTGGCACCACTGAGGATGAACCGCAGTGAGTCCAGAGAGTGCACTGGCACCACTGGGGATGCACTGCAGTGAGTCCAGAGAGTGCACTGGCACCACTGGGGATGCACTGCAGTGAGTCCAGAGAGTGCGCTGGCACCACTGGGGATGCAGTGCAGTGAGTCCAGAGAGTGCACTGGCACCACTGGGGATGCAGTGCAGTGAGTCCAGAGAGTGCACTGGCACCTTGGGAATGCAGTGCAGTGAGTCCAGAGAGTGCACTGCCACCACTGGGGATGCATTGCCGTGAGTCCAGAGAGTGCACTGGCACCAGTGGCGATGCACTGCAGTGAGTCCACAGAGTGCACTGGAAGCACTGGAGATGCACTGCAGTGAATCTAGAGAGTGCACTGGCACCACTGGGGATGCAGTGCAGTGAGTCCAGAGAGTGCACTGGCACCACTGGGGATGCACTGCAGTGACTCCACAGAGTGCACTGGCACCACTGGGGATGCAGTGCAGTGAGTCCAGAGAGGGCAGTGGCACCATGGGGATGCACTGCAGTGAGTCCAGAGATTGCACTGGCACGACTGGGGATGCAGTGCAGTGAGTCCAGAGAGTGCACTGGCACCACTGGGGATGCAGTGCAGTGAGTCCAGAGAGTGCACTGGCACCACTGGGGATGCACTGCAGTGAGTCCAGAGAGTGCACTGGCACCACTGGGGATGCACTGCAGTGAGTCCATAGAGTGCACGGCACCTCAGGGGATGCAGTGCTGTGAGCCCATAGAGTGCACTGGCACCACTGGGGATGCAGTGCAGTGAGTCCAGAGAGTGCACAGGCACCACTGTGGATGCAGTGCAGTGAGTCCATAGAGTACACTGGCACCACTGGGGATGCAGTGCAGTGAGTCCAGAGAGTGCACTGGCACCAGTGGCGATGCACTGCAGTGAGTCCAGAGAGTGCACTGGCATCACAGGGGATGCAGTGCAGTGAATCCAGAGAGTGCACTGGCACCACTGGGGATGCAGTGCAGTGAGTCCAGAGAGGGCAGTGGCACCATGGGGATGCACTGCAGTGAGTCCAGAGATTGCACTGGCACGACTGGGGATGCAGTGCAGTGAGTCCAGGGAGTGCACTGGCACCATTGGGGATGCACTGCAGTGAGTCCAGAGAGTGCACTGGCACCACTGGGGATGCAGTGCAGTGAGTCCAGAGAGTGCACTGGCACCACTGGCAATGCAGGGCAGTGAGTCCAGAGAGTGCACTGGCACCACTCGGGATGCACTGGAGTGAGTCCAGAGAGTGCACTGACACCACTGGGGTTGCAGTGCAGTGAATCCATAGAGTGCACTGGCACCTCAGGGGATGCAGTGCTGTGAGTCCATAGAGTGCACTGGCACCTCAGGAGATGCAGTGCTGTGAGCCCATGGAGTGCACTGTCACCACTGGGGATGCAGTGCAGTGAGTACAGAGAGTGCACTGGCACCACTGGGGATGCATTGCATTGAGTCAAGAGAGTGCACTGGCACCAGTGGCGATGCACTGCAGTGAGTCCAGAGAGTGCACTGGCACCATGGGGAATGCAGAGCAGTGAATCCAGAGAGTGCACTGGCACCACTGGGGATGCAGTGCAGTGAAGCATAGAGAGTGCACTGGCACCACTGGGGATGCACTGCAGTGAGTCCAGAGAGGGCAGTGGCACGCTGGGGATGCACTGCAGTGGCTCCAGAGACTGCACTGGCACCATTGGGGATGCAGTGCAGTGAGGGCAGAGAGTGCTCTGGCACCACTGGGGATGCAGTGCAGTGAGTCCAGAGAGTGCACTGGCACCACTGGGGATGCAGAGCAGTGAGTCCAGAGAGTGCACTGGCACCACTGAGGATGCACTGCAGTGAGTCCAGAGAGTGCACTGGCTCCACTGGGGATGCAGTGCAGTGAGTCCAGAGAGTGCACTGGCACCACTGGGGATGCAGTGCAGTGAGTCCAGAGAGTGCACTGGCACCACTGGGGATGCAGTGCCGTGAGACCAGAGAGTGCACAGGCAACAATTGGGATGCAGTGCAGTGAGTCCACAGAGTGCACTGGCACCACTGGGGATGCAGTGCAGTGAGTCCAGAGAGTGCACTGGCACCACTGGGGATGCACTGCAGTGAGACCAGAGAGTGCACTGGCAACAATTGGGATGCAGTGCAGTGAGTCCACAGAGTGCACTGGCACCACTGGGGATGCACTGCAGTGAGTCCAGAGAGTGCACTGGCACCACTGGGGATGCAGTACAGTGAGTCCAGAGAGCGCAAAGGCACCACTGGGGATGCACTGCAGTGAGTCCAGAGAGTGCACTGGCACCACTGGGGATGCACTGCAGTGAGTCCAGAGATTGCACTGGCACCACTGGGGATACACTGCAGTGAGTCCAGAGAGTGCACTGGCACCAACGATGATGCAGTACAGTGAGTCCAGTGAGTGCACTGGCACCACTGGGGATACACTGCAGTGAGTCCAGAGAGTGCACTGGCACCACTGGTGATGCAGTACAGTGAGTCCAGAGAGTGCACTGGCACCACTGGGGATGCAGTGCAGTGAGTCCAGAGAGTGCACTGGCACCACTGGGGATGCAGTACAGTGAGTTCAGAGAGTGCACTGGCACCACTGGGGATGCACTGCATTGTGTCCAGAGAGTGCACTGGCACCACTGGGGATGCACTTCAGTGAGTCCAGAGAGTGCACTGACACCACTGGGGATGCACTGCAGTGAGTCCAGAGAGTACACTGGCACCACTAGGGATGCAGTGCAGTGAGTCCAGAGAGTGCACTGGCACCACTGTGGATGCAGTGCAGTGAGTCCAGAGAGTGCACTGGCACCACTGGGGATGTGTCCAGTGAGTCCAGTGAGTGCACTGGCACCACTGGGGATGCAGTGCAGTGACTGCAGAGAGTACACTGGCACCACCGGGGATTCACTGCAGTGAGTCCAGAGAGTGCACTGGCACCACTGGGGATGCAGTGCTGTGACTCCAGAGAGCGCACAGGCACCACTGGGGATGCAGTGCAGTCAGTCCAGTGAGTGCACTGGCACCACTGGGGGTGCAGTACAGTGAGTCCAGAGAGTGCACTGGCACCACTGGGGATGCACTGCAGTGAGTCCAGAGAGTGCACTGGCACCACTGGGGATGCACTGCAGTGAGTCCAGAGAGTGCACTGGCACCACTGGGGATGCCCTGCAGTGAGTCCAGAGAGTGCACTGGCACCACTGGGGATGCAGTTCATTGAGTCCAGAGAGTGCACTGGCACCACTGGGGATGCACTGCAGTGAGTCCAGAGAGTGCACTGGCACCACTGGGGCTTCAGTGCAGTGAGTCCAGAGAGTGCACTGGCACCACTGGGGATGCACTGCAGTGAGTCCAGAGAGTGCACTGGCACCACTGGGGATGCCCTTCAGTGAGTCCAGAGAGTGCACTGGCACCACTGGGGATGCAGTTCATTGAGTCCAGAGAGTGCACTGGCACCACTGGGGATGCACTGCAGTGAGTCCAGAGAGTGCACTGGCACCACTGGGGCTTCAGTGCAGTGAGTCCAGAGAGTGCACTGGCACCACTGGGGATGCATTGCAGTGAGTTCAGAGAGTGCACTGTCACCACTGGGGATGCAGTGCAGTGAGTCCAGAGAGTGCACTGGCACCACTGGAGATGCAGTACAGTGAGTCCAGAGAGTGCACTGGCACCACTGGGCATGCAGTGCAGTGAGTCCAGAGAGTGCACTGGCACCACTGGGGAAGCAGTGCAGTGAGTCCAGAGAGTGCACTGGCACCACTGGGGATGCAGTGCAGTGAGTCCAGAGAGTGCACTGGCACCACTGGGGATGCAGTGCAGTGAGTCCAGAGAGTGCACTGGCACCACTGGTGATGCAGTACAGTGAGTCCAGAGAGCGCAAAGGCACCACTGGGGATGCACTGCAGTGAGTCCAGAGAGTGCACTGGCACTACTGGGGATGCACTGCAGTGAGTCCAGAGATTGCACTGGCACCACTGGGGATACACTGCAGTGAGTCCAGAGAGTGCACTGGCACCAACGATGATGCAGTACAGTGAGTCCAGTGAGTGCACTGGCACCACTGGGGATACACTGCAGTGAGTCCAGAGAGTGCACTGGCACCACTGGTGATGCAGTACAGTGAGTCCAGAGAGTGCACTGGCACCACTGGGGATGCACTGCAGTGAGTCCAGAGAGTGCACTGGCACCACTGGGGATGCACTTCAGTGAGTACAGAGAGTGCACTGACACCACTGGGGATACACTGCAGTGAGTCCAGAGAGTGCACTGGCACCAATGATGATGCAGTACAGTGAGTCCAGTGAGTGCAATGGCACCACTGGGGATGTAGTGCAGTGACTCGAGAGAGTGCACTGGCACCACTGGGGATGCAGTGCAGTGAGTCCAGAGAGTGCACTGGCACCACTGGTGATGCAGTGCAGTGAGTCCACAGAGTGCACTGGCACCACTGGGGATGCAGAGCAGTGAGTCCAGAGAGTGCACTGGCAGCAGTGGGGATGCAGTGCAGTGAGTCCAGAGAGTGCACTGGCACCACTGGGGATGCACTGCAGTGAGTCCAGAGAGTGCACTGGCACCACTGGGGATGCAGTTCATTGAGTCCAGAGAGTGCACTGGCACCACTGGGGATGCACTGCAGTGAGTCCAGAGAGTGCACTGGCAGCACTGGTGATGCAGTACAGTGAGTCCAGTGAGTGCACTGTCACCACTGGGCCTGCAGTGCAGTGAGTCCAGAGAGTGCACTGGCACCACTGGGGATGCACTGCAGTGAGTCCAGAGAGTGCACTGGCACCAACGATGATGCAGTACAGTGAGTCCAGTGAGTGCAATGGCACCACTGGGGTGTAGTGCAGTGACTCGAGAGAGTGCACTGGCACCACTGGGGATGCACTGCAGTGAGTCCAGAGAGTGCACTGGCACCACTGGGGATGCGGTGCAGTGAGTCCAAAGACTTCACTGGCACCACTGGGGATGCAGTGCAGTGAGTGCAGAGAGTGCACTGGCACCACTGGGGATGCAGTGCAGTGAGTCCAGTGAGTGTACTGGCACCACTGGGGATGCACTGCAGTGAGTCCAGAGTGTGCACTGGCACCACTGAGAATGCACTTCAGTGAGTCCAGAGAGTGCACTGGCACCACTGGAGATGCACTGCAGTGAGTCCAGAGAGTGCACTAGCACCACTGGGGATGCAGTGCAGTGAATCCTGTTAGTACACTGGCACCACTGGGGATGCAGTGCAGTGAGTCCAGAGAGTGCACTGGCACCACTGGGGATGCAGTGCAGTGAGTCCAGTGAGTGTACTGGCACCACTGGGGATGCACTGCAGTGAGTCCAGAGTGTGCACTGGCACCACTGAGAATGCACTTCAGTGAGTCCAGAGAGTGCACTGGCACCACTGGGGATGCACTGCAGTGAGTCCAGAGTGTGCACTGGCACCACTGAGAATGCACTTCAGTGAGTCCAGAGAGTGCACTGGCACCACTGGGGATGCACTGCAGTGAGTCCAGAGAGTGCACTGGCACCACTGGGGATGCAGTGCAGTGAGTCCAGAGAGCTCACTGGCACCACTGCGGATGCACTGCAGTGAGTCCAGAGAGTGCACTGGCACCACTGGTGATGCAGTACAGTGAGTCCAGTGAATGCACTGGAACCACTGGGTATGCAGTGCAGTGAGTCCAGAGAGTGCACTGGCAGCACTGGTGATGCAGTACAGTGAGTCCAGTGAGTGCACTGTCACCACTGGGCCTGCAGTGCAGTGAGTCCAGAGAGTGCACTGGCACCACTGGGGATGCACTGCAGTGAGTCCAGAGAGTGCACTGGCACCAACGATGATGCAGTACAGTGAGTCCAGTGAGTGCAATGGCACCACTGGGGTGTAGTGCAGTGACTCGAGAGAGTGCACTGGCACCACTGGGGATGCACTGCAGTGAGTCCAGAGAGTGCACTGGCACCACTGGTGATGCAGTGCAGTGAGTCCAGAGAGTGCACTGGCAGCAGTGGGGATGCAGTGCAGTGAGTCCAGAGAGTGCACTGGCGCCACTGGGGATGCACTGCAGTGAGTCCAGAGAGTGCACTGGCACTACTGGGGATGCAGTGCAGTGAGTCCAGAGAGTGCACTGGCACCACTGGCGATGCAGTGCAGTGAGTCCAGAGAGTGCACTGGCACCACTGGGGATGCACTGCAGTGAGTCCAGAGAGTGCACTGGCACCACTGGGGATGCATTGCAGTGAGTCCAGAGATTGCACTTGCTCCACTGGGGATGCAGTACAGTGAGTCTACAGAGTGCACTGGCACCACTGGGGATGCAGTACAGTGAGTCCAGAGAGTGCACTGGCACCACTGGGGATGCACTGCAGTGAGTCCAGACAGTGCACTGGCACCACTGGGGATGCCCTGCAGTGAGTCCAGAGAGTGCACTGGCACCACTGGGGATGCAGTTCATTGAGTCCAGAGAGTGCACTGGCACCACTGGGGATGCACTGCAGTGAGTCCAGACAGTGCACTGGCACCACTGGGGATGCCCTGCAGTGAGTCCAGAGAGTGCACTGGCACCACTGGGGATGCAGTTCATTGAGTCCAGAGAGTGCACTGGCACCACTGGGGATGCACTGCAGTGAGTCCAGAGAGTGCACTGGCACCACTGGGGATGCAGTGCAGTGAGTCCAGAGAGTGCACTGGCACCACTGGGGATGCAGTGCAGTGAGTCCAGAGAGTGCACTGGCACCACTGGGGATGCACTGCAGTGAGTCCAGAGAGTGCACTGTCACCACTGGGGATGCAGTACAGTGAGTCCACAGAGTGCACTGGCACCACTGGGGATGCAGTACAGTGAGTCCAGAGAGTGCACTGGCACCACTGGGCATGCAGTGCAGTGAGTCCAGAGAGTGCACTGGCACCACTGGGGATGCACTGCAGTGAGTCCAGAGAGTGCACTGGCACCACTGGGGATGCGGTGCAGTGAGTCCAAAGACTTCACTGGCACCACTGGGGATGCAGTGCAGTGAGTGCAGAGAGTGCACTGGCACCACTGGGGATGCAGTGCAGTGAGTCCAGTGAGTGTACTGGCACCACTGGGGATGCACTGCAGTGAGTCCAGAGTGTGCACTGGCACCACTGAGAATGCACTTCAGTGAGTCCAGAGAGTGCACTGGCACCACTGGAGATGCACTGCAGTGAGTCCAGAGAGTGCACTAGCACCACTGGGGATGCAGTGCAGTGAATCCTGTTAGTACACTGGCACCACTGGGGATGCAGTGCAGTGAGTCCAGAGAGTGCACTGGCACCACTGGGGATGCAGTGCAGTGAGTCCAGTGAGTGTACTGGCACCACTGGGGATGCACTGCAGTGAGTCCAGAGTGTGCACTGGCACCACTGAGAATGCACTTCAGTGAGTCCAGAGAGTGCACTGGCACCACTGGGGATGCACTGCAGTGAGTCCAGAGTGTGCACTGGCACCACTGAGAATGCACTTCAGTGAGTCCAGAGAGTGCACTGGCACCACTGGAGATGCACTGCAGTGAGTCCAGAGAGTGCACTGGCACCACTGGGGATGCAGTGCAGTGAGTCCAGAGAGCTCACTGGCACCACTGCGGATGCACTGCAGTGAGTCCAGAGAGTGCACTGGCACCACTGGTGATGCAGTACAGTGAGTCCAGTGAATGCACTGGAACCACTGGGGATGCAGTGCAGTGAGTCCAGAGAGTGCACTGGCAGCACTGGTGATGCAGTACAGTGAGTCCAGTGAGTGCACTGGCACCACTGGGCCTGCAGTGCAGTGAGTCCAGAGAGTGCACTGGCACCACTGGGGATGCACTGCAGTGAGTCCAGAGAGTGCACTGGCACCAACGATGATGCAGTACAGTGAGTCCAGTGAGTGCAATGGCACCACTGGGGTGTAGTGCAGTGACTCGAGAGAGTGCACTGGCACCACTGGGGATGCACTGCAGTGAGTCCAGAGAGTGCACTGGCACCACTGGTGATGCAGTGCAGTGAGTCCAGAGAGTGCACTGGCAGCAGTGGGGATGCAGTGCAGTGAGTCCAGAGAGTGCACTGGCGCCACTGGGGATGCACTGCAGTGAGTCCAGAGAGTGCACTGGCACTACTGGGGATGCAGTGCAGTGAGTCCAGAGAGTGCACTGGCACCACTGGGGATGCACTGCAGTGAGTCCAGAGAGTGCACTGGCACCACTGGGGATGCATTGCAGTGAGTCCAGAGATTGCACTTGCTCCACTGGGGATGCAGTACAGTGAGTCTACAGAGTGCACTGGCACCACTGGGTATGCAGTACAGTGAGTCCAGAGAGTGCACTGGCACCACTGGGGATGCAGTGTAGTGAGTCCACAGAGTGCACTGGCACCACTGGGGATGCAGTTCAGTGAGTCCAGAGAGTGCAATGGCACCACTGGGGATGCAGTGCAGTGAGTCCAGAGATTGCACTGGCACCACTGGGGAAGCAGTGCAGTGAGTCCAGAGACTTCACTGGCACCACTGGGAATGCAGTGCAGTGAGTGCAGAGAGTGCACTGGCACCACTGGAGATGCAGTGCAGTGAGTCCAGAGAGTGCACTGGCACCACTGGGGATGCAGTGCAGTGAGTCCAGAGAGTGCACTGTCACCACTGGGGATGCAGTGCAGTGAGTCCAGAGAGCGCAAAGGCACCACTGGGGATGCACTGCAGTGAGTCCAGAGAGTGCACTGGCAATACTGGGGATGCACTACAGTGAGTCCAGAGATTGCACTGGCACCACTGGGATGCAGTGCAGTGAGTCCAGAGAGTGCACTGGCACCACTGGGGATGCACTTCAGTGAGTCCAGAGAGTGCACTGACACCACTGGGGATGCAGTGCAGTGAGTCCAGAGAGTGCACTGGCACCACTGGGGATGCACTGCAGTGAGTCCAGAGAGTGCACTGGCACCACTGGGGATGCACTGCAGTGG
The DNA here is from genome assembly GCF_040182565.1 of Anser cygnoides. Classification (NCBI taxonomy): domain Eukaryota; kingdom Metazoa; phylum Chordata; class Aves; order Anseriformes; family Anatidae; genus Anser; species Anser cygnoides. The sequence goes on along the minus strand of NC_089873.1, from coordinate 78,700,910 downwards.
GTCCAGAGAGTACACTGGCACCACTGGGGATGCAGTACAGTGAGTCCAGAGAGCGCAAAGGCACCACTGGGGATGCACTGCAGTGAGTCCAGAGAGTGCACTGGCACCACTGGGGATGCAGTGCAGTGAGTCCAGAGAGTGCACTGTCACCACTGGGGATGCAGTACAGTGAGTCCAGAGAGCGCAAAGGCACCACTGGGGATGCACTGCAGTGAGTCCAGAGAGTGCACTGGCACCACTGGGGATGCACTACAGTGAGTCCAGAGATTGCACTGGCACCACTGGGATGCAGTGCAGTGAGTCCAGAGAGTGCACTGGCACCACTGGGGATGCAGTGCAGTGAGTCCAGAGAGTGCACTGGCACCACTGGGGATGCACTTCAGTGAGTCCAGAGAGTGCACTGACACCACTGGGGATGCAGTGCAGTGAGTCCAGTGAGTGCACTGGCACCACTGGGGATGCACTGCAGTGGGTCCAGAGAGTACACTGGCACCACTGGGGATGCAGTGTAGTGAGTCCAGAGAGTGCACTGGCACCACTGGGTCTGCAGTGCAGTGAGTCCAGAGAGTGCACTGGCACCACTGGGGATGTGTCCAGTGAGTCCAGTGAGTGCACTGGCACCACTGGGGATGCACTGTAGTGAGTCCAGAGAGTGCAATGAATGCAGTGCAATGAATGAGAGTGCGTCTGAATGCAAGTCAGACGCTTTAATTAAGGTAAAGCCTCCCTAGACAGATGGGCTTCGATCCCTCAAAACTCTAGTTAACAGCTAAATGCCTAAACCAATTGGCTTCTGCCTACAAAGACCCTGACGCACCCTAGTGCGCATCGATGATCTTGCAACTCAACATGAATTTCACTACAGAGCCGATAAGAAGAGGAATTAAACCTCTGTAAAAAGGACTACAGCCTAACGCTTCAACACTCAGCCATCTTACCCGTGACCTTCATCAACCGATGACTATTTTCCACTAACCATAAGGATATTGGCACCCTGTACCTCATCTTCGGGGCATGAGCAGGAATAGTCGGCACCGCACTCAGCCTATTAATCCGCGCAGAACTAGGACAACCAGGAACTCTCCTAGGCGACGACCAAATTTACAATGTAATCGTTACCGCTCACGCCTTTGTAATAATCTTCTTTATAGTCATACCCATCATGATCGGAGGATTCGGCAACTGATTAGTCCCCCTCATAATCGGTGCCCCCGACATAGCATTCCCGCGAATAAACAACATAAGCTTTTGACTCCTCCCCCCATCATTCCTCCTCCTACTAGCCTCATCCACTGTAGAAGCTGGCGCCGGCACAGGCTGAACTGTCTACCCTCCCCTAGCAGGTAACCTTGCCCACGCCGGAGCTTCAGTAGACCTGGCTATCTTCTCACTCCACTTAGCCGGTATCTCCTCCATCCTTGGGGCCATCAACTTTATCACCACAGCCATCAACATAAAACCCCCCGCACTCTCACAATACCAAACCCCACTATTTGTCTGATCCGTACTAATTACCGCCATCCTACTCCTTCTATCACTCCCCGTACTCGCCGCCGGTATTACAATATTACTAACTGATCGAAACCTAAACACCACATTCTTCGACCCCGCTGGAGGAGGAGACCCAATCCTGTACCAACACCTATTCTGATTCTTCGGACACCCAGAAGTCTATATTCTGATCCTACCGGGGTTCGGAATCATCTCACACGTAGTCACGTACTACTCAGGCAAAAAGGAGCCCTTCGGCTACATGGGAATAGTCTGAGCCATACTATCCATCGGCTTCCTAGGATTCATCGTCTGAGCTCACCACATGTTTACAGTAGGAATAGACGTTGATACCCGAGCCTACTTTACATCAGCCACTATAATCATTGCCATCCCTACCGGAATCAAAGTATTTAGCTGACTAGCCACCCTGCACGGAGGAACAATCAAATGAGACCCCCCCCAATACTATGAGCTCTAGGATTTATCTTCCTATTTACCATCGGAGGATTAACAGGAATCGTTCTTGCAAACTCTTCCCTAGACATCGCCCTGCACGACACGTACTACGTAGTTGCCCACTTCCACTACGTCCTATCCATAGGCGCCGTCTTTGCCATTCTAGCAGGATTTACTCACTGATTCCCACTACTCACTGGGTTTACCCTACACCAAACATGAGCAAAAGCCCACTTCGGGGTAATATTTACAGCAGTAAACCTAACGTTCTTCCCCCAGCACTTCCTAGGCCTAGCAGGAATACCCCGACGATACTCGGACTATCCCGACGCCTACACACTATGAAACACCATTTCCTCCATCGGCTCCCTAATCTCAATAGTAGCCGTAATCATACTAATATTCATCATCTGAGAAGCCTTTTCGGCCAAACGAAAAGTCCTACAACCAGAACTAACTACCACAAACGTTGAATGAATCCACGGCTGCCCTCCCCCATACCATACTTTCGAGGAACCGGCCTTCGTCCAAGTACAAGAAAGGAAGGAATCGAACCCTCACATGCTGGTTTCAAGCCAACTGCATTAACCGCTCATGCTTCTTTCTTATGAGACGTTAGTAAACCAATTACATAGCCTTGTCAAGACTAAATCACAGGTAAAAATCCTGTACATCTCATGTGGCCAACCACTCCCAACTAGGATTCCAAGACGCCTCATCACCCATCATAGAAGAACTCGTTGAATTCCACGACCACGCCCTAATCGTTGCCCTAGCTATCTGCAGCCTAGTTCTCTACCTTTTAGCCCACATACTAACAGAAAAACTCTCGTCCAATGCTGTAGACGCCCAAGAAGTAGAGCTGATCTGGACAATCCTACCTGCTATCGTCCTGGTACTCCTCGCCCTCCCATCCCTACAAATCCTCTACATAATGGACGAAATCGATGAACCAGACCTCACCCTAAAAGCCATCGGCCACCAATGATACTGAAGCTACGAATACACAGACTTCAAAGACCTATCCTTCGACTCCTACATAGTGCCCACCCCAGACTTACCCAACGGCCACTTCCGACTGCTAGAAGTTGACCACCGCGTAGTTATCCCAATAGAATCCCCCATCCGCGTAATCATTACTGCAGGAGACGTACTCCACTCCTGAGCAGTCCCAACGCTCGGAGTTAAAACAGACGCAATCCCAGGCCGACTAAACCAAACTTCATTCATTACCACCCGGCCTGGGATTTTTTACGGACAATGCTCAGAAATTTGCGGGGCTAATCACAGCTACATACCCATTGTAGTAGAATCAACCCCACTCCCACATTTCGAGGCCTGATCGTCCCTTCTATCATCATCCTAATCATTAAGAAGCTATGCAACAGCACTAGCCTTTTAAGCTAGCCAAAGAGGGACTTCCCCCTCCTTAATGATATGCCACAGCTTAACCCCGCACCATGATTTTCAATCATAATTATAACCTGATTAACCCTAGCACTCCTCATCCAACCAAAACTACTAGCCTTCACCACAACCAACCCCCCATCAAATAAGACCTCCCTCACTACCAAACCCACACCATGATCCTGACCATGAACCTAAGCTTCTTTGACCAATTTTCCAGCCCCAATCTATTCGGCATCCCCTTAATCCTACTATCCCTACTCTTCCCAGCCCTACTATTCCCGTCCCCAAACAACCGATGAATCAACAACCGCCTTTCTACTATCCAAACATGACTCCTTCACCTAATCACAAAACAACTAATAGTCCCACTCAACAAAAATGGCCACAAATGAGCCATAATATTTACATCCCTAATAATCATACTTCTTACAATCAACCTTCTAGGCCTCCTTCCATATACATTCACCCCAACCACCCAACTATCTATGAACATAGCCCTAGCCTTCCCACTATGGCTCGCCACACTACTAACAGGCCTACGAAACCAACCATCAGCCTCTTTAGCCCACCTATTACCCGAAGGTACCCCTACACCCCTAATCCCCGCACTAATCCTGATCGAAACAACCAGCCTACTAATCCGCCCCCTAGCCCTCGGAGTCCGCCTTACAGCCAACCTTACAGCAGGACACTTACTCATCCAACTCATCTCTACAGCCTCCATTGCATTAATACCCACCCTTCCTGCAGTATCCATCCTAACAATAATCATCCTACTACTCCTAACCATCCTAGAAGTAGCAGTAGCCATAATCCAGGCCTACGTCTTCGTGCTCCTTCTAAGCCTATACTTACAAGAAAACATCTAATGGCACACCAAGCACACTCATACCACATAGTTGACCCAAGCCCTTGACCAATCTTCGGGGCAGCCGCCGCCCTACTCACAACCTCAGGATTAATCATGTGATTCCACTACAACTCATCCATACTACTAACCCTAGGCCTCATCTCAATACTCCTAGTAATACTCCAATGATGACGAGACATTGTACGAGAAAGCACCTTCCAAGGCCATCACACTCCCACAGTCCAAAAAGGCCTACGATACGGCATAATCCTTTTCATCACATCCGAAGCATTCTTCTTCTTAGGGTTCTTCTGAGCGTTCTTCCACTCGAGCCTGGCCCCAACCCCAGAACTAGGAGGCCAATGACCCCCAACAGGAATTAAACCACTCAACCCGATAGAAGTCCCCCTACTAAACACAGCCATCCTACTAGCCTCAGGCGTTACCGTAACGTGAGCCCATCACAGAAGGAAACCGAAAACACGCCATCCACGCCCTAACCCTAACGATCCTCCTGGGATTCTACTTCACAGCCCTACAAGCAATAGAATACCACGAAGCCCCATTCTCAATCGCCGATAGCGTCTACGGATCTACCTTCTTCGTTGCCACTGGATTCCACGGACTCCACGTAATCATCGGATCCTCCTTCCTGACCGTCTGCCTCTTCCGACTGATCAAGTTCCACTTTACATCAGACCACCACTTCGGATTCGAGGCAGCAGCCTGATACTGACACTTCGTAGACGTCATCTGACTATTCCTCTACATAACCATCTACTGATGAGGATCTTGCTCTTCTAGTATATTAATTACAATTGACTTCCAATCTCTAGAATCTGGTATAAACCCAGAGGAGAGCAATGAACGCACTCATGTTCATATTCGCCCTATCATCAATCCTAAGCGCCGCCCTAACCGCATTAAACTTCTGACTCGCCCAAATAAACCCCGACTCAGAGAAACTCTCACCGTACGAATGTGGATTCGACCCACTTGGATCTGCTCGATTACCATTCTCAGTCCGATTCTTCCTCAGTAGCCATCCTGTTCGTCCTATTCGACCTAGAAATCGCCCTCCTACTCCCCCTGCCATGAGCCGTCCAACTCCAATCCCCCCTAATGACCCTCACCTGAACTGTAGTGATCCTCCTTCTCCTAACACTCGGACTGGCCTACGAGTGAATTCAAGGGGGCCTAGAATGAGCAGAATAACAGAAAGTTAGTCTAACCAAAAAGATAGCTGGTTTCGACCCAGCAGATTACAGCCAACCCTGTAACTTTCTTATGTCGCCCCTACATTTAAGCTTCTACTCAGCCTTCATTTTCAGCGGACTAGGACTAGCCTTCCACCGAACCCACCTAGTATCCGCCCTACTATGCCTTGAAAGCATAATATTATCGATATTCGTAGGCCTATCAATATGATCCATCGAAAACCAAGTCTCCTCATTCACCATGGTACCAATTCTCATGCTAACCTTCTCAGCGTGTGAGGCAGGCACAGGCCTGGCCATCCTAGTAGCCTCCACCCGCACACATGGCTCCGACCATCTACACAACCTAAACCTCCTGCAATGCTAAAAATCATCCTACCCACAATCATACTTCTTCCAACAGCCCTGCTGTCTCCACCAAAATTTCTATGGACTAACACCACCTTATACAGCCTCCTAATCGCTGCCCTAAGCCTACAGTGATTAATCCCAACCTACTACCCCTACAAATTTTTATCCAACTGAACAGGAATTGACCAAATCTCATCCCCCCTCCTAGTACTATCCTGCTGACTACTCCCACTCATAATCATAGCAAGCCAAAACCACCTGCAACAAGAACCCCTACAACGCAAACGAATCTTTATCTCAACCTTAGTCGCAGTCCAGCCATTCATCCTACTAGCCTTTTCCACCACAGAACTAGCACTATTTTACATCTCATTTGAAGCAACCCTCATTCCCACCCTAATCTTAATCACCCGATGGGGGAACCAACCAGAACGCCTAAGCGCTGGCATCTACCTGCTATTCTACACGCTAGTAAGCTCTCTACCCCTGCTAATCACAATCATACACCTATACGTGAAAATTGGCACCCTGCACCTGCCAACCCTACAACTAACCCACCCAACCCTATCCACCTCATGGACAGGAATACTATCAGGTCTAGCACTGCTCATAGCATTCATAGTAAAAGCCCCACTATACGGCCTACACCTCTGACTGCCAAAAGCCCACGTAGAAGCACCCATCGCAGGCTCAATACTCCTCGCCGCCCTACTACTAAAGCTAGGAGGATACGGAATTATACGAGTCACTCTATTTATGGGCCCACTGTCCAACCTCCTGCACTACCCCTTCCTAACCCTGGCCCTATGAGGCGCCCTAATGACTAGCTCAATCTGCCTACGACAGACAGACCTAAAATCACTAATCGCTTATTCATCCGTTAGCCACATAGGCCTAGTTATCGCCGCAGGAATAATCCAAACCCACTGATCATTCTCAGGGGCAATGATCCTAATAATTTCCCATGGACTAACTTCCTCCATACTATTCTGCCTAGCCAACACAAACTATGAACGTACGCACAGCCGAATTCTACTACTCACACGAGGCCTACAACCTCTCCTACCACTCATAGCTACCTGATGATTGCTGGCCAATCTAACAAACATAGCCTTACCCCCAACAACAAACCTCATAGCAGAGCTAACCATTATAATCACCTTATTCAACTGATCTGCCTTCACGATCATCCTAACAGGAATCGCAACCCTACTAACCGCCTCCTACACCTTATTCATACTACTAATGACCCAACGAGGCTCAATCCCCTCCCACATCACATCTATGCAAAACTCAACCACGCGAGAACACCTGCTCATAACACTCCACATTATCCCAATATTCCTCCTAATCCTCAAACCCGAACTGATCTCCGGAATCCCCTCATGCAAGTATAGTTTAAACCAAACATTAGACTGTGATTCTAAGAATAGAAGTTCAAACCTTCTTACCTGCCGAGGGGAGGGTTTAACCAACAAGAGCTGCTAACTCTTACATCTGAGCCTAAAACCTCAGCCCCCTTACTTTTAAAGGATAACAGCAATCCACTGGTCTTAGGAACCACCCATCTTGGTGCAAATCCAAGTAAAAGTAGTGAACCCCACACTACTAATCAACTCCCTCACACTACTCACGCTGACAATCCTCCTAACCCCAATCATCCTGCCATTTCTATTTAAAAACTTTAAAAACACCCCACAAGCCACCACCCGCGCTGTTAAAACCGCATTCCTAATTAGCCTAGCCCCTACAACCGCATTCATCTACTCGGGAGTAGAATCTGTCACCTGCCACTGGGAGTGAAAATTCATTATAAACTTTAAAATCCCCCTGAGCCTAAAAATAGACCAATACTCAATAACATTTCTTCCAATCGCCCTATTTGTAACATAATCAATCCTACAATTCGCCATATGATACATGGCCTCAGAGCCATACGTAACAAAATTTTTCACCTACCTACTGACATTCCTAGTCGCCATACTCCTCCTAACAACCGCAAACAACATATTCCTCCTATTCGTAGGCTGGGAAGGAGTAGGAATCATGTCCTTCCTTCTCATCGGCTGATGACAAGGCCGAGCAGATGCCAACACCGCCGCCCTACGAGCCGTAATCTACAACCGAATCGGAGACGTCGGACTGATCCTGAGCATAGCATGACTAGCTTCAACATTCAACACCTGAGAGATCCAACAAGCCGTACACCCCCACCAAACCCCAATCCTCCCCCTCATAGGATTAATCCTCGCAGCCGCAGGAAAATCCGCCCAATTTGGACTCCACCCATGACTGCCCGCAGCAATAGAAGGCCCCACCCCAGTATCAGCCCTACTGCACTCCAGTACCATAGTAGTAGCCGGAATCTTCCTGCTCATCCGCATGCACCCCCTGCTAGCCACCAACCAGACAGCCCTAACTGCCTGCCTATGCCTAGGTGCTCTATCAACCCTATTCGCTGCCACATGCGCCCTAACCCAAAATGACATCAAAAAAATCATTGCTTTCTCAACATCCAGCCAACTAGGACTAATAATAGTCACTATCGGACTAAACCTCCCACAACTAGCCTTCCTACACATCTCAACCCATGCCTTCTTTAAAGCCATACTATTCCTATGCTCAGGGTCTATCATCCACAACCTAAACGGAGAACAAGATATCCGAAAGATAGGAGGCCTACAGAAAATACTCCCAGTCACTACTTCCTGCCTAACCATCGGAAACCTGGCGCTGATAGGAACCCCATTCCTAGCCGGATTCTACTCAAAAGACCTCATCATCGAAAGCTTAAACACATCATACCTAAATACTTGAGCCCTACTCCTAACCCTTATAGCCACAGCATTCACCGCAACCTACAGCATCCGCATAACCATCCTAGTCCAAGCTGGACAAACCCGAATCCCCCCAATAGTATCAATAAACGAAAACAACCCACTAATCACCGCCCCCCTAACCCGACTCGCCCTAGGCAGCATTACAGCAGGAATAATCATTACCTCTTTCATCACACCAACCAAAACCCCCCCAATAACCATACCCCTTATCACCAAAACCGCTGCCATCCTCATAACAATCCTAGGAATCATCCTAGCCCTAGAACTATCGAACATAACACACACCCTCACTCACCCCAAACCAAACCCCCTCATAAACTTCTCCTCTGCATTAGGGTACTTCAACCCCCTAGTACACCGATTCTTCTCCAAAAACCTACTAGAAAAGGGACAAAACATTGCCCTACACTTGATCGACCTCTCCTGACTCAAAAAAATAGGGCCAGAGGGCCTTGCTGAACTACAAGTAGCCGCAAGCAAAGCCGCAACCTCAATACACACAGGGCTAATTAAGGCCTACCTAGGATCCTTCGCCCTCTCCATCCTGGTAATAATCCTAATAACACACAGACTCACTAATGGCCCCTAACATCCGCAAATCCCATCCCCTACTAAAAATAATCAACAACTCCCTAATCGACCTACCCGCCCCCTCCAACATCTCTGCCTGATGAAACTTCGGCTCCCTTCTAGCCATCTGCTTAGCCACACAAATCCTAACAGGCCTGCTACTAGCCATACACTACACCGCAGACACTTCACTCGCCTTCTCCTCAGTAGCTCACACATGCCGAGACGTCCAGTACGGATGGCTCATCCGCAACCTCCACGCCAACGGTGCTTCGCTCTTCTTTATCTGCATCTACTTACACATCGGACGAGGCCTCTACTACGGCTCCTACCTATACAAAGAAACCTGAAACACAGGAGTAATCCTCCTACTCACCCTAATAGCAACTGCCTTCGTAGGGTATGTCCTACCATGAGGACAAATGTCAATCTGAGGGGCCACCATAATCACCAACCTATTCTCAGCCATCCCGTACATTGGGCAAACTCTAGTAGAATGAGCCTGAGGAGGATTCTCAGTAGACAATCCAACCTTAACCCGATTCTTCGCCATCCACTTCCTACTGCCCTTCCTAATTGCAGGAATCACCCTAGTCCACCTAACCTTCCTACACGAATCAGGCTCAAATAACCCACTAGGAATCGTATCAGACTGCGACAAAATCCCATTCCACCCATACTTCTCCATTAAAGACAGCTTAGGGCTTACCCTAATAATCAGCCCTCTAATAGCACTACCCCTATTTTCACCGAACCTCCTGGTTCTTGGAATCCTAGTTGGGAGTGGTTGGCCACATGAGATGTACAGGATTTTTACCTGTGATTTAGTCTTGACAAGGCTATGTAATTGGTTTACTAACGTCTCATAAGAAAGAAGCATGAGCGGTTAATGCAGTTGGCTTGAAACCCATCCCCAGTGGTGCCAGTGCACTCTCTGAACTCACTGAAGTGCATCCCCAGTGGTGCGAGTGCACTCTCTGCACTCACTGCACTGCATCCCCAGTGGTGCCAGTGCGCTCTCTGGAGTCACAGCACTGCATCCCCAGTGGTGCCAGTGCACTCTCTGGACTCACTGCACTGCATCCCCAGTGGTGCCAGTGCAATCTCTGGACTCACTGCAGAGCATCCCCAGTGGTGCCAGTGCACTCTCTGGACTCACTGCAGGGCATCCCCAGTGGTGCCAGTGCTCTCTCTGGACTCACTGCACTGCATCCCCAGTGGTGCCAGTGCACTCTCTGGACTCACTGCACTGCATCCCCAGTGGTTCCAGTGCACTCTCTGGACTCACTGCACTGCATCCCCAGTGGTGCCAGTGCACTCTCTGGACTCACTGCAGTGCATCCCCAGTGGTGCCAGTGCACTCTCTGGACTCACTGCAGTGCATCCCCAGTGGTGCCAGTGCACTCTCTGGACTCACTGCACTGCATCCCCAGTGGTGCCAGTGCACTCTCTGCACTCACTGCAGTGCATCCCCAGTGGTGCCAGTGCGCTCTCTGGAGTCACAGCACTGCATCCCCAGTGGAGCCAGTGCAATCTCTGGACTCACTGCACTGCATCCCCAGTGGTGCCAGTGCACTCTCTGGACTCACTGAAGTGCATCCCCATTGGTGCCATTGCACTCTCTGCACTCACTGCACTGCATCCCCAGTGGTGCCAGTGCACTCACTAGACTCACTGCACTGCATCCCCAGTGGTGCCAGTGCGCTCTCCGGAGTCACAGCACTGCATCCCCAGTGGTGCCAGTGCACTCACTGGACACACTGTACTGCATCACAGGTGGTGCCAGTGCACTCTCAGCACTCACTGCACAGCATCCCCAGTGGTGCCAGTGCATTCACTGGACTCACTGGATTGCATCCCCAGTGGTGCCAGTGCACTCTCTGGACTCACTGCACTGCATCCCCAGTGGTGCCAGTGCACTCTCTGGACTCACTGCAGTGCATCCCCAGTGGTGCCAGTGCACTCTCTGGACTCACTGCACTGCATCCCCAGTGGTGTCAGTGCACTCTCTGTACTCACTGAAGTGCATCCCCAGTGGTGCCAGTGCACTCTCTGGACTCACTGCAGTGCATCCCCAGTGGTGCCAGTGCACTCTCTGGACTCACTGCACTGCATCCCCAGTGGTGCCAGTGCAATCTCTGGACTCACTGTAGTGCATCCCCAGTGGTGCCAGTGCACTCTCTGGACTCACTGCAGTGCATCCCCAGTGGTGCCAGTGCACTCTCTGGACTCACTGTACTGCATCACCAGTGGTGCCAGTGCACTCTCTGGACTCACTGCAGTGCATCCCCAGTGGTGCCAGTGCACTCTCTGGACTCACTGCAGTGCATCCCCAGTGGTGCCAGTGCAATCTCTGGACTCACTGCACTGCATCCCCAGTGGTGCCAGTGTACTAACAGGATTCACTGCACTGCATCCCCAGTGGTGCTAGTGCACTCTCTGGACTCACTGCAGTGCATCCCCGGTGGTGCCAGTGAGCTCTCTGGACTCACTGCACTGCATCCCCAGTGGTGCCAGTGCACTCTCTGGACTCACTGTACTGCATCCCCAGTGGTGACAGTGCAATCTCTGGACTCACTGCACTGCATCCCCAGTGGTGCCAGTGCACGCTCTGGACTCACTCTACTGCAACCCCAGTGGTGACAGTGCACTCTCTGGACTCACTGCAGTGCATCCCCAGTGGTGCCAGTGCACTCTCTGGACTCACTGCACTGCATCCCCATTGGTGCCAGTGCACTCTCTGGAGTCACTGAAGTGCATCCCCAGTGGTGCCAGTGCACTCTCTGGACTCACTGCACTGCATGCCCAGTGGTGTCATTGCACGCTCTGGACTCACTCTACTGCATCCCCAGTGGTGACAGTGCACTCTCTGGACTCACTGCAGTGCATCCCCAGTGGTGCCAGTGCACTCACTGGACTCACTGGACACATCCCCAGTGGTGCCAGTGCACTCTCTGGAGTCACTGCACTGCATCCGCAGTGGTGCCAGTGCACTCTCTGGACTCACTGTACTGCATCCCCAGTGGTGCCAGTGAGCTCTCTGGACTCACTGCAGTGCATCCCCAGTGGTGCCAGTGCACGCTCTGGACTCACTCTACTGCATCCCCATTGGTGCCAGTGCACTCTCTGGAGTCACTGAAGTGCATCCCCAGTGGTGCCAGTGCACTCTCTGGACTCACTGCACTGCATCCCCATTGGTGCCAGTGCACTCTCTGGAGTCACTGAAGTGCATCCCCGGTGGTGCCAGTGCACTCTCTGGACTCACTGCACTGCATGCCCAGTGGTGCCGGTGCACTCTCTGGACTCACTGTACTGCATCCCCAGTGGTGACAGTGCAATCTCTGGACTCACTGCACTGCATCCCCAGTGGTGCCAGTGCACGCTCTGGACTCACTCTACTGCAACCCCAGTGGTGACAGTGCACTCTCTGGACTCACTGCAGTGCATCCCCAGTGGTGCCAGTGCACTCTCTGGACTCACTGCACTGCATCCCCATTGGTGCCAGTGCACTCTCTGGAGTCACTGAAGTGCATCCCCAGTGGTGCCAGTGCACTCTCTGGACTCACTGCACTGCATGCCCAGTGGTGTCATTGCACGCTCTGGACTCACTCTACTGCATCCCCAGTGGTGACAGTGCACTCTCTGGACTCACTGCAGTGCATCCCCAGTGGTGCCAGTGCACTCACTGGACTCACTGGACACATCCCCAGTGGTGCCAGTGCACTCTCTGGAGTCACTGCACTGCATCCGCAGTGGTGCCAGTGCACTCTCTGGACTCACTGTACTGCATCCCCAGTGGTGCCAGTGAGCTCTCTGGACTCACTGCAGTGCATCCCCAGTGGTGCCAGTGCACGCTCTGGACTCACTCTACTGCATCCCCATTGGTGCCAGTGCACTCTCTGGAGTCACTGAAGTGCATCCCCAGTGGTGCCAGTGCACTCTCTGGACTCACTGCACTGCATCCCCATTGGTGCCAGTGCACTCTCTGGAGTCACTGAAGTGCATCCCCGGTGGTGCCAGTGCACTCTCTGGACTCACTGCACTGCATGCCCAGTGGTGCCGGTGCACGCTCTGGACTCACTCTACTGCATCCCCAGTGGTGACAGTGCACTCTCTGGACTCACTGCAGTGCATCCCCAGTGGTGCCAGTGCACTCACTGGACTCACTGGACACATCCTCAGTGGTGCCAGTGCACTCTCTGGACTCACGGCACTGCATCCGCAGTGGTGCCAGTGCACTCTCTGGACTCACTGCACTGCATCCCCAGTGGTGCCAGTGCACTCTCTGGACTCACTGCAGTGCATCCCCAGTGGTGCCAGTGCACTCTCTGGACTCACTGCAGTGCATCCCCAGTGGTGCCAGTGCAATCTCTGGACTCACTGCACTGCATCACAGGTGGTGCCAGTGCACTCTCTGGACTCACTGCAGTGCATCCCCAGTGGTGCCAGTGCACTCTCTGCACTCACTGCACTGCATTCCCAGTGGTGCCAGTGAAGTCTCTGGACTCACTGCAGTGCATCCCCAGTGGAGCCAGTGCAATCTCTGGACTCACTGCAGTGCATCCCCAGTGGTGCCAGTGCACTCTCTGGACTCACTGCACTGCATCCCCAGTGGTGCCAGTGCACTCTCTGGACTCACTGTACTGCATCCTCAGTGGTGCCAGTGCACTCTGTGGACTCACTGTACTGCATCCCCGGTGGTGCCAGTGCACTCTCTGGACTCACTGCAGTGCATCCCCAGTGGTGCCAGTGCACTCTCTGGACTCACTGCACTGCATCCCCAGTGGTGCCAGTGCACTCTCTGGACTCACTGCACTGCCTCCCCAGTGGTGCCAGTGCACTCTCTGGACACACTGCACTGCATCCCCAGTGGTGCCAGTGCACTCTCTGGACTCACTGCAGTGCATCCCCAGTGGTGCCAGTGCACTCTCTGGACTCACTGCGCTGCATCCCCAGTGGTGCCAGTGCACTCTCTGGACTCACTGCACTGCATCCCCAGTGGTGCCAGTGCACTCACTGGACTCACTGTACTGCATCATCTGTGGTGCCAGTGCACTCTCTGGACTCACTGCAGTGCATCCCCAGTGGTGCCAGTGCACTCTCTGGACTCACTGCACTACATCCCCAGTGGTGCCAGTGCACTCACTGGACTCACTATACTGCATCACCAGTGGTGCCAGTGCACTCTCTGGACTCACTGCACTGCATCCCCAGTGCTGCCAGTGCATTCACGGGACTCACTGTACTGCATCTCCAGTGGTGCCAGTGCACTCTCTGGGCTCACTGCAGTGCATCCCCAATGGTGCCAGTGCACTCTCTGGACTCACTGCACTGCATACCCACTGCTGCCAGTGCACTCACTGGATTCACTGCACTGCATCCCCAGTGGTGCCAGTGCACTCTCTGGACTCACTGCACTGCATCCCCAGTGGTGACAGTGCACTCTCTGGACTCACTGCACTGCATCCCCAGTGGTGACAGTGCAATCTCTGGACTCAATGCAGTGCATCCGCAGTGGTGCCAGTGCACTCTCTGGAGTCACTGCACTGCATCCACAGTGGTGCCAGTGCAGTCTGTGGAGTAACTGCAGTGCATCCCCAGTGGTGCCAAAGCACTCTCTGGACTCTCGGCACCGCATCCCCAGTGGTGCCAGTGCACTCTCTGGACTCACTGCACTGCATCCCCAGTGGTGCCAGTGCACTCTCTGGACTCACTGCAGTGCATCCCCAGTGGTGCCACTGCACTCTCTGGACTCACTGAAGTGCATCCCCAGTGGTGCCAGTACACTCACTGGACTGACTGCACTGCATCCCCAGTGGTGCCAGTACACTCACTGGACTGACTGCACTGCATCCCCAGTGGTGCCAGTGCACTCTCTGGACTCACTGCAGTGCATCCCCAGTGGTGCCAGTGCACTCTCTGGACTCACTGCAGTGCATCCCCAGTGGTGCCAGTGCACTCACTGGACTCACTGCACTGCATCCCCAGTGGTGCCAGTGCACTCTCTGGACTCACTGCACTGCATCCCCAGTGCTGCCAGTGCACTCTCTGCACTCACTGCACTGCATCCCCAGTGGTGCCAGTGCACTCACTGGATTGACTGCACTGCATCCCCAGTGGTGCTAGTGCACTCTCTGGACTCACTGCAGTGCATCCCCAGTGGTGCCAGTGCACTCTCTGGACTCACTGAAGTGCATTCTCAGTGGTGCCAGTGCACTCTCTGGACTCACTGCAGTGCATCCCCAGTGGTGCCAGTACACTCTCTGGACTCAATGCACTGCATCCCCAGTGGTGCCAGTGCACTCTCTGGACTCACTGCACTGCATCCCCAGTGGTGCCAGTGCACTCTGTGGACTCACTGAAGTGAATTCTCAGTGGTGCCAGTGCACTCTCTGGAGTCACTGAAGTGCATCCCCAGTGGTGCCAGTGCACTCTCTGGACTCACTGAACTGCATCCCCAGTGGTGCCAGTGCACTCTCTGGACTCACTGCACTGCGTCCCCAGTGCTGCCAGTGCACTCTCTGGACTCACTGCACTGCATCCCCAGTGGTGCCACTGCACTCTGGACTCACTGCACTGCTTCCCCAGTGGTGCCAGTGCACTCTCTGGACTCACTGCACTGCACCCCACAGGTGCCAGTACACTCAATGGACTCACTGCAGTGCATCCCCACTGGTGCCAGTGCATTCTCTGGACTCACTGCACTGCATCCCCAGTGGTGCCAGTGCACTCTCTGGACTCACTGCACCGCATCCCCAGTGGTGCCAGTGCACTCTCTGGACTCACTGCAGTGCATCCCCAGTGGTGCCAGTGCACTCTCTGGACTCACTGCACTGCATCCCCAGTGGTTCCAGTGCACTCTCTGGACTCACTGCACTGCATCCCCAGTGGTGCTAGTGCACTCTATGGACTCACTGCAGTGCATCCCCAGTGGTGCCAGTGCACTCTCTGGACTCACTGAAGTGCATTCTCAGTGGTGCCAGTGCAGTCTCTGGACTCACTTCAGTGCATCCCCAGTGGTGCCAGTACACTCACTGGACTGACTGCACTGCATCCCCAGTGGTGCCAGTGCACTCTCTGGACTCACTGCACTGCATCCACATTGGTCCCAGTGCATTCTCTGGACTCACCGCACTGCACCCTGAGTGGTGCCAGTGCACTCTCTGGACTCACTGCAGTGCATCCCCAGTGGTGCCAGTGCACTCTCTGGAGTCACTGCACTGCATCCCCAGTGGTGCCAGTGCACTCTCTGGACTCACTGCACTGCATCCCCAGTGGTGCCACTGCACTCTCTGGACTCACTGCAGTGCATCCCCAGTGGTTCCAGTGCACTCTCTGGACTCACTGAAGTGCATTCTCAGTGGTGCCAGTGCACTCTCTGGACTCACTGCAGTGCATCCCCAGTGGTGCCAGTACACTCACTGGACTCACTGCACTGCATCCCCTGTGGTGCCAGTGCACTCACTGGACTCACTAAACTGCATCACCAGTGGTGCCAGTGCACTCTCTGGACTCACTGCACTGCATCCCCAGTGCTGCCAGTGCATTCACTGGACTCACTGTACTGCATCTCCAGTGGTGCCAGTACACTCTCTGGGCTCACTGCAGTGCATCCCCAGTGGTGCCAGTGCACTCTCTGGACTCACTGCACTGCATCCCCAGTGGTGCCAGTGCACTCACTGGATTCACTGCACTGCATCCCCAGTGGTGCTAGTGCACTCTCTGGACTCACTGCAGTGCATCCCCAGTGGTGCCAGTGCACTCTCTGGACTCACTGAAGTGCATTCTCAGTGGTGCCAGTGCACTCTCTGGACTCACTGCAGTGCATCCCCAGTGGTGCCAGTGCACTCTCTGGACTCACTGAACTGCATCCCCAGTGGTGACAGTGCACTCTCTGGACTCACTGCACTGCATCCCCACTGCTGCCAGTGCACTCTCTGGACTCACTGCACTGCATCCCCAGTGGTGCCACTGAACTCTCTGGACTCACTGCACTGCATCCCCAGTGGTGCCAGTGCACTCTCTGGACTCACTGCACTGCATCCCCAGTGGTGCCAGTGCACTCACTGGACTCACTGCAGTGCATCCCCAGTGGTGCCAGTGCACTCTCTGGACTCACTGCACCGCATCCCCAGTGGTGCCAGTGCACTCTCTGGACTCACTGCAGTGCATCCCCAGTGGTGCCAGTGCACTCTCTGGACTCACTGCACTGCATCCCCAGTGGTTCCAGTCCACTCTCTGGACTCACTGCACTGCATCCCCAGTGGTGCTAGTGCTCTCTGTGGACTCACTGCACTGCACCCCCAGTGGTGCCAGTGCAGTCTCTGGAGTAACTGCAGTGCATCCCCAGTGGTGCCAAAGCACTCTCTGGACTCCCGGCACCGCATCCCCAGTGGTGCCAGTGCACTCTCTGGACTCACTGCACTGCATCCCCAGTGGTGCCAGTGCACTCTCTGGACTCACTGCATTGCATAACCAGTGGTGCTAGTGCACTGTGTGGACTCACTGTACTGCATTCCCAGTGGTGCCAGTGCAATCTCTGGACTCACTGCAGTGCATCCCCAGTGGTGCCAGTGCACTCTCTGCACTCACTGCACTGCATCCCCAGTGGTGCCAGTGCACTCTCTGGACTCACTGCACTGCATCCCCAGTGGTGACAGTGCACTCTCTGGACTCACTGCAGTGCATTCCCAGTGGTGCCAGTGCACTCTCTGGACTCACTGCACTGAATCCCCATTAGTTCCAGTGCACTCTCTGGACTCACTGCAGTGCAACACCAGTGGTGCCAGTGCACTCTCTGGACTTACTGCACTGCATACCCACTGCTGCCAGTGCACTCTCTGGGGTCACTGTACTGCACCCCCAGTGGTGCCAGTGCACTCTCTGGACTCACTGCACTGCATCCCCAGTGGTGCCAGTGCACTCTCTGGACTCACTGCAGTGCATCCCCAGTGGTGCCAGTGCACTCTCTGGACTCACTGCACTGCATCCCCAGTGGTGCCAGTGTACTCACTGGACTCACTGCACGGCATTCCCCAGTGGTGCTAGTGAACTCTCTGGACTCACTGCAGTGCATCCCCAGTGGTGCCAGTGCACTCTCTGGACTCACTGAAGTGCATTCTCAGTGGTGCCAGTGCACTCTCTGGACTCACTGCACTGCATCCCCAGTGGTGCCAGTGCACTCTCTGGACTCACTGCAGTGCATCCCCAGTGGTGCCAAAGCACTCTCTGGACTCCCGGCACCGCATCCCCTGTGGTGCCAGTGCACTCTCTGGAGTAACTGCAGTGCATCCCCAGTGGTGCCAAAGCACTCTCTGGACTCCCGACACCGCATCCCCAGTGGTGCCAGTGCACTCTCTGGAGTAACTGCAGTGCATCCCCAGTGATGCCAAAGCACTCTCTGGACTCACTGCAGTGCATCCCCAGTGGTGCCAGTGCACTCTCTGGACTCACTGCAGGGCATCCCCAGTGGAGCCAGTGCACTCTATGGACTCACTTCACTGCATCCCCAGTGGTGCCAGTGCAATCTCTGCACTCACTGCACTGCATCCCCAGTGGTGCCAGTGCACTCTCTGGACTCACTGCACTGCATCCCCAGTGGTGCCAGTGCACTCCCTGGAGTCACTGCACTGCATCCCCCGTGGTGCAAGTGCACTCTCTGGACTCACTGCACTGCATCACCTGTGGTGCCAGTGCACTCTCTGGACTCACTGCACTGCATCCCCAGTGGTTCCAGTCCACTCTCTGGACTCACTGCACTGCATCCCCAGTGGTGCTAGTGCTCTCTGTGGACTCACTGCACTGCACCCCCAGTGGTGCCAGTGCAGTCTCTGGAGTAACTGCAGTGCATCCCCAGTGGTGCCAAAGCACTCTCTGGACTCCCGGCACCGCATCCCCAGTGGTGCCAGTGCACTCTCTGGACTCACTGCACTGCATCCCCAGTGGTGCCAGTGCACTCTCTGGACTCACTGCATTGCATAACCAGTGGTGCTAGTGCACTGTGTGGACTCACTGTACTGCATTCCCAGTGGTGCCAGTGCAATCTCTGGACTCACTGCAGTGCATCCCCAGTGGTGCCAGTGCACTCTCTGCACTCACTGCACTGCATCCCCAGTGGTGCCAGTGCACTCTCTGGACTCACTGCACTGCATCCCCAGTGGTGACAGTGCACTCTCTGGACTCACTGCAGTGCATTCCCAGTGGTGCCAGTGCACTCTCTGGACTCACTGCACTGAATCCCCATTAGTTCCAGTGCACTCTCTGGACTCACTGCAGTGCAACACCAGTGGTGCCAGTGCACTCTCTGGACTTACTGCACTGCATACCCACTGCTGCCAGTGCACTCTCTGGGGTCACTGTACTGCACCCCCAGTGGTGCCAGTGCACTCTCTGGACTCACTGCACTGCATCCCCAGTGGTGCCAGTGCACTCTCTGGACTCACTGCAGTGCATCCCCAGTGGTGCCAGTGCACTCTCTGGACTCACTGCACTGCATCCCCAGTGGTGCCAGTGTACTCACTGGACTCACTGCACGGCATTCCCCAGTGGTGCTAGTGAACTCTCTGGACTCACTGCAGTGCATCCCCAGTGGTGCCAGTGCACTCTCTGGACTCACTGAAGTGCATTCTCAGTGGTGCCAGTGCACTCTCTGGACTCACTGCACTGCATCCCCAGTGGTGCCAGTGCACTCTCTGGACTCACTGCAGTGCATCCCCAGTGGTGCCAAAGCACTCTCTGGACTCCCGGCACCGCATCCCCTGTGGTGCCAGTGCACTCTCTGGAGTAACTGCAGTGCATCCCCAGTGGTGCCAAAGCACTCTCTGGACTCCCGACACCGCATCCCCAGTGGTGCCAGTGCACTCTCTGGAGTAACTGCAGTGCATCCCCAGTGATGCCAAAGCACTCTCTGGACTCACTGCAGTGCATCCCCAGTGGTGCCAGTGCACTCTCTGGACTCACTGCAGGGCATCCCCAGTGGAGCCAGTGCACTCTATGGACTCACTTCACTGCATCCCCAGTGGTGCCAGTGCAATCTCTGCACTCACTGCACTGCATCCCCAGTGGTGCCAGTGCACTCTCTGGACTCACTGCACTGCATCCCCAGTGGTGCCAGTGCACTCTCTGGAGTCACTGCACTGCATCCCCCGTGGTGCAAGTGCACTCTCTGGACTCACTGCACTGCATCACCTGTGGTGCCAGTGCACTCTCTGGACTCACTGCACTGCATCCCCAGTGGTGCCAGTGCACTCTCTGGACTCACTGCACTGCATCCCCAGTGGTGACAGTGCACTCTCTGGACTCACTGCAGTGCATTACCAGTGGTGCCAGTGCACTCTCTGGACTCACTGCACTGAATCCCCATTAGTTCCAGTGCACTCTCTGGACTCACTGCAGTGCAACCCCAGTGGTGCCAGTGCACTCTCTGGACTTACTGCACTGCATACCCACTGCTGCCAGTGCACTCTCTGGGGTCACTGTACTGCACCCCCAGTGGTGCCAGTGCACTCTCTGGACTCACTGCACTGCATCCCCAGTGGTGCCAGTGCACTCTCTGGACTCACTGCAGTGCATCCCCAGTGGTGCCAGTGCACTCTCTGGACTCACTGCACTGCATCCCCAGTGGTGCCAGTGTACTCACTGGACTCACTGCACGGCATTCCCCAGTGGTGCTAGTGAACTCTCTGAACTCACTGCAGTGCATCCCCAGTGGTGCCAGTGCACTCTCTGGACTCACTGAAGTGCATTCTCAGTGGTGCCAGTGCACTCTCTGGACTCACTGCACTGCATCCCCAGTGGTGCCAGTGCACTCTCTGGACTCACTGCAGTGCATCCCCAGTGGTGCCAAAGCACTCTCTGGACTCCCGGCACCGCATCCCCTGTGGTGCCAGTGCACTCTCTGGAGTAACTGCAGTGCATCCCCAGTGGTGCCAAAGCACTCTCTGGACTCCCGACACCGCATCCCCAGTGGTGCCAGTGCACTCTCTGGAGTAACTGCAGTGCATCCCCAGTGATGCCAAAGCACTCTCTGGACTCACTGCAGTGCATCCCCAGTGGTGCCAGTGCACTCTCTGGACTCACTGCAGGGCATCCCCAGTGGAGCCAGTGCACTCTATGGACTCACTTCACTGCATCCCCAGTGGTGCCAGTGCAATCTCTGCACTCACTGCACTGCATCCCCAGTGGTGCCAGTGCACTCTCTGGACTCACTGCACTGCATCCCCAGTGGTGCCAGTGCACTCTCTGGAGTCACTGCACTGCATCCCCCGTGGTGCAAGTGCACTCTCTGGACTCACTGCACTGCATCACCTGTGGTGCCAGTGCACTCTCTGGACTCACTGCAGTGCATCCCCAGTGGTGCCAGTGCACTCTCTGGACTCACTGCACTGCATCCCCAGTGGTGCCAGTGCACTCTCTGGACTCACTGCAGGGCATCCCCAGTGGTGCCAGTGAGCTCTCTGGACTCACTGCACTGCACCCCCAGTGGTGCCAGTGCACTCTCTGGACTCACTGCACTGCATCCCCAGTGCTGCCAGTGCACTCTCTTGACTCACTGCAGTGCATCCCCAGTGGTGCCAGTGCACTCTCTGGACTAACTGAAGTGCATTATCAGTTGTGCCAGTGCACTCTCTGGACTCACTGCACGGCATCCCCAGTGGTGCCAGTACACTCACTGGACTGACTGCACTGCATCCCCAGTGGTGCCAGTGCACTCTCTGGACTCACTGCACTGCATCCCCAGTGGTGCCAGTGCACTCTCTGGACTCACTGCACTGCATTCCCAGTGGTGCCAGTGTACTCTATGGATTCACTGCACTGCATCCCCAGTGGTGAGTGTCCACGCTCTGGACTCACTGCACTGCATTCCCAGTGGTGCCAGTGCACTCTCTGGACTCACTGCTCTGCATTCCCAAGGTGCCAGTGCACTCTCTGGACTCACTGCACTGCATCCCCAGTGCTGCCAGTGCACTCTCTGGACTCACTGCACTGCATCCCCAGTGGTGCCAAAGCACTCTCTGGATTCCCGGCACCGCATCCCCAGTGGTGCCAGTGCACTCTCTGGACTCAATGCACTGCATCCCCAGTGGTGCCAGTGCACTCTCTGGACTCACTGCTGTGCATCCCCAGTGGTGCCAGTACACTCACTGGACTCACTGCACTGCATCCCCTGTGGTGCCAGTGCACTCACTGGACTCACTAAACTGCATCACCAGTGGTGCCAGTGCACTCTCTGGACTCACTGCACTGCATCCCCAGTGCTGCCAGTGTATTCACTGGACTCACTGTACTGCATCTCCAGTGGTGCCAGTGCACTCTCTGGGCTCACTGCAGTGCATTCTCAGTGGTGCCAGTGCACTCTCTGGACTCACTGCACTGAATCCCCATTAGTTCCAGTACACTCTCTGGACTCACTGCAGTGCAACCCCAGTGGTGCCAGTGCACTCTCTGGACTTACTGCACTGCATACCCACTGCTGCCAGTGCACTCTCTGGGGTCACTGTACTGCACCCCCAGTGGTGCCAGTGCACTCTCTGGACTCACTGCACTGCATCCCCAGTGGTGCCAGTGCACTCTCTGGACTCACTGCAGTGCATCCCCAGTGGTGCCAGTGCACTCTCTGGACTCACTGCACTGCATCCCCAGTGGTGCCAGTGTACTCACTGGACTCACTGCACGGCATTCCCCAGTGGTGCTAGTGAACTCTCTGGACTCACTGCAGTGCATCCCCAGTGGTGCCAGTGCACTCTCTGGACTCACTGAAGTGCATTCTCAGTGGTGCCAGTGCACTCTCTGGACTCACTGCACTGCATCCCCAGTGGTGCCAGTGCACTCTCTGGACTCACTGCAGTGCATCCCCAGTGGTGCCAAAGCACTCTCTGGACTCCCGGCACCGCATCCCCTGTGGTGCCAGTGCACTCTCTGGAGTAACTGCAGTGCATCCCTAGTGGTGCCAAAGCACTCTCTGGACTCCCGACACCGCATCCCCAGTGGTGCCAGTGCACTCTCTGGAGTAACTGCAGTGCATCCCCAGTGATGCCAAAGCACTCTCTGGACTCACTGCAGTGCATCCCCAGTGGTGCCAGTGCACTCTCTGGACTCACTGCAGGGCATCCCCAGTGGAGCCAGTGCACTCTATGGACTCACTTCACTGCATCCCCAGTGGTGCCAGTGCAATCTCTGCACTCACTGCACTGCATCCCCAGTGGTGCCAGTGCACTCTCTGGACTCACTGCACTGCATCCCCAGTGGTGCCAGTGCACTCTCTGGAGTCACTGCACTGCATCCCCCGTGGTGCAAGTGCACTCTCTGGACTCACTGCACTGCATCACCTGTGGTGCCAGTGCACTCTCTGGACTCACTGCAGTGCATCCCCAGTGGTGCCAGTGCACTCTCTGGACTCACTGCACTGCATCCCCAGTGGTGCCAGTGCACTCTCTGGACTCACTGCAGGGCATCCCCAGTGGTGCCAGTGAGCTCTCTGGACTCACTGCACTGCACCCCCAGTGGTGCCAGTGCACTCTCTGGACTCACTGCACTGCATCCCCAGTGCTGCCAGTGCACTCTCTTGACTCACTGCAGTGCATCCCCAGTGGTGCCAGTGCACTCTCTGGACTAACTGAAGTGCATTATCAGTTGTGCCAGTGCACTCTCTGGACTCACTGCACGGCATCCCCAGTGGTGCCAGTACACTCACTGGACTGACTGCACTGCATCCCCAGTGGTGCCAGTGCACTCTCTGGACTCACTGCACTGCATCCCCAGTGGTGCCAGTGCACTCTCTGGACTCACTGCACTGCATTCCCAGTGGTGCCAGTGTACTCTATGGATTCACTGCACTGCATCCCCAGTGGTGAGTGTCCACGCTCTGGACTCACTGCACTGCATTCCCAGTGGTGCCAGTGCACTCTCTGGACTCACTGCTCTGCATTCCCATGGTGCCAGTGCACTCTCTGGACTCACTGCACTGCATCCCCAGTGCTGCCAGTGCACTCTCTGGACTCACTGCACTGCATCCCCAGTGGTGCCAAAGCACTCTCTGGATTCCCGGCACCGCATCCCCAGTGGTGCCAGTGCACTCTCTGGACTCAATGCACTGCATCCCCAGTGGTGCCAGTGCACTCTCTGGACTCACTGCTGTGCATCCCCAGTGGTGCCAGTACACTCACTGGACTCACTGCACTGCATCCCCTGTGGTGCCAGTGCACTCACTGGACTCACTAAACTGCATCACCAGTGGTGCCAGTGCACTCTCTGGACTCACTGCACTGCATCCCCAGTGCTGCCAGTGTATTCACTGGACTCACTGTACTGCATCTCCAGTGGTGCCAGTGCACTCTCTGGGCTCACTGCAGTGCATTCTCAGTGGTGCCAGTGCACTCTCTGGACTCACTGAACTGCATCCCCAGTGGTGACAGTGCACTCTCTGGACTCACTGCACTGCATCCCCAGTGCTGCCAGTGCACTCTCTGGACTCACTGCACTGCATCACCAGTGGTGCCACTGAACTCTCTGGACTCACTGCACTGCTTCCCCAGTGGTGCCAGTGCACTCACTGGACTCACTGCAGTGCATCCCCAGTGGTGCCAGTGCACTCTCTGGACTCACTGCACCGCATCCCCAGTGGTGCCAGTGCACTGTCTGGACTCACTGCAGTGCATCCCCAGTGGTGCCAGTGCACTCTCTGGACTCACTGCACTGCATCCCCAGTGGTTCCAGTCCACTCTCTGGACTCACTGCACTGCATCCCCAGTGGTGCTAGTGCTCTCTGTGGACTCACTGCACTGCACCCCCAGTGGTGCCAGTGCAGTCTCTGGAGTAACTGCAGTGCATCCCCCGTGGTGCCAAAGCACTCTCTGGACTCCCGGCACCGCATCCCCAGTGGTGCCAGTGCACTCTCTGGACTCACTGCAGTGCATCCCCAGTGGTGCCAGTGCACTCTCTGGACTCACTGCAGTGCATAACCAGTGGTGCTAGTGCACTGTGTGGACTCACTGTACTGCATTCCCAGTGGTGCCAGTGCAATCTCTGCACTCACTGCAGTGCATCCCCAGTGGTGCCAGTGCACTCTCTGCACTCACTGCACTGCATCCCCAGTGGTGACAGTGCACTCTCTGGACTCACTGCACTGCATCCCCAGTGGTGACAGTGCACTCTCTGGACTCACTGCAGTGCATTCCCAGTGGTGCCAGTGCACTCTCTGGACTCACTGCACTGAATCCCCATTAGTTCCAGTGCACTCTCTGGACTCACTGCAGTGCAACCCCAGTGGTGCCAGTGCACTCTCTGGACTCACTGCACTGCATACCCACTGCTGCCGGTGCACTCACTGGACTCACTGTACTGCATCACCAGTGGTGCCAGTGCACTCTCTGGACTCACTGCACTGCATCCCCAGTGGTGCCAGTGCACTCTCTGGACTCACTGCAGTGCATCCCCAGTGGTGCCAGTGCACTCTCTGGACTCACTGCACTGCATCCCCAGTGGTGCCAGTGTACTCACTGGACTCACTGCACGGCATTCCCCAGTGGTGCTAGTGAACTCTCTGGACTCACTGCAGTGCATCCCCAGTGGTGCCAGTGCACTCTCTGGACTCACTGAAGTGCATTCTCAGTGGTGCCAGTGCACTCTCTGGACTCACTGCACTGCATCCCCAGTGGTGCCAGTGCACTCTCTGGACTCACTGCAGTGCATCCCCAGTGGTGCCAAAGCACTCTCTGGACTCCCGGCACCGCATCCCCAGTGGTGCCAGTGCACTCTCTGGAGTAACTGCAGTGCATCCCCAGTGGTGCCAAAGCACCCTCTGGACTCCCGACACCGAATCCCCAGTGGTGCCAGTGCACTCTCTGGAGTAACTGCAGTGCATCCCCAGTGGTGCCAAAGCACTCTCTGGACTCACTGCAGTGCATCCCCAGTGGTGCCAGTGCACTCTCTGGACTCACTGCAGGGCATCCCCAGTGGAGCCAGTGCACTCTCTGGACTCACTTCACTGCATCCCCAGTGGTGCCAGTGCAATCTCTGCACTCACTGTACTGCATCCCCAGTGCTGCCAGTGCACTCTCTCACTCACTGCACTGCATCCCCAGTGCTGCCAGTGCACTCTCTTGAGTCACTGCACTGCATCCCCCGTGGTGCAAGTGCACTCTCTGGACTCACTGCACTGCATCACCTGTGGTGCCAGTGCACTCTCTGGACTCACTGCAGTGCATCCCCAGTGCTGCCAGTGCACTCTCTGGACTCACTGCACTGCATCCCCAGTGGTGCCAGTGCACTCTCTGGACTCACTGCAGGGCATCCCCAGTGGTGCCAGTGCACTCTCTGGAGTCACTGCAGTGCATCCCCAGTGGTGCCAGTGCACTCTCTGGACTCACTGCACTGCATCCCCAGTGCTGCCAGTGCACTCTCTTGACTCACTGCAGTGCATCCCCAGTGGTGCCAGTGCACTCTCTGGACTCACTGAAGTGCATTCTCAGTTGTGCCAGTGCACTCTCTGGACTCACTGCACTGCATCCCCAGTGGTGCCAGTACACTCACTGGACTGACTGCACTGCATCCCCAGTGGTGCCAGTGCACTCTCTGGACTCAATGCACTGCATCCCCAGTGGTGCCAGTGCACTCTCTGGACTCACTGCACTGCATTCCCAGTGGTGCCAGTGTACTCTATGGATTCACT
The DNA here is from genome assembly GCF_040182565.1 of Anser cygnoides. Lineage (NCBI taxonomy): Eukaryota > Metazoa > Chordata > Aves > Anseriformes > Anatidae > Anser > Anser cygnoides. The sequence continues at coordinate 78,674,054 of NC_089873.1, read as the reverse complement.
GCACTGCATCCCCAGTGGTGAGTGTCCACCCTCTGGACTCACTGCACTGCATTCCCAGTGGTGCCAGTGCACTCTCTGGACTCACTGCTCTGCATTCCCAAGGTGCCAGTGCACTCTCTGGACTCACTGCACTGCATCGCCAGTGCTGCCAGTGCACTCTCTGGACTCACTGCACTGCATCCCCAGTGGTGCCAAAGCACTCTCTGGACTCCCGGCACCGCATCCCCAGTGGTGGCAGTGCACTCTCTGGACTCAATGCACTGCATCCCCAGTGGTGCCAGTGCACTCTCTGGACTCACTGCACTGCATCCCCAGTGGTGCCAGTACACTCACTGGACTCACTGCACTGCATCCCCTGTGGTGCCAGTGCACTCACTGGACTCACTAAACTGCATCACCAGTGGTGCCAGTGCACTCTCTGGACTCACTGCACTGCATCACCAGTGCTGCCATTGCATTCACTGGACTCACTGTACTGCATCTCCAGTGGTGCCAGTGCACTCTCTGGGCTCACTGCAGTGCATTCTCAGTGGTGCCAGTGCACTCTCTGGACTCACTGCAGTGCATCCCCAGTGGTGCCAGTGTACTCTCTGGACTCACTGAACTGCATCCCCAGTGGTGCCAGTGCACTCTCTGGAGTCACTGCACTGCATCCCCAGTGGTGCCAGTGCACTCTCTGGACTCACTGCACTGCATCCCCAGTGGTGCCACTGAACTCTCTGGACTCACTGCACTGCTTCCCCAGTGGTGCTAGTGCTCTCTGTGGACTCACTGCACTGCACCCCCAGTGGTGCCAGTGCAGTCTCTGGAGTAACTGCAGTGCATCCCCAGTGGTGCCAAAGCACTCTCTGGACTCCCGGCACCGCATCCCCAGTGGTGCCAGTGCACTCTCTGGACTCACTGCAGTGCATAACCAGTGGTGCTAGTGCACTGTGTGGACTCACTGTACTGCATTCCCAGTGGTGCCAGTGCAATCTCTGCACTCACTGCAGTGCATCCCCAGTGGTGCCAGTGCACTCTCTGCACTCACTGCACTGCATCCCCAGTGGTGCCAGTGCACTCTCTGGACTCACTGCACTGCATCCCCAGTGGTGACAGTGCACTCTCTGGACTCACTGCAGTGCATTCCCAGTGGTGCCAGTGCACTCTCTGGACTCACTGCACTGAATCCCCATTAGATCCAGTGCACTCTCTGGACTCACTGCAGTGCAACCCCAGTGGTGCCAGTGCACTCTCTGGACTCACTGCACTGCATACCCACTGCTGCCAGTGCACTCACTGGACTCAATGTACTGCATCACCAGTGGTGCCAGTGCACTCTCTGGACTCACTGCACTGCATCCCCAGTGGTGCCAGTGCACTCTCTGGACTCACTGCACTGCATCCCCAGTGGTGCCAGTGTACTCACTAAACTCACTGCACGGCATTCCCCAGTGGTGCTAGTGAACTCTCTGGACTCACTGCAGTGCATCCCCAGTGGTGCCAGTGCACTCTCTGGACTCACTGAAGTGCATTCTCAGTGGTGCCAGTGCACTCTCTGGACTCACTGCAGTGCATCCCCAGTGGTGCCAAAGCACTCTCTGGACTCACAGCAGTGCATCCCCAGTGGTGCCAGTGCACTCTCTGGACTCACTGCAGTGCATCCCCAGGGGTGCCAGTGCAATCTCTGGACTCACTGCACTGCATCCCCAGTGGTGCCAGTGCACTCTCTGGACTCACTGCACTGCATCCCCAGTGGTGCCAGTGCACTCTCTGCACTCACTGCACTGCATTCCCAGTGGTGCCAGTGAAGTCTCTGGACTCACTGCAGTGCATCCCCAGTGGAGCCAGTGCAATCTCTGGACTCACTGCAGTGCATCCCCAGTGGTGCCAGTGCACTCTCTGGACTCACTGCACTGCATCCCCAGTGCTGCCAGTGCACTCTCTGGACTCACTGTACTGCATCCCCAGTGGTGCCAGTGCACTCTGTGGACTCACTGTACTGCATCCCCGGTGGTGCCAGTGCACTCTCTGGACTCACTGCAGTGCATCCCCAGTGGTGCCAGTGCACTCTCTGGACTCACTGCACTGCATCCCCAGTGGTGCCAGTGCACTCTCTGGACTCACTGCACTGCATCCCCAGTGGTGCCAGTGCACTCTCTGGACACACTGCACTGCATCCCCAGTGGTGCCAGTGCACTCTCTGGACTCACTGCAGTGCATCCCCAGTGGTGCCAGTGCACTCTCTGGACTCACTGCACTGCATCCCCAGTGGTCCCAGTGCACTCTCTGGACTCACTGCACTGCATCCCCAGTGGTGCCAGTGCACTCTCTGGACTCACTGTACTGCATCCCCAGTGGTGCAAGTGCACTCTCTCGAGTCACTGCACTACATCCCCAGTGGTGCCAGTGCAGTCTGTGGAGTAACTGCAGTGCATCCCCAGTGGTGCCAAAGCACTCTCTGGACTCCCGGCACCGCATCCCCAGTGGTGCCAGTGCACTCTCTGGACTCACTGCAGTGCATCCCCAGTGGTGCCAGTGCACTCTCTGGACTCACTGCAGTGCATCCCCAGTGGTGCCAGTGCACTCTCTGGACTCACTGCAGTGCATCCCCAGTGGTGCCACTGCACTCTCTGGACTCACTGAAGTGCATCCCCAGTGGTGCCAGTACACTCTCTGGACTCACTGCACTGCATCCCCAGTGGTGCCAGTACACTCACTGGACTGACTGCACTGCATCCCCAGTGGTGCCAGTGCACTCTCTGGACTCACTGCAGTGCATCCCCAGTGGTGCCAGTACACTCACTGGACTGACTGCACTGCATCCCCAGTGGTGCCAGTGCACTCTCTGGACTCACTGCACTGCATCCCCAGTGCTGCCAGTGCACTCTCTTGACTCACTGCAGTGCATCCCCAGTGGTGCCAGTGCACTCTCTGGACTCATTGCAGTGCATCCCCAGTGGTGCCAGTACACTCACTGGACTGACTGCACTGCATCCCCAGTGGTGCCAGTGCACTCTCTGGACTCACTGCACTGCATCCCCAGTGCTGCCAGTGCACTCTCTTGACTCACTGCAGTGCATCCCCAGTGGTGCCAGTGCACTCTCTGGACTCACTGAAGTGCATTCTCAGTTGTGCCAGTGCACTCTCTGGACTCACTGCACTGCATCCCCAGTGGTGCCAGTACACTCACTGGACTGACTGCACTGCATCCCCAGTGGTGCCAGTGCACTCTCTGGACTCAATGCACTGCATCCCCAGTGGTGCCAGTGCACTCTCTGGACTCTCTGCACTGCATTCCCAGTGGTGCCAGTGTACTCTATGGATTCACTGCACTGCATCCCCAGTGGTGAGTGTCCACCCTCTGGACTCACTGCACTGCATTCCCAGTGGTGCCAGTGCACTCTCTGGACTCACTGCTCTGCATTCCCAAGGTGCCAGTGCACTCTCTGGACTCACTGCACTGCATCGCCAGTGCTGCCAGTGCACTCTCTGGACTCACTGCACTGCATCCCCAGTGGTGCCAAAGCACTCTCTGGACTCCCGGCACCGCATCCCCAGTGGTGGCAGTGCACTCTCTGGACTCAATGCACTGCATCCCCAGTGGTGCCAGTGCACTCTCTGGACTCACTGCACTGCATCCCCAGTGGTGCCAGTACACTCACTGGACTCACTGCACTGCATCCCCTGTGGTGCCAGTGCACTCACTGGACTCACTAAACTGCATCACCAGTGGTGCCAGTGCACTCTCTGGACTCACTGCACTGCATCACCAGTGCTGCCATTGCATTCACTGGACTCACTGTACTGCATCTCCAGTGGTGCCAGTGCACTCTCTGGGCTCACTGCAGTGCATTCTCAGTGGTGCCAGTGCACTCTCTGGACTCACTGCAGTGCATCCCCAGTGGTGCCAGTGTACTCTCTGGACTCACTGAACTGCATCCCCAGTGGTGCCAGTGCACTCTCTGGAGTCACTGCACTGCATCCCCAGTGGTGCCAGTGCACTCTCTGGACTCACTGCACTGCATCCCCAGTGGTGCCACTGAACTCTCTGGACTCACTGCACTGCTTCCCCAGTGGTGCTAGTGCTCTCTGTGGACTCACTGCACTGCACCCCCAGTGGTGCCAGTGCAGTCTCTGGAGTAACTGCAGTGCATCCCCAGTGGTGCCAAAGCACTCTCTGGACTCCCGGCACCGCATCCCCAGTGGTGCCAGTGCACTCTCTGGACTCACTGCAGTGCATAACCAGTGGTGCTAGTGCACTGTGTGGACTCACTGTACTGCATTCCCAGTGGTGCCAGTGCAATCTCTGCACTCACTGCAGTGCATCCCCAGTGGTGCCAGTGCACTCTCTGCACTCACTGCACTGCATCCCCAGTGGTGCCAGTGCACTCTCTGGACTCACTGCACTGCATCCCCAGTGGTGACAGTGCACTCTCTGGACTCACTGCAGTGCATTCCCAGTGGTGCCAGTGCACTCTCTGGACTCACTGCACTGAATCCCCATTAGATCCAGTGCACTCTCTGGACTCACTGCAGTGCAACCCCAGTGGTGCCAGTGCACTCTCTGGACTCACTGCACTGCATACCCACTGCTGCCAGTGCACTCACTGGACTCAATGTACTGCATCACCAGTGGTACCAGTGCACTCTCTGGACTCACTGCACTGCATCCCCAGTGGTGCCAGTGTACTCACTAAACTCACTGCACGGCATTCCCCAGTGGTGCTAGTGAACTCTCTGGACTCACTGCAGTGCATCCCCAGTGGTGCCAGTGCACTCTCTGGACTCACTGAAGTGCATTCTCAGTGGTGCCAGTGCACTCTCTGGACTCACTGCAGTGCATCCCCAGTGGTGCCAAAGCACTCTCTGGACTCACAGCAGTGCATCCCCAGTGGTGCCAGTGCACTCTCTGGACTCACTGCAGTGCATCCCCAGGGGTGCCAGTGCAATCTCTGGACTCACTGCACTGCATCCCCAGTGGTGCCAGTGCACTCTCTGGACTCACTGCACTGCATCCCCAGTGGTGCCAGTGCACTCTCTGCACTCACTGCACTGCATTCCCAGTGGTGCCAGTGAAGTCTCTGGACTCACTGCAGTGCATCCCCAGTGGAGCCAGTGCAATCTCTGGACTCACTGCAGTGCATCCCCAGTGGTGCCAGTGCACTCTCTGGACTCACTGCACTGCATCCCCAGTGCTGCCAGTGCACTCTCTGGACTCACTGTACTGCATCCCCAGTGGTGCCAGTGCACTCTGTGGACTCACTGTACTGCATCCCCGGTGGTGCCAGTGCACTCTCTGGACTCACTGCAGTGCATCCCCAGTGGTGCCAGTGCACTCTCTGGACTCACTGCACTGCATCCCCAGTGGTGCCAGTGCACTCTCTGGACTCACTGCACTGCATCCCCAGTGGTGCCAGTGCACTCTCTGGACACACTGCACTGCATCCCCAGTGGTGCCAGTGCACTCTCTGGACTCACTGCAGTGCATCCCCAGTGGTGCCAGTGCACTCTCTGGACTCACTGCACTGCATCCCCAGTGGTGCCAGTGCACTCTCTGGACTCACTGCACTGCATCCCCAGTGGTGCCAGTGCACTCTCTGGACTCACTGTACTGCATCCCCAGTGGTGCAAGTGCACTCTCTCGAGTCACTGCACTACATCCCCAGTGGTGCCAGTGCAGTCTGTGGAGTAACTGCAGTGCATCCCCAGTGGTGCCAAAGCACTCTCTGGACTCCCGGCACCGCATCCCCAGTGGTGCCAGTGCACTCTCTGGACTCACTGCAGTGCATCCCCAGTGGTGCCAGTGCACTCTCTGGACTCACTGCAGTGCATCCCCAGTGGTGCCAGTGCACTCTCTGGACTCACTGCAGTGCATCCCCAGTGGTGCCACTGCACTCTCTGGACTCACTGAAGTGCATCCCCAGTGGTGCCAGTACACTTACTGGACTGACTGCACTGCATCCCCAGTGGTGCCAGTACACTCACTGGACTGACTGCACTGCATCCCCAGTGGTGCCAGTGCACTCTCTGGACTCACTGCAGTGCATCCCCAGTGGTGCCAGTACACTCACTGGACTGACTGCACTGCATCCCCAGTGGTGCCAGTGCACTCTCTGGACTCACTGCACCGCATCCCCAGTGGTGCCAGTGCACTCTCTGGAGTCACTGCACTGCATCCCCAGTGGTGCCAGTGCACTCTCTGGACTCACTGCAGTGCATCCCCAGTGGTGCCAGTGCACTCACTGGACTCACTGCACTGCATCCCCAGTGGTGCCAGTGCACTCTCTGGACTCACTGCACTGCATCCCCAGTGCTGCCAGTGCACTCTCTGCACTCACTGCACTGCATCCCCAGTGGTGCCAGTGCACTCACTGGATTCACTGCACTGCATCCCCAGTGGTGCTAGTGCACTCTCTGGACTCACTGCAGTGCATCCCCAGTGGTGCCAGTGCACTCTCTGGACTCACTGAAGTGCATTCTCAGTGGTGCCAGTGCACTCTCTGGACTCACTGCAGTGCATCCCCAGTGGTGCCAGTACACTCTCTGGACTCAATGCACTGCATCCCCAGTGGTGCCAGTGCACTCTCTGGACTCACTGCACTGCATCCCCAGTGGTGCCAGTGCACTCTGTGGACTCACTGAAGCGAATTCTCAGTGGTGCCAGTGCACTCTCTGGACTCACTGTACTGCATCCCCAGTGGTGCCAGTGCACTCTCTGGACTCACTGCAGTGCATCCCCAGTGGTTCCAGTGCACTCTCTGGACTCACTGCACTGCATCCCCAGTGCTGCCAGTGCACTCTCTGGACTCACTGCACTGCATCCCCAGTGGTGCCACTGCACTCTGGACTCACTGCACTGCTTCCCCAGTGGTGCCAGTGCACTCTCTGGACTCACTGCACTGCACCCCAGAGGTGCCAGTGCACTCACTGGACTCACTGCAGTGCATCCCCACTGGTGCCAGTGCATTCTCTGGACTCACTGCACTGCATCCCCAGTGGTGCCAGTGCACTCTCTGGACTCACTGCACCGCATCCCCAGTGGTGCCAGTGCACTCTCTGGACTCACTGCAGTGCATCCCCAGTGGTGCCAGTGCACTCTCTGGACTCACTGCACTGCATCCCCAGTGGTTCCAGTGCACTCTCTGGACTCACTGCACTGCATCCCCAGTGGTGCTAGTGCACTCTGTGGACTCACTGCAGTGCATCCCCAGTGGTGCCAAAGCACTCTCTGGACTCCCGACACCGCATCCCCAGTGGTGCCAGTGCACTCTCTGGAGTAACTGCAGTGCATCCCCAGTGGTGCCAAAGCACTCTCTGGACTCACTGCAGTGCATCCCCAGTGGTGCCAGTGCACTCTCTGGACTCACTGCAGGGCATCCCCAGTGGAGACAGTGCACTCTCTGGACTCACTTCACTGCATCCCCAGTGGTGCCAGTGCAATCTCTGCACTCACTGCACTGCATCACCAGTGGTGCAAGTGCACTCTCTGGACTCACTGCACTGCATCACCTGTGGTGACAGTGCACTCTCTGGACTCACTGCAGTGCATCCCCAGTGCTGCCAGTGCACTCTCTGGACTCACTGCACTGCATCCCCAGTGGTGCCAGTGCACTCTCTGGACTCACTGTACTGCATCCCCAGCGGTGCCAGTGCACTCTCTGGACTCACTGCAGTGCATCCCCAGTGGTGCCAGTGCACTCTCTGGACTCACTGCACTGCATCCCCAGTGCTGCCAGTGCACTCTCTTGACTCACTGCAGTGCATCCCCAGTGGTGCCAGTGCACTCTCTGGACTCACTGAAGTGCATTCTCAGTTGTGCCAGTGCACTCTCTGGACTCACTGCACTGCATCCCCAGTGGTGCCAATACACTCACTGGACTGACTGCACTGCATCCCCAGTGGTGCCAGTGCACTCTCTGGACTCACTGCACTGCATCCCCAGTGGTGCCAGTGCACTCTCTGGACTCACTGCACTGCATCCCCAGTGGTGCCAGTGCACTCTCTGGACTCACTGCACTGCATCCCCAGTGGTGCCAAAGCACTCTCTGGACTCCCGGCACCGCAACCCCAGTGGTGCCAGTGCAGTCTCTGGACTCAATGCACTGCATCCCCAGTGGTGCCAGTGCACTCTCTGGACTCACTGCTGTGCATCCCCAGTGGTGCCAGTGCACTCACTGGACTCACTTCACTGCATCCCCAGTGGTGCCAGTGCACTCTCTGGACTCATTGCAGTGCATCCCCAGTGGTGCCAGTGCACTCTCTTGACTCACTGCTCTGCATCCCCAGTGGTGCCAGAGCACTCTCTGGACTCACTGCACTGCATCCCCAGTGGTGCCAGTGCACTCTCTGGACTCACTGCACTGCATCCCCAGTGGAGCCAGTGCACTCTCTGGACTCACTGCAGTGCATCCCCAGTGGTGCCATTGCACTCTCTGGACTCACTGCACTGCATCCCCAGTGGTGCCAGTGCACTCTCTGGACTCACTGCACTGCATCCCCAGTGCTGCCAGTGCACTCTCTGGAGTCACTGCACTGCATCCCCTGTGGTGCAAGTGCACTCTCTGGACTCAATGCAGTGCATCACCAGTGGTGCCAGTGCACTCTCTGGACTCACTGCAGTGCATCCCCAGTGGTGCTAGTGCACTGTGTGGACTCACTGTACTGCATCCCCAGTGGTGCCAGTGCACTCTCTGGACTCACTGCACTGCATCCCCAGTGGTGCCAGTGCACTCTCTTGACTTACAGCTCTGCATCCGCAGTGGTGCCAGAGCACTCTCTGGACTCACTGCACTGCATCCCCAGTGGTGCCAGTGCACTCTCTGGAGTCACTGCACTGCATCCCCAGTGCTGCCAGTGCACTCTCTGGAGTCACTGCACTGCATCCCCTGTGGTGCAAGTGCACTCTCTGGACTCACTGCAGTGCATCCCCAGTGGTGCCAGTGCACTCTCTGGACTCACTGCAGTGCATCCCCAGTGGTGCTAGTGCACTGTGTGGACTCACTGTACTGCATCCCCAGTGGTGCCAGTGCACTCTCTGGACTCACTGTACTGCATCCCCAGTGGTGCCAGTGCACTCTGTGGACTCACTGCTGTGCATCCCCAGTGGTGCCAGTGCACTCTCTGGACTCACTGCAGTGCATCCCCAGTGGTGCCAGTGCACTCTGTGGACTCACTACAGTGCATCCCCAGTGGTGCCAGTGCACTCTCTGGACTCACTGCAGTGCATCCCCAGTGGTGCCAATGCACTCTCTGGACTCACTGCAGTGCATCCCCAGTGGTGCCAATGCACTCTCTGGACTCACTGCACTTCATCCCCAGTGGTGCCAGTGCACTCTCTGGACTCACTGCACTGCATCCCCAGTGGTGCCAATGCACTCTCTGGACTCACTGCAGTGCATCCCCAGTGGTGCCAGTGCACTCTCTGGACTCACTGCAGTGCATCCCCAGTGGTGCCAGTGCACTCTCTGGACTCACTGCAGTGCATCCCCAGTGGTGCCAGTGCACTCTCTGGACTCACTGCACTGCATCCCCAGTGGTGCCAGTGCACTCTCTGGACTCACTGCACTGCATCCCCAGTGGAGCCAATGCACTCTCTGGACTCACTGCAGTGCATCGCCAGTGGTGCCAGTGCACTCTCTGGACTCACTGCAGTGCATCCCCAGTGGTGCCAGTGCACTCTCTGGACTCACTGCAGGGCATCCCCAGTGGTGCCAGTGCACTCTCTGGACTCAGTGCACTGCATCCCCAGTGGTGCCAGTGCACTCTCTGGACTCACTGCACTGCATCCCCAGTGGTGCCAGTGCAATCTCTGTACTCACTGCACTGCATCCCCAGTGGTGCCAGTGCATTCTCTGGACTCACCGCACTGCACACTGAGTGGTGCCAGTGCACTCTCTGGACTCACTGCACCGCATCCCCAGTGGTGCCAGTGCACTCTCTGGACTCCCGGCGCTGCATCTCCAGTGGTGGCTGTGCACTCTCTGGACTCACTGCAGTGCATCCCCAGTGTTGCCTGTGCACTCTCTGGAGTAACTGCAGTGCACCCCAGTGGTGCCAAAGCACTCTCTGGACTCCCGGAACCGCATCCCCAGTGGTGCCAGTGCACTCTCTGGGCTCACTGCAGTGCATCCCCAGTGATGCCAGTGCACTCTCTGGACTCACTGCACTGCATCCCCAGTGGTGCCAATGCACTCTCTGGACCTCCGGCACCGAATCCGCAGTGGTGCCAGTGCACTCTCTGGACTCGCGGCACTGCATCCGAAGTGGTGCCAGTGCACTCTCTGGACTCACTGCACTGCATCCCCATTGGTGCCAGTGCACTCTCTGGACTCACTGCACTGCATCCCCAGTGGTGCCAGTGCACTCACTGGACTGCCTGTACTGCATCACCAGTGGTGCCAGTGCACTCTCTGGACTCACTGCACTGCATCCCCAGTGCTGCCAGTGCATTCACTGGACTCACTGTACTGCATCTCCAGTGGTGCCAGTGCACTCTCTGGACTCACTGCACTGCATCACCAGTGGTGCCAGTGAGGTCTCTGGACTCACTGCACTGCATCCCCAGTGGTGCTAGTGCACTCTCTGGACTCACTGCAGTGCATCCCCAGTGGTGCCAGTGCACTCACTGGACTCACTGCAGTGCATCCCCAGTGGTGCCAGTGCACTCTCTGGACTCACTGCAGGGCATCCCCAGTGGTGCCAGTGCACTCTCTGCACGCACTGCCATGCATCCCCAGTGGTGCCAGTGCTATCCCTGGACTCACTGTAGTGCATCCCCAGTGGTGCCAGTGCACTCTCTGGACTCACTGCACTGCATCCCCAGTGGTGCCAGTGCACTCTCTGGACTCACTGCAGTGCATCCCCAGTAGTGCCAGTGCACTCTCTGCACTCACTTCACTGCATCCCCAGTGGTGCCAGTGCACTCTCTGGACTCACTGCACTGCATTCCCAGTGGTGACAGTGAAGTCTTTGGACTCACTGCACTCCATCCCCACTGGTGCCTTTGCACTCCCTGGACTTACTGCACTGCTCCAGCCGCGGCAGCCGCTCCAGCCGCGGTAGCCCTCCAGCCGTGGCAGCTGCTCCACTCGGTAGCGGCTGGAGCGGCTGCCGCGGCTGGAGCGGCTGGAGCGGCTGCCGCGGCTGGAGCGGCTGCCGCGGTTGGAGCGGCTGCCGCGGCTTGAGCGGCTGGAGCGGCTGCCGCGGCTGGAGCGGCTGGAGCGGCTGCCGCGGCTGGAGCGGCTGGAGCGGCTGCCGCGGCTGGAGAGGCTGGCGCGGCTGGAGGGGCTACCGCGGCTGGAGCGGTTAACGCGGCTGGAGCGGATGCCGAGGCTGGAGCGGATGCCGCGGCTGGTGCGGCTGGAGAGGCTGCCGCGGCTGGAGCAGTGCAGTGAGTCCAGAGAGTGCACTGGCACCTTGGGGATGCAGTGCAGTGAGTAAAGAGAGTGCACTGGCACCATTGGGGATGCAGTGCAGTGAGTAAAGAGAGTGCACTGGCACTAATGGGGATGCAGTGCAGTGAGTCCAGAGAGTGCACTGGCACCACTGGGGATGCAGTGCAGTGAGTCCAGAGAGTGCACTGGCACCACTGGGGATGCAGTGCCGTGAGTCCAGAGAGTGCCCCGGCAACATTGGGAATGCACTACAGTGACTGCACAGAGTGCACTGACACCACTGCGGATGCAGTGCCGCGAGTCCAGAGAGTGCACTGGCACCACTGGGGATGCGTTGCACTGTGTCCAGAGAGTGCACTGGCACCAATCAGGTTGCAGTGCCGTGAGTCCAGAGAATGCACTGGCACCACTGAGGAAACGGTGCCGGGAGTCCAGAGAGAGCACTGACACCACTGGGGATGCGGTGCCTGGAGTCCAGAGAGTGCTTTGGCACCACTGGGGATGCACTGCAGTTACTCCAGAGAGTGCACTGACACCAGTGGGAATGCGGTGCAGTGAGTCCAGAGAGTGCAATGGCACCACTCAGGGTGCAGTGCGGTGAGTCCAGAGAGTGCATTGGCACCACTGGGGATGCACTGCAGTGAGTCCAGAGTGCACTAGCACCACTGGGGATGCAGTGCAGTGAGTCCAGAGAGTGTACTGGCACCACTGAGAATGCATTTCAGTGTGTCCAGAGAGTGCACTGGCACCACAGGGGATGCACTGCAGTGAGTCCAGAGAGTGCACTAGCACCACTGAGAATGCATTTCAGTGTGTCCAGAGAGTGCACTGGCACCACTGGGGATGCACTGCAGTGAGTCCAGAGAGTGCACTAGCACCACTGGGGATGCACTGCAGTGAGTCCAGAGAGTGCACTGGCACCACTGGGGATGCACTGCAGTGAGTCCAGAGAGTGCACTGGCACCACTGGGGATGCAGTGCAGTGAGTCCAGAGAGTGCCGCTCCAGCCTCGGCATCCGCTCCAGCCGAGTCAACCGCTGCAGCCGCGGTAGCCCCTCCAGCCGCGGCAGACGCTCCAGCCGCGGCAGCCGCTCCAGCCCCTCCAGCCGCGCCAGCCTCTCCAGCCGCGGCAGCCGCTCCAGCCGCTCCAGCCACGGCAGCCGCTCTAGCCGCTCCAGCCGCGGCAGCCGCTCCATCCGCGGCAGCCGCTCCAGCCGCGGCAGCCGCTCCAGCCGCTCCAGCCGCGGCAGCCGCTCCAGCCGCTCCAGCCGCGGCAGCCGCTCCAGCCGCTACCGAGTGGAGCGTCTGCCACGGCTGGAGGGCTACCGCGGCTGGAGCGTATGCCGCGGCTGGAGCAGTGCAGTGAGTCCAGGGAGTGCACTGGCACCACTGGGGATGCAGCGCAGTGACTCCAGAGAGTGCACTGACACCACTGGGGATGCGGTGCAGTGAGTCCAGAGAGTGCACTGGCACCACTCAGGGTGCAGTGCGGTGAGTCCAGAGAGTACACTGGCACCACTGGGGATGCAGTACTGTGAGTCCAGAGAGTGCACTGGCACCACTGGGGATGCAGTGCAGTGAGTCCAGAGAGTGCACTGGCACCTTGGGGATGCACTTCGGTGAGTCCAGAGAGTGCCCCGGCAACATTGGGAATGCACTACAGTGACTGCACAGAGTGCCCTGACACCACTGCGGATGCAGTGCCGCGAGTCCAGAGAGTGCACTGGCACCACTGGGGATGCGGTGCCGGGAGTCCAGAGAGTGCTTTGGAACCACTGGGGATGCACTGCAGTGACTCCAGAGAGTGCACTGGCACCACTGGGGATGCAGTGCAGTTAGTCCAGAGAGTGCACTGGCACCACTGGGGATGCGGTGCACTGTGTCCAGAGAGTGCACTGCCACCAATCAGGGTGCAGTGCCGTGCGTCCAGAGAATGCACTGGCACCACTGAGGAAACGGTGCCGGGAGTCCAGAGAGAGCACTGACACCACTGGGGATGCGGTGCCTGGAGTCCAGAGAGTGCTTTGGCACCACTGGGGATGCACTGCAGTTACTCCAGAGAGTGCACTGACACCAGTGGGAATGCGGTGCAGTGAGTCCAGAGAGTGCAATGGCACCACTCAGGGTGCAGTGCGGTGAGTCCAGAGAGTGCATTGGCACCACTGGGGATGCACTGCAGTGAGTCCAGAGTGCACTAGCACCACTGGGGATGCAGTGCAGTGAGTCCAGAGATTGCACTCCAGCCTCGGCATACGCTCCAGCCGCGGTAGCCCCTCCAGCCGCGGCAGACGCTCCAGCCGCGGAAGCCGCTCCAGCCCCTCCAGCCGCTCCAGCCGCTCCAGCCACGGCAGCCGCTCTAGCCGCTCCAGCCGCGGCAGCCGCTCCATCCGCGGCAGCCGCTTCAGCCGCGGCAGCCGCTCCAGCCGCTACCGAGTGGAGCGCCTGCCACGGCTGGAGGGCTACCGCGGCTGGAGCGTATGCCGCGGCTGGAGCAGTGCAGTGAGTCCAGGGAGTGCACTGGCACCACTGGGGATGCAGCGCAGTGACTCCAGAGAGTGCACTGACACCACTGGGGATGCGGTGCAGTGAGTCCAGAGAGTGCACTGGCACCACTCAGGGTGCAGTGCGGTGAGTCCAGAGAGTACACTGGCACCACTCAGGGTGCAGTGCGGTGAGTCCAGAGAGTACACTGGCACCACTGGGGATGCAGTGCAGTGAGTCCAGAGAGTGCACAGGCACCACTGGGGATGCACTGCAGTGAGTCCAGAGAGTGCACTGGCGCCACTGGGGATGCATTGAAGTGAGTCCAGAGATTGCACTGGCACCACTGGGGATGCAGTACAGTGAGTCCACAGAGTGCACTGGCACCACTGGGGATGCATTACAGTGAGTCCAGAGAGTGCACTGGCACCACTGGGGATGCAGTGCAGTGAGTCCAGAGACTTCACTGGCACCACTGGGAATGCAGTGCAGTGAGTGCAGAGAGTGCACTGGCACCACTGGGGATGCAGTGCAGTGAGTCCAGAGAGTGCACTGGCACCACTGGGGATGCAGTGCAGTGAGTCCAGAGAGTGCACTGGCACCACTGGGGATGCAGTACAGTGAGTCCAGAGAGTGCACTGGCACCACTGGGGATGCACTGCATTGTGTCCAGAGAGTGCACTGGCACCACTGGGGATGCACTTCAGTGAGTCCAGAGAGTGCACTGACACCACTGGGGATGCACTGCAGTGAGTCCAGAGAGTACACTGGCACCACTAGGGATGCAGTGCAGTGAGTCCAGAGAGTGCACTGGCACCACTGTGGATGCAGTGCAGTGAGTCCAGAGAGTGCACTGGCACCACTGGGGATGTGTCCAGTGAGTCCAGTGAGTGCACTGGCACCACTGGGGATGCAGTGCAGTGACTGCAGAGAGTACACTGGCACCACCGGGGATTCACTGCAGTGAGTCCAGAGAGTGCACTGGCACCACTGGGGATGCAGTGCTCTGACTCCAGAGAGCGCACAGGCACCACTGGGGATGCAGTTCATTGAGTCCAGAGAGTGCACTGGCACCACTGGGGATGCACTGCAGTGAGTCCAGAGAGTGCACTGGCACCACTGGGGCTTCAGTGCAGTGAGTCCAGAGAGTGCACTGGCACCACTGGGGATGCATTGCAGTGAGTTCAGAGAGTGCACTGTCACCACTGGGGATGCAGTGCAGTGAGTCCAGAGAGTGCACTGGCACCACTGGAGATGCAGTACAGTGAGTCCAGAGAGTGCACTGGCACCACTGGGCATGCAGTGCAGTGAGTCTAGAGAGTGCACTGGCACCACTGGGGAAGCAGTGCAGTGAGTCCAGAGAGTGCACTGGCACCACTGGGGATGCAGTGCAGTGAGTCCAGAGAGTGCACTGGCACCACTGGGGATGCAGTGCAGTGAGTCCAGAGAGTGCACTGGCACCACTGGGGATGCAGTACAGTGAGTCCAGAGAGCGCAAAGGCACCACTGGGGATGCACTGCAGTGAGTCCAGAGAGTGCACTGGCACCACTGGGGATGCACTGCAGTGAGTCCAGAGATTGCACTGGCACCACTGGGGATACACTGCAGTGAGTCCAGAGAGTGCACTGGCACCAACGATGATGCAGTACAGTGAGTCCAGTGAGTGCACTGGCACCACTGGGGATACACTGCAGTGAGTCCAGAGAGTGCACTGGCACCACTGGTGATGCAGTACAGTGAGTCCAGAGAGTGCACTGGCACCACTGGGGATGCAGTGCAGTGAGTCCAGAGAGTGCACTGGCACCACTGGGGATGCAGTACAGTGAGTTCAGAGAGTGCACTGGCACCACTGGGGATGCACTGCATTGTGTCCAGAGAGTGCACTGGCACCACTGGGGATGCACTTCAGTGAGTCCAGAGAGTGCACTGACACCACTGGGGATGCACTGCAGTGAGTCCAGAGAGTACACTGGCACCACTAGGGATGCAGTGCAGTGAGTCCAGAGAGTGCACTGGCACCACTGTGGATGCAGTGCAGTGAGTCCAGAGAGTGCACTGGCACCACTGGGGATGTGTCCAGTGAGTCCAGTGAGTGCACTGGCACCACTGGGGATGCAGTGCAGTGACTGCAGAGAGTACACTGGCACCACCGGGGATTCACTGCAGTGAGTCCAGAGAGTGCACTGGCACCACTGGGGATGCAGTGCTGTGACTCCAGAGAGCGCACAGGCACCACTGGGGATGCAGTGCAGTCAGTCCAGTGAGTGCACTGGCACCACTGGGGGTGCAGTACAGTGAGTCCAGAGAGTGCACTGGCACCACTGGGGATGCACTGCAGTGAGTCCAGAGAGTGCACTGGCACCACTGGGGATGCCCTGCAGTGAGTCCAGAGAGTGCACTGGCACCACTGGGGATGCAGTTCATTGAGTCCAGAGAGTGCACTGGCACCACTGGGGATGCACTGCAGTGAGTCCAGAGAGTGCACTGGCACCACTGGGGCTTCAGTGCAGTGAGTCCAGAGAGTGCACTGGCACCACTGGGGATGCATTGCAGTGAGTTCAGAGAGTGCACTGTCACCACTGGGGATGCAGTGCAGTGAGTCCAGAGAGTGCACTGGCACCACTGGAGATGCAGTACAGTGAGTCCAGAGAGTGCACTGGCACCACTGGGCATGCAGTGCAGTGAGTCCAGAGAGTGCACTGGCACCACTGGGGAAGCAGTGCAGTGAGTCCAGAGAGTGCACTGGCACCACTGGGGATGCAGTGCAGTGAGTCCAGAGAGTGCACTGGCACCACTGGGGATGCAGTGCAGTGAGTCCAGTGAGTGTACTGGCACCACTGGGGATGCACTGCAGTGAGTCCAGAGTGTGCACTGGCACCACTGAGAATGCACTTCAGTGAGTCCAGAGAGTGCACTGGCACCACTGGGCATGCAGTGCAGTGAGTCCAGAGAGTGCACTAGCACCACTGGGGATGCAGTGCAGTGAATCCTGTTAGTACACTGGCACCACTGGGGATGCAGTGCAGTGAGTCCAGAGAGTGCACTGGCACCACTGGGGATGCAGTGCAGTGAGTCCAGTGAGTGTACTGGCACCACTGGGGATGCACTGCAGTGAGTCCAGAGTGTGCACTGGCACCACTGAGAATGCACTTCAGTGAGTCCAGAGAGTGCACTGGCACCACTGGGGATGCACTGCAGTGAGTCCAGAGTGTGCACTGGCACCACTGAGAATGCACTTCAGTGAGTCCAGAGAGTGCACTGGCACCACTGGAGATGCACTGCAGTGAGTCCAGAGAGTGCACTGGCACCACTGGGGATGCAGTGCAGTGAGTCCAGAGAGCTCACTGGCACCACTGCGGATGCACTGCAGTGAGTCCAGAGAGTGCACTGGCACCACTGGTGATGCAGTACAGTGAGTCCAGTGAATGCACTGGAACCACTGGGTATGCAGTGCAGTGAGTCCAGAGAGTGCACTGGCAGCACTGGTGATGCAGTACAGTGAGTCCAGTGAGTGCACTGGCACCACTGGGCCTGCAGTGCAGTGAGTCCAGAGAGTGCACTGGCACCAACGATGATGCAGTACAGTGAGTCCAGTGAGTGCACTGGCACCACTGGGGATGCACTGCAGTGAGTCCAGAGAGTGCACTGGCACCACTGGTGATGCAGTGCAGTGAGTCCAGAGAGTGCACTGGCAGCAGTGGGGATGCAGTGCAGTGAGTCCAGACAGTGCACTGGCGCCACTGGGGATGCACTGCAGTGAGTCCAGAGAGTGCACTGGCACTACTGGGGATGCAGTGCAGTGAGTCCAGAGAGTGCACTGGCACCACTGGCGATGCAGTGCAGTGAGTCCAGAGAGTGCACTGGCACCACTGGGGATGCACTGCAGTGAGTCCAGAGAGTGCACTGGCACCACTGGGGATGCATTGCAGTGAGTCCAGAGATTGCACTTGCTCCACTGGGGATGCAGTACAGTGAGTCTACAGAGTGCACTGGCACCACTGGGGATGCAGTACAGTGAGTCCAGAGAGTGCACTGGCACCACTGGGGATGCACTGCAGTGAGTCCAGACAGTGCACTGGCACCACTGGGGATGCCCTGCAGTGAGTCCAGAGAGTGCACTGGCACCACTGGGGATGCAGTTCATTGAGTCCAGAGAGTGCACTGGCACCACTGGGGATGCACTGCAGTGAGTCCAGACAGTGCACTGGCACCACTGGGGATGCCCTGCAGTGAGTCCAGAGAGTGCACTGGCACCACTGGGGATGCAGTTCATTGAGTCCAGAGAGTGCACTGGCACCACTGGGGATGCACTGCAGTGAGTCCAGAGAGTGCACTGGCACCACTGGGGATGCAGTGCAGTGAGTCCAGAGAGTGCACTGGCACCACTGGGGATGCAGTGCAGTGAGTCCAGAGAGTGCACTGGCACCACTGGGGATGCACTGCAGTGAGTCCAGAGAGTGCACTGTCACCACTGGGGATGCAGTACAGTGAGTCCACAGAGTGCACTGGCACCACTGGGGATGCACTGCAGTGAGTCCAGAGAGTGCACTGGCACCACTGGGGATGCGGTGCAGTGAGTCCAAAGACTTCACTGGCACCACTGGGGATGCAGTGCAGTGAGTGCAGAGAGTGCACTGGCACCACTGGAGATGCAGTGCAGTGAGTCCAGTGAGTGTACTGGCACCACTGGGGATGCACTGCAGTGAGTCCAGAGTGTGCACTGGCACCACTGAGAATGCACTTCAGTGAGTCTAGAGAGTGCACTGGCACCACTGGAGATGCACTGCAGTGAGTCCAGAGAGTGCACTAGCACCACTGGGGATGCAGTGCAGTGAATCCTGTTAGTACACTGGCACCACTGGGGATGCAGTGCAGTGAGTCCAGAGAGTGTACTGGCACCACTGGGGATGCACTGCAGTGAGTCCAGAGTGTGCACTGGCACCACTGAGAATGCACTTCAGTGAGTCCAGAGAGTGCACTGGCACCACTGGGGATGCACTGCAGTGAGTCCAGAGTGTGCACTGGCACCACTGAGAATGCACTTCAGTGAGTCCAGAGAGTGCACTGGCACCACTGGAGATGCACTGCAGTGAGTCCAGAGAGTGCACTGGCACCACTGGGGATGCAGTGCAGTGAGTCCAGAGAGCTCACTGGCACCACTGCGGATGCACTGCAGTGAGTCCAGAGAGTGCACTGGCACCACTGGTGATGCAGTACAGTGAGTCCAGTGAATGCACTGGAACCACTGGGGATGCAGTGCAGTGAGTCCAGAGAGTGCACTGGCAGCACTGGTGATGCAGTACAGTGAGTCCAGTGAGTGCACTGGCACCACTGGGCCTGCAGTGCAGTGAGTCCAGAGAGTGCACTGGCACCACTGGGGATGCACTGCAGTGAGTCCAGAGAGTGCACTGGCACCACTGGTGATGCAGTGCAGTGAGTCCAGAGAGTGCACTGGCAGCAGTGGGGATGCAGTGCAGTGAGTCCAGAGAGTGCACTGGCGCCACTGGGGATGCACTGCAGTGAGTCCAGAGAGTGCACTGGCACTACTGGGGATGCAGTGCAGTGAGTCCAGAGAGTGCACTGGCACCACTGGGGATGCACTGCAGTGAGTCCAGAGAGTGCACTGGCACCACTGGGGATGCATTGCAGTGAGTCCAGAGATTGCACTTGCTCCACTGGGGATGCAGTACAGTGAGTCTACAGAGTGCACTGGCACCACTGGGGATGCAGTACAGTGAGTCCAGAGAGTGCACTGGCACCACTGGGGATGCAGTGTAGTGAGTCCACAGAGTGCACTGGCACCACTGGGGATGCACTGCAGTGAGTCCAGAGAGTGCACTGGCACCACTGGTGATGCAGTGCAGTGAGTCCAGAGAGTGCACTGGCAGCAGTGGGGATGCAGTGCAGTGAGTCCAGAGAGTGCACTGGCGCCACTGGGGATGCACTGCAGTGAGTCCAGAGAGTGCACTGGCACTACTGGGGATGCAGTGCAGTGAGTCCAGAGAGTGCACTGGCACCACTGGGGATGCACTGCAGTGAGTCCAGAGAGTGCACTGGCACCACTGGGGATGCATTGCAGTGAGTCCAGAGATTGCACTTGCTCCACTGGGGATGCAGTACAGTGAGTCTACAGAGTGCACTGGCACCACTGGGGATGCAGTACAGTGAGTCCAGAGAGTGCACTGGCACCACTGGGGATGCAGTGTAGTGAGTCCACAGAGTGCACTGGCACCACTGGGGATGCAGTTCAGTGAGTCCAGAGAGTGCAATGGCACCACTGGGGATGCAGTGCAGTGAGTCCAGAGATTGCACTGGCACCACTGGGGAAGCAGTGCAGTGAGTCCAGAGACTTCACTGGCACCACTGGGAATGCAGTGCAGTGAGTGCAGAGAGTGCACTGGCACCACTGTAGATGCAGTGCAGTGAGTCCAGAGAGTGCACTGGCACCACTGGGGATGCAGTGCAGTGAGTCCAGAGAGTGCACTGTCACCACTGGGGATGCAGTGCAGTGAGTCCAGAGAGCGCAAAGGCACGACAGGTGATGCAGTACAGTGAGTCCAGAGAGCGCAAAGGCACCACTGGGGATGCACTGAAGTGAGTCCAGAGAGTGCACTGGCACCACTGGGGATGCACTACAGTGAGTCCAGAGATTGCACTGGCACCACTGGGATGCAGTGCAGTGAGTCCAGAGAGTGCACTGGCACCACTGGGGATGCAGTGCAGTGAGTCCAGAGAGTGCACTGGCACCACTGGGGATGCACTTCAGTGAGTCCAGAGAGTGCACTGACACCACTGGGGATGCAGTGCAGTGAGTCCAGAGAGTGCACTGGCACCACTGGGGATGCACTGCAGTGGGTCCAGAGAGTACACTGGCACCACTGGGGATGCAGTGTAGTGAGTCCAGAGAGTGCACTGGCACCACTGGGTCTGCAGTGCAGTGAGTCCAGAGAGTGCACTGGCACCACTGGGGATGTGTCCAGTGAGTCCAGTGAGTGCACTGGCACCACTGGGGATGCACTGTAGTGAGTCCAGAGAGTGCAATGAATGCAGTGCAATGAATGAGAGTGCGTCTGAATGCAAGTCAGACGCTTTAATTAAGGTAAAGCCTCCCTAGACAGATGGGCTTCGATCCCTCAAAACTCTAGTTAACAGCTAAATGCCTAAACCAATTGGCTTCTGCCTACAAAGACCCTGACGCACCCTAGTGCGCATCGATGATCTTGCAACTCAACATGAATTTCACTACAGAGCCGATAAGAAGAGGAATTAAACCTCTGTAAAAAGGACTACAGCCTAACGCTTCAACACTCAGCCATCTTACCCGTGACCTTCATCAACCGATGACTATTTTCCACTAACCATAAGGATATTGGCACCCTGTACCTCATCTTCGGGGCATGAGCAGGAATAGTCGGCACCGCACTCAGCCTATTAATCCGCGCAGAACTAGGACAACCAGGAACTCTCCTAGGCGACGACCAAATTTACAATGTAATCGTTACCGCTCACGCCTTTGTAATAATCTTCTTTATAGTCATACCCATCATGATCGGAGGATTCGGCAACTGATTAGTCCCCCTCATAATCGGTGCCCCCGACATAGCATTCCCGCGAATAAACAACATAAGCTTTTGACTCCTCCCCCCATCATTCCTCCTCCTACTAGCCTCATCCACTGTAGAAGCTGGCGCCGGCACAGGCTGAACTGTCTACCCTCCCCTAGCAGGTAACCTTGCCCACGCCGGAGCTTCAGTAGACCTGGCTATCTTCTCACTCCACTTAGCCGGTATCTCCTCCATCCTTGGGGCCATCAACTTTATCACCACAGCCATCAACATAAAACCCCCCGCACTCTCACAATACCAAACCCCACTATTTGTCTGATCCGTACTAATTACCGCCATCCTACTCCTTCTATCACTCCCCGTACTCGCCGCCGGTATTA
This sequence comes from Anser cygnoides, assembly GCF_040182565.1. Lineage (NCBI taxonomy): Eukaryota > Metazoa > Chordata > Aves > Anseriformes > Anatidae > Anser > Anser cygnoides. The sequence continues at coordinate 78,652,252 of NC_089873.1, read as the reverse complement.
CAATATTACTAACTGATCGAAACCTAAACACCACATTCTTCGACCCCGCTGGAGGAGGAGACCCAATCCTGTACCAACACCTATTCTGATTCTTCGGACACCCAGAAGTCTATATTCTGATCCTACCGGGGTTCGGAATCATCTCACACGTAGTCACGTACTACTCAGGCAAAAAGGAGCCCTTCGGCTACATGGGAATAGTCTGAGCCATACTATCCATCGGCTTCCTAGGATTCATCGTCTGAGCTCACCACATGTTTACAGTAGGAATAGACGTTGATACCCGAGCCTACTTTACATCAGCCACTATAATCATTGCCATCCCTACCGGAATCAAAGTATTTAGCTGACTAGCCACCCTGCACGGAGGAACAATCAAATGAGACCCCCCCCAATACTATGAGCTCTAGGATTTATCTTCCTATTTACCATCGGAGGATTAACAGGAATCGTTCTTGCAAACTCTTCCCTAGACATCGCCCTGCACGACACGTACTACGTAGTTGCCCACTTCCACTACGTCCTATCCATAGGCGCCGTCTTTGCCATTCTAGCAGGATTTACTCACTGATTCCCACTACTCACTGGGTTTACCCTACACCAAACATGAGCAAAAGCCCACTTCGGGGTAATATTTACAGGAGTAAACCTAACGTTCTTCCCCCAGCACTTCCTAGGCCTAGCAGGAATACCCCGACGATACTCGGACTATCCCGACGCCTACACACTATGAAACACCATTTCCTCCATCGGCTCCCTAATCTCAATAGTAGCCGTAATCATACTAATATTCATCATCTGAGAAGCCTTTTCGGCCAAACGAAAAGTCCTACAACCAGAACTAACTACCACAAACGTTGAATGAATCCACGGCTGCCCTCCCCCATACCATACTTTCGAGGAACCGGCCTTCGTCCAAGTACAAGAAAGGAAGGAATCGAACCCTCACATGCTGGTTTCAAGCCAACTGCATTAACCGCTCATGCTTCTTTCTTATGAGACGTTAGTAAACCAATTACATAGCCTTGTCAAGACTAAATCACAGGTAAAAATCCTGTACATCTCATGTGGCCAACCACTCCCAACTAGGATTCCAAGACGCCTCATCACCCATCATAGAAGAACTCGTTGAATTCCACGACCACGCCCTAATCGTTGCCCTAGCTATCTGCAGCCTAGTTCTCTACCTTTTAGCCCACATACTAACAGAAAAACTCTCGTCCAATGCTGTAGACGCCCAAGAAGTAGAGCTGATCTGGACAATCCTACCTGCTATCGTCCTGGTACTCCTCGCCCTCCCATCCCTACAAATCCTCTACATAATGGACGAAATCGATGAACCAGACCTCACCCTAAAAGCCATCGGCCACCAATGATACTGAAGCTACGAATACACAGACTTCAAAGACCTATCCTTCGACTCCTACATAGTGCCCACCCCAGACTTACCCAACGGCCACTTCCGACTGCTAGAAGTTGACCACCGCGTAGTTATCCCAATAGAATCCCCCATCCGCGTAATCGTTACTGCAGGAGACGTACTCCACTCCTGAGCAGTCCCAACGCTCGGAGTTAAAACAGACGCAATCCCAGGCCGACTAAACCAAACTTCATTCATTACCACCCGGCCTGGGATTTTTTACGGACAATGCTCAGAAATTTGCGGGGCTAATCACAGCTACATACCCATTGTAGTAGAATCAACCCCACTCCCACATTTCGAGGCCTGATCGTCCCTTCTATCATCATCCTAATCATTAAGAAGCTATGCAACAGCACTAGCCTTTTAAGCTAGCCAAAGAGGGACTTCCCCCTCCTTAATGATATGCCACAGCTTAACCCCGCACCATGATTTTCAATCATAATTATAACCTGATTAACCCTAGCACTCCTCATCCAACCAAAACTACTAGCCTTCACCACAACCAACCCCCCATCAAATAAGACCTCCCTCACTACCAAACCCACACCATGATCCTGACCATGAACCTAAGCTTCTTTGACCAATTTTCCAGCCCCAATCTATTCGGCATCCCCTTAATCCTACTATCCCTACTCTTCCCAGCCCTACTATTCCCGTCCCCAAACAACCGATGAATCAACAACCGCCTTTCTACTATCCAAACATGACTCCTTCACCTAATCACAAAACAACTAATAGTCCCACTCAACAAAAATGGCCACAAATGAGCCATAATATTTACATCCCTAATAATCATACTTCTTACAATCAACCTTCTAGGCCTCCTTCCATATACATTCACCCCAACCACCCAACTATCTATGAACATAGCCCTAGCCTTCCCACTATGGCTCGCCACACTACTAACAGGCCTACGAAACCAACCATCAGCCTCTTTAGCCCACCTATTACCCGAAGGTACCCCTACACCCCTAATCCCCGCACTAATCCTGATCGAAACAACCAGCCTACTAATCCGCCCCCTAGCCCTCGGAGTCCGCCTTACAGCCAACCTTACAGCAGGACACTTACTCATCCAACTCATCTCTACAGCCTCCATTGCATTAATACCCACCCTTCCTGCAGTATCCATCCTAACAATAATCATCCTACTACTCCTAACCATCCTAGAAGTAGCAGTAGCCATAATCCAGGCCTACGTCTTCGTGCTCCTTCTAAGCCTATACTTACAAGAAAACATCTAATGGCACACCAAGCACACTCATACCACATAGTTGACCCAAGCCCTTGACCAATCTTCGGGGCAGCCGCCGCCCTACTCACAACCTCAGGATTAATCATGTGATTCCACTACAACTCATCCGTACTACTAACCCTAGGCCTCATCTCAATACTCCTAGTAATACTCCAATGATGACGAGACATTGTACGAGAAAGCACCTTCCAAGGCCATCACACTCCCACAGTCCAAAAAGGCCTACGATACGGCATAATCCTTTTCATCACATCCGAAGCATTCTTCTTCTTAGGGTTCTTCTGAGCGTTCTTCCACTCGAGCCTGGCCCCAACCCCAGAACTAGGAGGCCAATGACCCCCAACAGGAATTAAACCACTCAACCCGATAGAAGTCCCCCTACTAAACACAGCCATCCTACTAGCCTCAGGCGTTACCGTAACGTGAGCCCATCACAGAAGGAAACCGAAAACACGCCATCCACGCCCTAACCCTAACGATCCTCCTGGGATTCTACTTCACAGCCCTACAAGCAATAGAATACCACGAAGCCCCATTCTCAATCGCCGATAGCGTCTACGGATCTACCTTCTTCGTTGCCACTGGATTCCACGGACTCCACGTAATCATCGGATCCTCCTTCCTGACCGTCTGCCTCTTCCGACTGATCAAGTTCCACTTTACATCAGACCACCACTTCGGATTCGAGGCAGCAGCCTGATACTGACACTTCGTAGACGTCATCTGACTATTCCTCTACATAACCATCTACTGATGAGGATCTTGCTCTTCTAGTATATTAATTACAATTGACTTCCAATCTCTAGAATCTGGTATAAACCCAGAGGAGAGCAATGAACGCACTCATGTTCATATTCGCCCTATCATCAATCCTAAGCGCCGCCCTAACCGCATTAAACTTCTGACTCGCCCAAATAAACCCCGACTCAGAGAAACTCTCACCGTACGAATGTGGATTCGACCCACTTGGATCTGCTCGATTACCATTCTCAGTCCGATTCTTCCTCAGTAGCCATCCTGTTCGTCCTATTCGACCTAGAAATCGCCCTCCTACTCCCCCTGCCATGAGCCGTCCAACTCCAATCCCCCCTAATGACCCTCACCTGAACTGTAGTGATCCTCCTTCTCCTAACACTCGGACTGGCCTACGAGTGAATTCAAGGGGGCCTAGAATGAGCAGAATAACAGAAAGTTAGTCTAACCAAAAAGATAGCTGGTTTCGACCCAGCAGATTACAGCCAACCCTGTAACTTTCTTATGTCGCCCCTACATTTAAGCTTCTACTCAGCCTTCATTTTCAGCGGACTAGGACTAGCCTTCCACCGAACCCACCTAGTATCCGCCCTACTATGCCTTGAAAGCATAATATTATCGATATTCGTAGGCCTATCAATATGATCCATCGAAAACCAAGTCTCCTCATTCACCATGGTACCAATTCTCATGCTAACCTTCTCAGCGTGTGAGGCAGGCACAGGCCTGGCCATCCTAGTAGCCTCCACCCGCACACATGGCTCCGACCATCTACACAACCTAAACCTCCTGCAATGCTAAAAATCATCCTACCCACAATCATACTTCTTCCAACAGCCCTGCTGTCTCCACCAAAATTTCTATGGACTAACACCACCTTATACAGCCTCCTAATCGCTGCCCTAAGCCTACAGTGATTAATCCCAACCTACTACCCCTACAAATTTTTATCCAACTGAACAGGAATTGACCAAATCTCATCCCCCCTCCTAGTGCTATCCTGCTGACTACTCCCACTCATAATCATAGCAAGCCAAAACCACCTGCAACAAGAACCCCTACAACGCAAACGAATCTTTATCTCAACCTTAGTCGCAGTCCAGCCATTCATCCTACTAGCCTTTTCCACCACAGAACTAGCACTATTTTACATCTCATTTGAAGCAACCCTCATTCCCACCCTAATCTTAATCACCCGATGGGGGAACCAACCAGAACGCCTAAGCGCTGGCATCTACCTGCTATTCTACACGCTAGTAAGCTCTCTACCCCTGCTAATCACAATCATACACCTATACGTGAAAATTGGCACCCTGCACCTGCCAACCCTACAACTAACCCACCCAACCCTATCCACCTCATGGACAGGAATACTATCAGGTCTAGCACTGCTCATAGCATTCATAGTAAAAGCCCCACTATACGGCCTACACCTCTGACTGCCAAAAGCCCACGTAGAAGCACCCATCGCAGGCTCAATACTCCTCGCCGCCCTACTACTAAAGCTAGGAGGATACGGAATTATACGAGTCACTCTATTTATGGGCCCACTGTCCAACCTCCTGCACTACCCCTTCCTAACCCTGGCCCTATGAGGCGCCCTAATGACTAGCTCAATCTGCCTACGACAGACAGACCTAAAATCACTAATCGCTTATTCATCCGTTAGCCACATAGGCCTAGTTATCGCCGCAGGAATAATCCAAACCCACTGATCATTCTCAGGGGCAATGATCCTAATAATTTCCCATGGACTAACTTCCTCCATACTATTCTGCCTAGCCAACACAAACTATGAACGTACGCACAGCCGAATTCTACTACTCACACGAGGCCTACAACCTCTCCTACCACTCATAGCTACCTGATGATTGCTGGCCAATCTAACAAACATAGCCTTACCCCCAACAACAAACCTCATAGCAGAGCTAACCATTATAATCACCTTATTCAACTGATCTGCCTTCACGATCATCCTAACAGGAATCGCAACCCTACTAACCGCCTCCTACACCTTATTCATACTACTAATGACCCAACGAGGCTCAATCCCCTCCCACATCACATCTATGCAAAACTCAACCACGCGAGAACACCTGCTCATAACACTCCACATTATCCCAATATTCCTCCTAATCCTCAAACCCGAACTGATCTCCGGAATCCCCTCATGCAAGTATAGTTTAAACCAAACATTAGACTGTGATTCTAAGAATAGAAGTTCAAACCTTCTTACCTGCCGAGGGGAGGGTTTAACCAACAAGAGCTGCTAACTCTTACATCTGAGCCTAAAACCTCAGCCCCCTTACTTTTAAAGGATAACAGCAATCCACTGGTCTTAGGAACCACCCATCTTGGTGCAAATCCAAGTAAAAGTAGTGAACCCCACACTACTAATCAACTCCCTCACACTACTCACGCTGACAATCCTCCTAACCCCAATCATCCTGCCATTTCTATTTAAAAACTTTAAAAACACCCCACAAGCCACCACCCGCGCTGTTAAAACCGCATTCCTAATTAGCCTAGCCCCTACAACCGCATTCATCTACTCGGGAGTAGAATCTGTCACCTGCCACTGGGAGTGAAAATTCATTATAAACTTTAAAATCCCCCTGAGCCTAAAAATAGACCAATACTCAATAACATTTCTTCCAATCGCCCTATTTGTAACATAATCAATCCTACAATTCGCCATATGATACATGGCCTCAGAGCCATACGTAACAAAATTTTTCACCTACCTACTGACATTCCTAGTCGCCATACTCCTCCTAACAACCGCAAACAACATATTCCTCCTATTCGTAGGCTGGGAAGGAGTAGGAATCATGTCCTTCCTTCTCATCGGCTGATGACAAGGCCGAGCAGATGCCAACACCGCCGCCCTACGAGCCGTAATCTACAACCGAATCGGAGACGTCGGACTGATCCTGAGCATAGCATGACTAGCTTCAACATTCAACACCTGAGAGATCCAACAAGCCGTACACCCCCACCAAACCCCAATCCTCCCCCTCATAGGATTAATCCTCGCAGCCGCAGGAAAATCCGCCCAATTTGGACTCCACCCATGACTGCCCGCAGCAATAGAAGGCCCCACCCCAGTATCAGCCCTACTGCACTCCAGTACCATAGTAGTAGCCGGAATCTTCCTGCTCATCCGCATGCACCCCCTGCTAGCCACCAACCAGACAGCCCTAACTGCCTGCCTATGCCTAGGTGCTCTATCAACCCTATTCGCTGCCACATGCGCCCTAACCCAAAATGACATCAAAAAAATCATTGCTTTCTCAACATCCAGCCAACTAGGACTAATAATAGTCACTATCGGACTAAACCTCCCACAACTAGCCTTCCTACACATCTCAACCCATGCCTTCTTTAAAGCCATACTATTCCTATGCTCAGGGTCTATCATCCACAACCTAAACGGAGAACAAGATATCCGAAAGATAGGAGGCCTACAGAAAATACTCCCAGTCACTACTTCCTGCCTAACCATCGGAAACCTGGCGCTGATAGGAACCCCATTCCTAGCCGGATTCTACTCAAAAGACCTCATCATCGAAAGCTTAAACACATCATACCTAAATACTTGAGCCCTACTCCTAACCCTTATAGCCACAGCATTCACCGCAACCTACAGCATCCGCATAACCATCCTAGTCCAAGCTGGACAAACCCGAATCCCCCCAATAGTATCAATAAACGAAAACAACCCACTAATCACCGCCCCCCTAACCCGACTCGCCCTAGGCAGCATTACAGCAGGAATAATCATTACCTCTTTCATCACACCAACCAAAACCCCCCCAATAACCATACCCCTTATCACCAAAACCGCTGCCATCCTCATAACAATCCTAGGAATCATCCTAGCCCTAGAACTATCGAACATAACACACACCCTCACTCACCCCAAACCAAACCCCCTCATAAACTTCTCCTCTGCATTAGGGTACTTCAACCCCCTAGTACACCGATTCTTCTCCAAAAACCTACTAGAAAAGGGACAAAACATTGCCCTACACTTGATCGACCTCTCCTGACTCAAAAAAATAGGGCCAGAGGGCCTTGCTGAACTACAAGTAGCCGCAAGCAAAGCCGCAACCTCAATACACACAGGGCTAATTAAGGCCTACCTAGGATCCTTCGCCCTCTCCATCCTGGTAATAATCCTAATAACACACAGACTCACTAATGGCCCCTAACATCCGCAAATCCCATCCCCTACTAAAAATAATCAACAACTCCCTAATCGACCTACCCGCCCCCTCCAACATCTCTGCCTGATGAAACTTCGGCTCCCTTCTAGCCATCTGCTTAGCCACACAAATCCTAACAGGCCTGCTACTAGCCATACACTACACCGCAGACACTTCACTCGCCTTCTCCTCAGTAGCTCACACATGCCGAGACGTCCAGTACGGATGGCTCATCCGCAACCTCCACGCCAACGGTGCTTCGCTCTTCTTTATCTGCATCTACTTACACATCGGACGAGGCCTCTACTACGGCTCCTACCTATACAAAGAAACCTGAAACACAGGAGTAATCCTCCTACTCACCCTAATAGCAACTGCCTTCGTAGGGTATGTCCTACCATGAGGACAAATGTCAATCTGAGGGGCCACCATAATCACCAACCTATTCTCAGCCATCCCGTACATTGGGCAAACTCTAGTAGAATGAGCCTGAGGAGGATTCTCAGTAGACAATCCAACCTTAACCCGATTCTTCGCCATCCACTTCCTACTGCCCTTCCTAATTGCAGGAATCACCCTAGTCCACCTAACCTTCCTACACGAATCAGGCTCAAATAACCCACTAGGAATCGTATCAGACTGCGACAAAATCCCATTCCACCCATACTTCTCCATTAAAGACAGCTTAGGGCTTACCCTAATAATCACCCCTCTAATAGCACTAGCCCTATTTTCACCGAACCTCCTGGTTCTTGGAATCCTAGTTGGGAGTGGTTGGCCACATGAGATGTACAGGATTTTTACCTGTGATTTAGTCTTGACAAGGCTATGTAATTGGTTTACTAACGTCTCATAAGAAAGAAGCATGAGCGGTTAATGCAGTTGGCTTGAAACCCATCCCCAGTGGTGCCAGTGCACTCTCTGAACTCACTGAAGTGCATCCCCAGTGGTGCGAGTGCACTCTCTGCACTCTTTGCACTGCATCCCCAGTGGTGCCAGTGCGCTCTCTGGAGTCACAGCACTGCATCCCCAGTGGTGCCAGTGCACTCTCTGGACTCACTGCACTGCATCCCCAGTGGTGCCAGTGCAATCTCTGGACTCACTGCAGAGCATCCCCAGTGGTACCAGTGCACTCTCTGGACTCACTGCAGGGCATCCCCAGTGGTGCCAGTGCACTCTCTGGACTCACTGCACTGCATCCCCAGTGGTGCCAGTGCACTCTCTGGACTCACTGCAGTGCATCCCCAGTGGTGCCAGTGCACTCTCTGGACTCACTGCACTGCATCCCCAGTGGTGCCAGTGCACTCTCTGGACTCACTGCACTGCATCCCCAGTGGTGCCAGTGCACTCTCTGGACTCACTGCACTGCATCCCCAGTGGTGCCAGTGCACTCTCTGGACTCACTGCAGTGCATCCCCAGTGGTGCCAGTGCACTCTCTGGACTCACTGCAGTGCATCCCCAGTGGTGCCAGTGCACTCTCTGGACTCACTGCACTGCATCCCCAGTGGTGCCAGTGCACTCTCTGCACTCACTGCAGTGCATCCCCAGTGGTGCCAGTGCGCTCTCTGGAGTCACAGCACTGCATCCCCAGTGGAGCCAGTGCAATCTCTGGACTCACTGCACTGCATCCCCAGTGGTGCCAGTGCACTCTCTGGACTCACTGAAGTGCATCCCCATTGGTGCCATTGCACTCTCTGCACTCACTGCACTGCATCCCCAGTGGTGCCAGTGCACTCACTAGACTCACTGCACTGCATCCCCAGTGGTGCCAGTGCGCTCTCCGGAGTCACAGCACTGCATCCCCAGTGGTGCCAGTGCACTCACTGGACACACTGTACTGCATCACAGGTGGTGCCAGTGCACTCTCAGCACTCACTGCACAGCATCCCCAGTGGTGCCAGTGCATTCACTGGACTCACTGGATTGCATCCCCAGTGGTGCCAGTGCACTCTCTGGACTCACTGCACTGCATCCCCAGTGGTGCCAGTGCACTCTCTGGACTCACTGCAGTGCATCCCCAGTGGTGCCAGTGCACTCTCTGGACTCACTGCACTGCATCCCCAGTGGTGTCAGTGCACTCTCTGTACTCACTGAAGTGCATCCCCAGTGGTGCCAGTGCACTCTCTGGACTCACTGCAGTGCATCCCCAGTGGTGCCAGTGCACTCTCTGGACTCACTGCACTGCATCCCCAGTGGTGCCAGTGCAATCTCTGGACTCACTGTAGTGCATCCCCAGTGGTGCCAGTGCACTCTCTGGACTCACTGCAGTGCATCCCCAGTGGTGCCAGTGCACTCTCTGGACTCACTGTACTGCATCACCAGTGGTGCCAGTGCACTCTCTGGACTCACTGCAGTGCATCCCCAGTGGTGCCAGTGCACTCTCTGGACTCACTGCAGTGCATCCCCAGTGGTGCCAGTGCAATCTCTGGACTCACTGCACTGCATCCCCAGTGGTGCCAGTGTACTAACAGGATTCACTGCACTGCATCCCCAGTGGTGCTAGTGCACTCTCTGGACTCACTGCAGTGCATCCCCGGTGGTGCCAGTGAGCTCTCTGGACTCACTGCACTGCACCCCCAGTGGTGCCAGTGTACTAACAGGATTCACTGCACTGCATCCCCAGTGGTGCTAGTGCACTCTCTGGACTCACTGCAGTGCATCCCCGGTGGTGCCAGTGCACTCTCTGGACTCACTGAAGTGCATTCTCAGTGGTGCCAGTGCACTCTCTGGGCTCACTGCAGTGCATCCCCAGTGGTGCCAGTACACTCACTGGACTCACTGCACTGCATCCCCAGTGGTGCCAGTGCACTCTCTGGACTCACTGCACTGCATCCCCAGTGGTGCCACTGCACTCTCTGGACTCACTGTAGTGCATCCCCAGTGGTGCCAGTGCACTCTCTGGACTCACTGCAGTGCATCCCCAGTGGTGCCAGTGCACTCTCTGCACTCACTTCACTGCATCCCCAGTGGTGCCAGTGCACTCTCTGGACTCACTGCACTGCATCCCCAGTGGTGCCAGTGCACTCTCTGGACTCACTGCACTGCATCCCCATTGGTGCCAGTGCACTCTCTGGAGTCACTGAAGTGCATCCCCAGTGGTGCCAGTGCACTCTCTGGACTCACTGCACTGCATGCCCAGTGGTGCCAGTGCACTCTCTGGACTCACTGTACTGCATCCCCAGTGGTGACAGTGCAATCTCTGGACTCACTGCACTGCATGCCCAGTGGTGCCGGTGCACGCTCTGGACTCACTCTACTGCATCCCCAGTGGTGACAGTGCACTCTCTGGACTCACTGCAGTGCATCCCCAGTGGTGCCAGTGCACTCACTGGACTCACTGGACACATCCTCAGTGGTGCCAGTGCACTCTCTGGACTCACGGCACTGCATCCGCAGTGGTGCCAGTGCACTCTCTGGACTCACTGCACTGCATCCCCAGAGGTGCCAGTGCACTCTCTGGACTCACTGCAGTGCATCCCCAGTGGTGCCAGTGCACTCTCTGGACTCACTGCAGTGCATCCCCAGTGGTGCCAGTGCAATCTCTGGACTCACTGCACTGCATCACAGGTGGTGCCAGTGCACTCTCTGGACTCACTGCACTGCATCCCCAGTGGTGCCAGTGCACTCTCTGCACTCACTGCACTGCATTCCCAGTGGTGCCAGTGAAGTCTCTGGACTCACTGCAGTGCATCCCCAGTGGAGCCAGTGCAATCTCTGGACTCACTGCAGTGCATCCCCAGTGGTGCCAGTGCACTCTCTGGACTCACTGCACTGCATCCCCAGTGGTGCCAGTGCACTCTCTGGACTCACTGTACTGCATCCTCAGTGGTGCCAGTGCACTCTGTGGACTCACTGTACTGCATCCCCGGTGGTGCCAGTGCACTCTCTGGACTCACTGCAGTGCATCCCCAGTGGTGCCAGTGCACTCTCTGGACTCACTGCACTGCATCCCCAGTGGTGCCAGTGCACTCTCTGGACTCACTGCACTGCATCCCCAGTGGTGCCAGTGCACTCTCTGGACACACTGCACTGCATCCCCAGTGGTGCCAGTGCACTCTCTGGACTCACTGCAGTGCATCCCCAGTGGTGCCAGTGCACTCTCTGGACTCACTGCGCTGCATCCCCAGTGGTGCCAGTGCACTCTCTGGACTCACTGCACTGCATCCCCAGTGGTGCCAGTGCACTCACTGGACTCACTGTACTGCATCATCTGTGGTGCCAGTGCACTCTCTGGACTCACTGCAGTGCATCCCCAGTGGTGCCAGTGCACTCTCTGGACTCACTGCACTACATCCCCAGTGGTGCCAGTGCACTCACTGGACTCACTATACTGCATCACCAGTGGTGCCAGTGCACTCTCTGGACTCACTGCACTGCATCCCCAGTGCTGCCAGTGCATTCACGGGACTCACTGTACTGCATCTCCAGTGGTGCCAGTGCACTCTCTGGGCTCACTGCAGTGCATCCCCAATGGTGCCAGTGCACTCTCTGGACTCACTGCACTGCATACCCACTGCTGCCAGTGCACTCACTGGATTCACTGCACTGCATCCCCAGTGGTGCCAGTGCACTCTCTGGACTCACTGAACTGCATCCCCAGTGGTGACAGTGCACTCTCTGGACTCACTGCAGTGCATCCCCAGTGGTGACAGTGCAATCTCTGGACTCAATGCAGTGCATCCCCAGTGGTGCCAGTGCACTCTCTGGAGTCACTGCACTGCATCCACAGTGGTGCCAGTGCAGTCTGTGGAGTAACTGCAGTGCATCCCCAGTGGTGCCAAAGCACTCTCTGGACTCTCGGCACCGCATCCCCAGTGGTGCCAGTGCACTCTCTGGACTCACTGCACTGCATCCCCAGTGGTGCCAGTGCACTCTCTGGACTCACTGCAGTGCATCCCCAGTGGTGCCACTGCACTCTCTGGACTCACTGAAGTGCATCCCCAGTGGTGCCAGTACACTCACTGGACTGACTGCACTGCATCCCCAGTGGTGCCAGTACACTCACTGGACTGACTGCACTGCATCCCCAGTGGTGCCAGTGCACTCTCTGGACTCACTGCAGTGCATCCCCAGTGGTGCCAGTGCACTCTCTGGACTCACTGCAGTGCATCCCCAGTGGTGCCAGTGCACTCACTGGACTCACTGCACTGCATCCCCAGTGGTGCCAGTGCACTCTCTGGACTCACTGCACTGCATCCCCAGTGCTGCCAGTGCACTCTCTGCACTCACTGCACTGCATCCCCAGTGGTGCCAGTGCACTCACTGGATTGACTGCACTGCATCCCCAGTGGTGCTAGTGCACTCTCTGGACTCACTGCAGTGCATCCCCAGTGGTGCCAGTGCACTCTCTGGACTCACTGAAGTGCATTCTCAGTGGTGCCAGTGCACTCTCTGGACGCACTGCAGTGCATCCCCAGTGGTGCCAGTACACTCTCTGGACTCAATGCACTGCATCCCCAGTGGTGCCAGTGCACTCTCTGGACTCACTGCACTGCATCCCCAGTGGTGCCAGTGCACTCTGTGGACTCACTGAAGTGAATTCTCAGTGGTGCCAGTGCACTCTCTGGAGTCACTGAAGTGCATCCCCAGTGGTGCCAGTGCACTCTCTGGACTCACTGAACTGCATCCCCAGTGGTGCCAGTGCACTCTCTGGACTCACTGCACTGCGTCCCCAGTGCTGCCAGTGCACTCTCTGGACTCACTGCACTGCATCCCCAGTGCTGCCACTGCACTCTGGACTCACTGCACTGCTTCCCCAGAGGTGCCAGTGCACTCTCTGGACTCACTGCACTGCACCCCACAGGTGCCAGTGCACTCAATGGACTCACTGCAGTGCATCCCCACTGGTGCCAGTGCATTCTCTGGACTCACTGCACTGCATCCCCAGTGGTGCCAGTGCACTCTCTGGACTCACTGCACCGCATCCCCAGTGGTGCCAGTGCACTCTCTGGACTCACTGCAGTGCATCCCCAGTGGTGCCAGTGCACTCTCTGGACTCACTGCACTGCATCCCCAGTGGTTCCAGTGCACTCTCTGGACTCACTGCACTGCATCCCCAGTGGTGCTAGTGCACTCTATGGACTCACTGCAGTGCATCCCCAGTGGTGCCAGTGCACTCTCTGGACTCACTGAAGTGCATTCTCAGTGGTGCCAGTGCACTCTCTGGACTCACTTCAGTGCATCCCCAGTGGTGCCAGTACACTCACTGGACTGACTGCACTGCATCCCCAGTGGTGCCAGTGCACTCTCTGGACTCACTGCACTGCATCCACATTGGTCCCAGTGCATTCTCTGGACTCACCGCACTGCACCCTGAGTGGTGCCAGTGCACTCTCTGGACTCACTGCAGTGCATCCCCAGTGGTGCCAGTGCACTCTCTGGAGTCACTGCACTGCATCCCCAGTGGTGCCAGTGCACTCTCTGGACTCACTGCACTGCATCCCCAGTGGTGCCACTGCACTCTCTGGACTCACTGCAGTGCATCCCCAGTGGTTCCAGTGCACTCTCTGGACTCACTGAAGTGCATTCTCAGTGGTGCCAGTGCACTCTCTGGACTCACTGCAGTGCATCCCCAGTGGTGCCAGTACACTCACTGGACTCACTGCACTGCATCCCCTGTGGTGCCAGTGCACTCACTGGACTCACTAAACTGCATCACCAGTGGTGCCAGTGCACTCTCTGGACTCACTGCACTGCATCCCCAGTGCTGCCAGTGCATTCACTGGACTCACTGTACTGCATCTCCAGTGGTGCCAGTACACTCTCTGGGCTCACTGCAGTGCATCCCCAGTGGTGCCAGTGCACTCTCTGGACTCACTGCACTGCATCCCCAGTGGTGCCAGTGCACTCACTGGATTCACTGCACTGCATCCCCAGTGGTGCTAGTGCACTCTCTGGACTCACTGCAGTGCATCCCCAGTGGTGCCAGTGCACTCTCTGGACTCACTGAAGTGCATTCTCAGTGGTGCCAGTGCACTCTCTGGACTCACTGCAGTGCATCCCCAGTGGTGCCAGTGCACTCTCTGGACTCACTGAACTGCATCCCCAGTGGTGACAGTGCACTCTCTGGACTCACTGCACTGCATCCCCACTGCTGCCAGTGCACTCTCTGGACTCACTGCACTGCATCCCCAGTGGTGCCACTGAACTCTCTGGACTCACTGCAGTGCATCCCCAGTGGTGCCTGTGCACTCTCTGGACTCACTGCACTGCATCACCAGTGGTGCCAGTGCACTCACTGGACTTACTGCAGTGCATCCCCAGTGGTGCCAGTGCACTCTCTGGACTCACTGCACTGCATCCCCAGTGGTGCCAGTGCACTCTCTGGACTCACTGCAGTGCATCCCCAGTGGTGGCAGTGCACTCTCTGGACTCACTGCACTGCATCCCCAGTGGTTCCAGTCCACTCTCTGGACTCACTGCACTGCATCCCCAGTGGTGCTAGTGCTCTCTGTGGACTCACTGCACTGCACCCCCAGTGGTGCCAGTGCAGTCTCTGGAGTAACTGCAGTGCATCCCCAGTGGTGCCAAAGCACTCTCTGGACTCCCGGCACCGCATCCCCAGTGGTGCCAGTGCACTCTCTGGACTCACTGCACTGCATCCCCAGTGGTGCCAGTGCACTCTCTGGACTCACTGCATTGCATAACCAGTGGTGCTAGTGCACTGTGTGGACTCACTGTACTGCATTCCCAGTGGTGCCAGTGCAATCTCTGGACTCACTGCAGTGCATCCCCAGTGGTGCCAGTGCACTCTCTGCACTCACTGCACTGCATCCCCAGTGGTGCCAGTGCACTCTCTGGACTCACTGCACTGCATCCCCAGTGGTGACAGTGCACTCTCTGGACTCACTGCAGTGCATTCCCAGTGGTGCCAGTGCACTCTCTGGACTCACTGCACTGAATCCCCATTAGTTCCAGTGCACTCTCTGGACTCACTGCAGTGCAACACCAGTGGTGCCAGTGCACTCTCTGGACTTACTGCACTGCATACCCACTGCTGCCAGTGCACTCTCTGGGGTCACTGTACTGCACCCCCAGTGGTGCCAGTGCACTCTCTGGACTCACTGCACTGCATCCCCAGTGGTGCCAGTGCACTCTCTGGACTCACTGCAGTGCATCCCCAGTGGTGCCAGTGCACTCTCTGGACTCACTGCACTGCATCCCCAGTGGTGCCAGTGTACTCACTGGACTCACTGCACGGCATTCCCCAGTGGTGCTAGTGAACTCTCTGGACTCACTGCAGTGCATCCCCAGTGGTGCCAGTGCACTCTCTGGACTCACTGAAGTGCATTCTCAGTGGTGCCAGTGCACTCTCTGGACTCACTGCACTGCATCCCCAGTGGTGCCAGTGCACTCTCTGGACTCACTGCAGTGCATCCCCAGTGGTGCCAAAGCACTCTCTGGACTCCCGGCACCGCATCCCCTGTGGTGCCAGTGCACTCTCTGGAGTAACTGCAGTGCATCCCCAGTGGTGCCAAAGCACTCTCTGGACTCCCGACACCGCATCCCCAGTGGTGCCAGTGCACTCTCTGGAGTAACTGCAGTGCATCCCCAGTGATGCCAAAGCACTCTCTGGACTCACTGCAGTGCATCCCCAGTGGTGCCAGTGCACTCTCTGGACTCACTGCAGGGCATCCCCAGTGGAGCCAGTGCACTCTATGGACTCACTTCACTGCATCCCCAGTGGTGCCAGTGCAATCTCTGCACTCACTGCACTGCATCCCCAGTGGTGCCAGTGCACTCTCTGGACTCACTGCACTGCATCCCCAGTGGTGCCAGTGCACTCTCTGGAGTCACTGCACTGCATCCCCCGTGGTGCAAGTGCACTCTCTGGACTCACTGCACTGCATCACCTGTGGTGCCAGTGCACTCTCTGGACTCACTGCACTGCATCCCCAGTGGTGCCAGTGCACTCTCTGGACTCACTGCACTGCATCCCCAGTGGTGACAGTGCACTCTCTGGACTCACTGCAGTGCATTCCCAGTGGTGCCAGTGCACTCTCTGGACTCACTGCACTGAATCCCCATTAGTTCCAGTGCACTCTCTGGACTCACTGCAGTGCAACCCCAGTGGTGCCAGTGCACTCTCTGGACTTACTGCACTGCATACCCACTGCTGCCAGTGCACTCTCTGGGGTCACTGTACTGCACCCCCAGTGGTGCCAGTGCACTCTCTGGACTCACTGCACTGCATCCCCAGTGGTGCCAGTGCATTCTCTGGACTCACTGCAGTGCATCCCCAGTGGTGCCAGTGCACTCTCTGGACTCACTGCACTGCATCCCCAGTGGTGCCAGTGTACTCACTGGACTCACTGCACGGCATTCCCCAGTGGTGCTAGTGAACTCTCTGGACTCACTGCAGTGCATCCCCAGTGGTGCCAGTGCACTCTCTGGACTCACTGAAGTGCATTCTCAGTGGTGCCAGTGCACTCTCTGGACTCACTGCACTGCATCCCCAGTGGTGCCAGTGCACTCTCTGGACTCACTGCAGTGCATCCCCAGTGGTGCCAAAGCACTCTCTGGACTCCCGGCACCGCATCCCCTGTGGTGCCAGTGCACTCTCTGGAGTAACTGCAGTGCATCCCCAGTGGTGCCAAAGCACTCTCTGGACTCCCGACACCGCATCCCCAGTGGTGCCAGTGCACTCTCTGGAGTAACTGCAGTGCATCCCCAGTGATGCCAAAGCACTCTCTGGACTCACTGCAGTGCATCCCCAGTGGTGCCAGTGCACTCTCTGGACTCACTGCAGGGCATCCCCAGTGGAGCCAGTGCACTCTATGGACTCACTTCACTGCATCCCCAGTGGTGCCAGTGCAATCTCTGCACTCACTGCACTGCATCCCCAGTGGTGCCAGTGCACTCTCTGGACTCACTGCACTGCATCCCCAGTGGTGCCAGTGCACTCTCTGGAGTCACTGCACTGCATCCCCCGTGGTGCAAGTGCACTCTCTGGACTCACTGCACTGCATCACCTGTGGTGCCAGTGCACTCTCTGGACTCACTGCAGTGCATCCCCAGTGGTGCCAGTGCACTCTCTGGACTCACTGCACTGCATCCCCAGTGGTGCCAGTGCACTCTCTGGACTCACTGCAGGGCATCCCCAGTGGTGCCAGTGAGCTCTCTGGACTCACTGCACTGCACCCCCAGTGGTGCCAGTGCACTCTCTGGACTCACTGCACTGCATCCCCAGTGCTGCCAGTGCACTCTCTTGACTCACTGCAGTGCATCCCCAGTGGTGCCAGTGCACTCTCTGGACTAACTGAAGTGCATTATCAGTTGTGCCAGTGCACTCTCTGGACTCACTGCACGGCATCCCCAGTGGTGCCAGTACACTCACTGGACTGACTGTACTGCATCCCCAGTGGTGCCAGTGCACTCTCTGGACTCACTGCACTGCATCCCCAGTGGTGCCAGTGCACTCTCTGGACTCACTGCACTGCATTCCCAGTGGTGCCAGTGTACTCTATGGATTCACTGCACTGCATCCCCAGTGGTGAGTGTCCACGCTCTGGACTCACTGCACTGCATTCCCAGTGGTGCCAGTGCACTCTCTGGACTCACTGCTCTGCATTCCCAAGGTGCCAGTGCACTCTCTGGACTCACTGCACTGCATCCCCAGTGCTGCCAGTGCACTCTCTGGACTCACTGC
This sequence comes from Anser cygnoides, assembly GCF_040182565.1. Classification (NCBI taxonomy): domain Eukaryota; kingdom Metazoa; phylum Chordata; class Aves; order Anseriformes; family Anatidae; genus Anser; species Anser cygnoides. The sequence goes on along the minus strand of NC_089873.1, from coordinate 78,633,964 downwards.
ACTGCATCCCCAGTGGTGCCAAAGCACTCTCTGGATTCCCGGCACCGCATCCCCAGTGGTGCCAGTGCACTCTCTGGACTCAATGCACTGCATCCCCAGTGGTGCCAGTGCACTCTCTGGACTCACTGCTGTGCATCCCCAGTGGTGCCAGTACACTCACTGGACTCACTGCACTGCATCCCCTGTGGTGCCAGTGCACTCACTGGACTCACTAAACTGCATCACCAGTGGTGCCAGTGCACTCTCTGGACTCACTGCACTGCATCCCCAGTGCTGCCAGTGTATTCACTGGACTCACTGTACTGCATCTCCAGTGGTGCCAGTGCACTCTCTGGGCTCACTGCAGTGCATTCTCAGTGGTGCCAGTGCACTCTCTGCACTCACTGAACTGCATCCCCAGTGGTGACAGTGCACTCTCTGGACTCACTGCACTGCATCCCCAGTGCTGCCAGTGCACTCTCTGGACTCACTGCACTGCATCACCAGTGGTGCCACTGAACTCTCTGGACTCACTGCACTGCTTCCCCAGTGGTGCCAGTGCACTCACTGGACTCACTGCAGTGCATCCCCAGTGGTGCCAGTGCACTCTCTGGACTCACTGCACCGCATCCCCAGTGGTGCCAGTGCACTGTCTGGACTCACTGCACTGCATCCCCAGTGGTTCCAGTCCACTCTCTGGACTCACTGCACTGCATCCCCAGTGGTGCTAGTGCTCTCTGTGGACTCACTGCACTGCACCCCCAGTGGTGCCAGTGCAGTCTCTGGAGTAACTGCAGTGCATCCCCAGTGGTGCCAAAGCACTCTCTGGACTCCCGGCACCGCATCCCCAGTGGTGCCAGTGCACTCTCTGGACTCACTGCAGTGCATCCCCAGTGGTGCCAGTGCACTCTCTGGACTCACTGCAGTGCATAACCAGTGGTGCTAGTGCACTGTGTGGACTCACTGTACTGCATTCCCAGTGGTGCCAGTGCAATCTCTGCACTCACTGCAGTGCATCCCCAGTGGTGCCAGTGCACTCTCTGCACTCACTGCACTGCATCCCCAGTGGTGACAGTGCACTCTCTGGACTCACTGCACTGCATCCCCAGTGGTGACAGTGCACTCTCTGGACTCACTGCAGTGCATTCCCAGTGGTGCCAGTGCACTCTCTGGACTCACTGCACTGAATCCCCATTAGTTCCAGTGCACTCTCTGGACTCACTGCAGTGCAACCCCAGTTGTGCCAGTGCACTCTCTGGACTCACTGCACTGCATACCCACTGCTGCCGGTGCACTCACTGGACTCACTGTACTGCATCACCAGTGGTGCCAGTGCACTCTCTGGACTCACTGCACTGCATCCCCAGTGGTGCCAGTGCACTCTCTGGACTCACTGCAGTGCATCCCCAGTGGTGCCAGTGCACTCTCTGGACTCACTGCACTGCATCCCCAGTGGTGCCAGTGTACTCACTGGACTCACTGCACGGCATTCCCCAGTGGTGCTAGTGAACTCTCTGGACTCACTGCAGTGCATCCCCAGTGGCGCCAGTGCACTCTCTGGACTCACTGAAGTGCATTCTCAGTGGTGCCAGTGCACTCTCTGGACTCACTGCACTGCATCCCCAGTGGTGCCAGTGCACTCTCTGGACTCACTGCAGTGCATCCCCAGTGGTGCCAAAGCACTCTCTGGACTCCCGGCACCGCATCCCCAGTGGTGCCAGTGCACTCTCTGGAGTAACTGCAGTGCATCCCCAGTGGTGCCAAAGCACCCTCTGGACTCCCGACACCGAATCCCCAGTGGTGCCAGTGCACTCTCTGGAGTAACTGCAGTGCATCCCCAGTGGTGCCAAAGCACTCTCTGGACTCACTGCAGTGCATCCCCAGTGGTGCCAGTGCACTCTCTGGACTCACTGCAGGGCATCCCCAGTGGAGCCAGTGCACTCTCTGGACTCACTTCACTGCATCCCCAGTGGTGCCAGTGCAATCTCTGCACTCACTGTACTGCATCCCCAGTGCTGCCAGTGCACTCTCTCACTCACTGCACTGCATCCCCAGTGCTGGCAGTGCACTCTCTTGAGTCACTGCACTGCATCCCCCGTGGTGCAAGTGCACTCTCTGGACTCACTGCACTGCATCACCTGTGGTGCCAGTGCACTCTCTGGACTCACTGCAGTGCATCCCCAGTGCTGCCAGTGCACTCTCTGGACTCACTGCACTGCATCCCCAGTGGTGCCAGTGCACTCTCTGGACTCACTGCAGGGCATCCCCAGTGGTGCCAGTGCACTCTCTGGAGTCACTGCAGTGCATCCCCAGTGGTGCCAGTGCACTCTCTGGACTCACTGCACTGCATCCCCAGTGCTGCCAGTGCACTCTCTTGACTCACTGCAGTGCATCCCCAGTGGTGCCAGTGCACTCTCTGGACTCACTGAAGTGCATTCTCAGTTGTGCCAGTGCACTCTCTGGACTCACTGCACTGCATCCCCAGTGGTGCCAGTACACTCACTGGACTGACTGCACTGCATCCCCAGTGGTGCCAGTGCACTCTCTGGACTCACTGCACTGCATCCCCAGTGGTGCCAGTGCACTCTCTGGACTCACTGCACTGCATTCCCAGTGGTGCCAGTGTACTCTATGGATTCACTGCACTGCATCCCCAGTGGTGAGTGTCCACGCTCTGGACTCACTGCACTGCATTCCCAGTGGTGCCAGTGCACTCTCTGGACTCACTGCTCTGCATTCCCAAGGTGCCAGTGCACTCTCTGGACTCACTGCACTGCATCCCCAGTGCTGCCAGTGCACTCTCTGGACTCACTGCACTGCATCCCCAGTGGTGCCAAAGCACTCTCTGGACTCCCGGCACCGCATCCCCAGTGGTGGCAGTGCACTCTCTGGACTCAATGCACTGCATCCCCAGTGGTGCCAGTGCACTCTCTGGACTCACTGCACTGCATCCCCAGTGGTGCCAGTACACTCACTGGACTCACTGCACTGCATCCCCTGTGGTGCCAGTGCACTCACTGGACTCACTGCACTGCATCACCAGTGCTGCCATTGCATTCACTGGACTCACGGTACTGCATCTCCAGTGGTGCCAGTGCACTCTCTGGGCTCACTGCAGTGCATTCTCAGTGGTGCCAGTGCACTCTCTGGAGTAACTGCAGTGCATCCCCAGTGGTGCCAAAGCACTCTCTGGACTCCCGGCACCGCATCCCCAGTGGTGCCAGTGCACTCTCTGGACTCACTGCAGTGCATAACCAGTGGTGCTAGTGCACTGTGTGGACTCACTGTACTGCATTCCCAGTGGTGCCAGTGGAATCTCTGCACTCACTGCAGTGCATCCCCAGTGGTGCCAGTGCACTCTCTGCACTCACTGCACTGCATCCCCAGTGGTGCCAGTGCACTCTCTGGACTCACTGCACTGCATCCCCAGTGGTGACAGTGCACTCTCTGGACTCACTGCAGTGCATTCCCAGTGGTGCCAGTGCACTCTCTGGACTCACTGCACTGAATCCCCATTAGATCCAGTGCACTCTCTGGACTCACTGCAGTGCAACCCCAGTGGTGCCAGTGCACTCTCTGGACTCACTGCACTGCATACCCACTGCTGCCAGTGCACTCACTGGACTCAATGTACTGCATCACCAGTGGTGCCAGTGCACTCTCTGGACTCACTGCACTGCATCCCCAGTGGTGCCAGTGCACTCTCTGGACTCACTGCACTGCATCCCCAGTGGTGCCAGTGTACTCACTAAACTCACTGCACGGCATTCCCCAGTGGTGCTAGTGAACTCTCTGGACTCACTGCAGTGCATCCCCAGTGGTGCCAGTGCACTCTCTGGACTCACTGAAGTGCATTCTCAGTGGTGCCAGTGCACTCTCTGGACTCACTGCAGTGCATCCCCAGTGGTGCCAAAGCACTCTCTGGACTCACAGCAGTGCATCCCCAGTGGTGCCAGTGCACTCTCTGGACTCACTGCAGTGCATCCCCAGGGGTGCCAGTGCAATCTCTGGACTCACTGCACTGCATCCCCAGTGGTGCCAGTGCACTCTCTGGACTCACTGCACTGCATCCCCAGTGGTGCCAGTGCACTCTCTGCACTCACTGCACTGCATTCCCAGTGGTGCCAGTGAAGTCTCTGGACTCACTGCAGTGCATCCCCAGTGGAGCCAGTGCAATCTCTGGACTCACTGCAGTGCATCCCCAGTGGTGCCAGTGCACTCTCTGGACTCACTGCACTGCATCCCCAGTGCTGCCAGTGCACTCTCTGGACTCACTGTACTGCATCCCCAGTGGTGCCAGTGCACTCTGTGGACTCACTGTACTGCATCCCCGCTGGTGCCAGTGCACTCTCTGGACTCACTGCAGTACATCCCCAGTGGTGCCAGTGCACTCTCTGGACTCACTGCACTGCATCCCCAGTGGTGCCAGTGCACTCTCTGGACTCACTGCACTGCATCCCCAGTGGTGCCAGTGCACTCTCTGGACACACTGCACTGCATCCCCAGTGGTGCCAGTGCACTCTCTGGACTCACTGCAGTGCATCCCCAGTGGTGCCAGTGCACTCTCTGGACTCACTGCACTGCATCCCCAGTGGTGCCAGTGCACTCTCTGGACTCACTGCACTGCATCCCCAGTGGTGCCAGTGCACTCTCTGGACTCACTGTACTGCATCCCCAGTGGTGCAAGTGCACTCTCTCGAGTCACTGCACTACATCCCCAGTGGTGCCAGTGCAGTCTGTGGAGTAACTGCAGTGCATCCCCAGTGGTGCCAAAGCACTCTCTGGACTCCCGGCACCGCATCCCCAGTGGTGCCAGTGCACTCTCTGGACTCACTGCAGTGCATCCCCAGTGGTGCCAGTGCACTCTCTGGACTCACTGCAGTGCATCCCCAGTGGTGCCAGTGCACTCTCTGGACTCACTGCAGTGCATCCCCAGTGGTGCCACTGCACTCTCTGGACTCACTGAAGTGCATCCCCAGTGGTGCCAGTACACTTACTGGACTGACTGCACTGCATCCCCAGTGGTGCCAGTACACTCACTGGACTGACTGCACTGCATCCCCAGTGGTGCCAGTGCACTCTCTGGACTCACTGCAGTGCATCCCCAGTGGTGCCAGTACACTCACTGGACTGACTGCACTGAATCCCCAGTGGTGCCAGTGCACTCTCTGGACTCACTGCACCGCATCCCCAGTGGTGCCAGTGCACTCTCTGGAGTCACTGCACTGCATCCCCAGTGGTGCCAGTGCACTCTCTGGAGTAACTGCAGTGCATCCCCAGTGGTGCCAGTGCACTCACTGGACTCACTGCACTGCATCCCCAGTGGTGCCAGTGCACTCTCTGGACTCACTGCACTGCATCCCCAGTGCTGCCAGTGCACTCTCTGCACTCACTGCACTGCATCCCCAGTGGTGCCAGTGCACTCACTGGATTCACTGCACTGCATCCCCAATGGTGCTAGTGCACTCTCTGGACTCACTGCAGTGCATCCCCAGTGGTGCCAGTGCACTCTCTGGACTCACTGAAGTGCATTCTCAGTGGTGCCAGTGCACTCTCTGGACTCACTGCAGTGCATCCCCAGTGGTGCCAGTACACTCTCTGGACTCAATGCACTGCATCCCCAGTGGTGCCAGTGCACTCTCTGGACTCACTGCACTGCATCCCCAGTGGTGCCAGTGCACTCTGTGGACTCACTGAAGCGAATTCTCAGTGGTGCCAGTGCACTCTCTGGACTCACTGCAGTGCATCCCCAGTGGTGCCAGTGCACTCTCTGGACTCACTGCAGTGCATCCCCAGTGGTTCCAGTGCACTCTCTGGACTCACTGCACTGCATCCCCAGTGCTGCCAGTGCACTCTCTGGACTCACTGCACTGCATCCCCAGTGGTGCCACTGCACTCTGGACTCACTGCACTGCTTCCCCAGTGGTGCCAGTGCACTCTCTGGACTCACTGCACTGCACCCCAGAGGTGCCAGTGCACTCACTGGACTCACTGCAGTGCATCCCCACTGGTGCCAGTGCATTCTCTGGACTCACTGCACTGCATCCCCAGTGGTGCCAGTGCACTCTCTGGACTCACTGCACCGCATCCCCAGTGGTGCCAGTGCACTCTCTGGACTCACTGCAGTGCATCCCCAGTGGTGCCAGTGCACTCTCTGGACTCACTGCACTGCATCCCCAGTGGTTCCAGTGCACTCTCTGGACTCACTGCACTGCATCCCCAGTGGTGCTAGTGCACTCTGTGGACTCACTGCAGTGCATCCCCAGTGGTGCCAGTGCACTCTCTGGACTCACTGAAGTGCATTCTCAGTGGTGCCAGTGCACTCTCTGGACTCACTTCAGTGCATCCCCAGTGGTGCCAGTACACTCACTGGACTGACTGCACTGAATCCCCAGTGGTGCCAGTGCACTCTTTGGACTCACTGCACTGCATCCACATTGGTCCCAGTGCATTCTCTGGACTCACCGCACTGCACGCTGAGTGGTGCCAGTGCACTCTCTGGACTCACTGCAGTGCATCCCCAGTGGTGCCAGTGCACTCTCTAGAGTCACTGCACTGCATCCCCAGTGGTGCCAGTGCACTCTCTGGACTCACTGCAGTGCATCCCCAGTGGTGCCACTGAACTCTCTGGACTCTCTGCACTGCATCCCCAGTGGTGCCAGTGCACTCTCTGGACTCACTGCACTGCATCCCCTGTGGTGCCAGTGCACTCACTGGACTCACTGCAGTGCATCTCCAGTGGTGCCAGTGCACTCTCTGGACTCACTGCACCGCATCCCCCGTGGTGCCAGTGCACTCTCTGGACTCCCGGCACCGCATCCCCAGTGGTGCCAGTGCACTCTCTGGACTCACTGCACTGCATCCCCAGTGGTGCCAGTGCACTCTCTGGACTCACTGCAGTGCATAACCAGTGGTGCTAGTGCACTGTGTGGACTCACTGTACTGCATTCCCAGTGGTGCCAGTGCAATCTCTGGACTCACTGCAGGGCATCCCCAGTGGTTCCAGTGCACTCTCTGCACTCACTGCACTGCATCCCCAGTGGTGCCAGTGCACTCTCTGGACTCACTGCACTCATCCCCAGTGGTGACAGTGCACTCTCTGGACTCACTGCAGTGCATTCCCAGTGGTGCCAGTGCACTCTCTGGACTCACTGCACTGAATCCCCATTAGTTCCAGTGCACTCTCTGGACTCACTGCAGTGCAACCCCAGTGGTGCCAGTGCACTCTCTGGACTCACTGCAGTGCATCCCCAGTGGTGCCAAAGCACTCTCTGGACTCCCGACACCGCATCCCCAGTGGTGCCAGTGCACTCTCTGGAGTAACTGCAGTGAATCCCCAATGGTGCCAAAGCACTCTCTGGACTCACTGCAGTGCATCCCCAGTGGTGCCAGTGCACTCTCTGGACTCACTGCAGGGCATCCCCAGTGGAGCCAGTGCACTCTATGGACTCACTTCACTGCATCCCCAGTGGTGACAGTGCAATCTCTGCACTCATTGCACTGCATCCCCAGTGGTGCCAGTGCACTCTCTGGACTCACTGCACTGCATCCCCAGTGCTGCCAGTGCACTCTCTTGAGTCACTGCACTGCATCCCCCGTGGTGCAAGTGCACTCTCTGGACTCACTGCACTGCATCACCTGTGGTGCCAGTGCACTCTCTGGACTCACTGCAGTGCATCCCCAGTGGTGCCAGTGCACTCTCTGGACTCACTGCACTGCATCCCCAGTGGTGCCAGGGCACTCTCTGGACTCACTGCAGGGCATGGCCAGTGGTGCCAGTGCACTCTCTGGAGTCACTGCAGTGCATCCCCAGTGGTGCCAGTGCACTCTCTGGACTCACTGCACTGCATCACCAGTGCTGCCAGTGCACTCTCTTGACTCACTGCAGTGCATCCCCAGTGGTGCCAGTGCACTCTCTGGACTCACTGAAGTGCATTATCAGTTGTGCCAGTGCACTCTCTGGACTCACTGCACTGCATCCCCAGTGGTGCCAGTACACTCACTGGACTGACTGCACTGCATCCCCAGTGGTGCCAGTGCACTCTCTGGACTCACTGCACTGCATCCCCAGTGGTGCCAGTGCACTCTCTGGACTCACTGCACTGCATTCCCAGTGGTGCCAGTGTACTCTATGGATTCACTGCACTGCATCCCCAGTGGTGAGTGTCAACGCTCTGGACTCACTGCACTGCATTCCCAGTGGTGCCAGTGCACTCTCTGGACTCACTGCTCTGCATTCCCAAGGTGCCAGTGCACTCTCTGGACTCACTGCACTGCATCCCCAGTGGTGCCAGTGCACTCTCTGGACTCACTGCACTGCATCCCCAGTGGTGCCAGTGTACTCTCTGGACTCAATGCACTGCATCCCCAGTGGTGCCAGTGCACTCTCTGGACTCACTGCTGTGCATCCCCAGTGGTGCCAGTACACTCACTGGACTCACTGCACTGCATCCCCTGTGGTGCCAGTGCACTCACTGGACTCACTAAACTGCATCACCAGTGGTGCCAGTGCACTCTCTGGACTCACTGCACTGCATCCCCAGTGCTGCCAGTGCATTCACTGGACTCACTGTACTGCATCTCCAGTGGTGCCAGTGCACTCTCTGGGCTCACTGCAGTGCATCCCCAGTGGTGCCAGTGCACTCTCTGGACTCACTGCACTGCATCCCCAGTGGTTCCACTCCACTCTCTGGACTCACTGCACTGCATCCCCAGTGGTGCTAGTGCTCTCTGTGGACTCACTGCACTGCACCCCCAGTGGTGCCAGTGCAGTCTCTGGAGTAACTGCAGTGCATCCCCAGTGGTGCCAAAGCACTCTCTGGACTCCCGGCACCGCATCCCCAGTGGTGCCAGTGCACTCTCTGGACTCACTGCACTGCATCCCCAGTGGTGCCAGTGCACTCTCTGGACTCACTGCAGTGCATAACCAGTGGTGCTAGTGCACTGTGTGGACTCACTGTACTGCATTCCCAGTGGTGCCAGTGCAATCTGTGGACTCACTGCAGTGCATCCCCAGTGGTGCCAGTGCACTCTCTGCACTCACTGCACTGCATCCCCAGTGGTGCCAGTGCACTCTCTGGACTCACTGCACTGCATCCCCAGTGGTGACAGTGCACTCTCTGGACTCACTGCTGTGCATTCCCAGTGGTGCCAGTGCACTCTCTGGACTCACTGCACTGAATCCCCATTAGTTCCAGTGCACTCTCTGGACTCACTGCAGTGCAACCCCAGTGGTGCCAGTGCACTCTCTGGACTCACTGCACTGCATACCCACTGCTGCCAGTGCACTCACTGGACTCACTGTACTGCATCACCAGTGGTGCCAGTGCACTCTCTGGACTCACTGCACTGCATCCCCAGTGGTGCCAGTGCACTCTCTGGACTCACTGCAGTGCATCCCCAGTGGTGCCAGTGCACTCTCTGGACTCACTGCACTGCATCCCCAGTGGTGCCAGTGTACTCACTAAACTCACTGCACGGCATTCCCCAGTGGTGCTAGTGAACTCTCTGGACTCACTGCAGTGCATCCCCAGTGGTGCCAGTGCACTCTCTGGACTCACTGAAGTGCATTCTCAGTGGTGCCAGTGCACTCTCTGGACTCACTGCACTGCATCCCCAGTGGTGCCAGTGCACTCTCTGGACTCAGTGCAGTGCATCCCCAGTGGTGCCAAAGCACTCTCTGGACTCCCGGCACCGCATCTCCAGTGGTGCCAGTGCACTCTCTGGAGTAACTGCAGTGCATCCCCAGTGGTGCCTAAGCACTCTCTGGACTCCCGACACCGCATCCCCAGTGGTGCCAGTGCACTCTCTGGAGTAACTGCAGTGCATTCCCAGTGGTGCCAAAGCACTCTCTGGACTCACTGCAGTGCATCCCCAGTGGTGCCAGTGCACTCTCTGGACTCACTTCACTGCATCCCCAGTGGTGCCAGTGCAATCTCTGCACTCACTGCACTGCATCCCCAGTGGTGCCAGTGCACTCTCTGGACTCACTGCACTGCATTCCCATTGCTGCCAGTGCACTCTCTTGAGCCACTGCACTGCATCTCCAGTGGTGCAAGTGCACTCTCTGGACTCACTGCACTGCATCATCTGTGGTGCCAGTGCACTCTCTGGACTCACTGCAGTGCATCCCCAGTGCTGCCAGTGCACTCTCTGGACTCACTGCACTGCATTCCCAGTGGTGCCAGTGCACTCTCTGGACTCACTGCAGGGCATCCCCAGTGGTGCCAGTGCACTCTCTGGAGTCACTGCACTGCATCCCCAGTGGTGCCAGTGCACTCTCTGGACTCACTGCACTGCATCCCCAGTGCTGCCAGTGCACTCTCTTGACTCACTGCAGTGCATCCCCAGTGGTGCCAGTGCACTCTCTGGACTCACTGAATTGCATTCTCAGTTGTGCCAGTGCACTCTCTGGACTCACTGCACTGCATCCCCAGTGGTGCCAGTACACTCACTGGACTGACTGCACTGCATCCCCAGTGGTGCCAGTGCACTCTCTGGACTCACTGCACTGCATCCCCAGTGGTGCCAGTGCACTCTCTGGACTCACTGCACTGCATTCCCAGTGGTGGCAGTGTACTCTATGGATTCACTGCACTGCATCCCCAGTGGTGAGTGTCCACGCTCTGGACTCACTGCACTGCATTCCCAGTGGTGCCAGTGCACTCTCTGGACTCACTGCTCTGCATTCCCAAGGTGCCAGTGCACTCTCTGGACTCACTGCACTGCATCCCCACTGGTGCCAGTGCACTCTCTGGACTCACTGCACTGCATCCCCAGTGGTGCCAAAGCACTCTCTGGACTCCCGGCACCGCATCCCCAGTGGTGCCAGTGCACTCTCTGGACTCAATGCACTGCATCCCCAGTGGTGCCAGTACACTCACTGGACTCACTGCACTGCATCCCCTGTGGTGGCAGTGCACTCACTGGACTCACTAAACTGCATCACCAGTGGTGCCAGTGCACTCTCTGGACTCACTGCACTGCATCCCCAGTGCTGCCAGTGCACTCTCTGGACTCACTGCACTGCATCCCCAGTGGTGCCACTGAACTCTCTGGACTCACTGCACTGCTTCCCCAGTGGTGCCAGTGCACTCTCTGGACTCACTGCACTGCATCCCCAGTGGTGACAGTGCACTCACTGGACTCACTGCAGTGCATCCCCAGTGGTGCCAGTGCACTCTCTGGACTCACTGCACCGCATCCCCAGTGGTGCCAGTGCACTCTCTGGACTCACTGCAGTGCATCCCCAGTGGTGCCAGTGCACTCTCTGGACTCACTGCACTGCATCCCCAGTGGTTCCAGTCCACTCTCTGGACTCACTGCACTGCATCCCCAGTGGTGCTAGTGCTCTCTGTGGACTCACTGCACTGCACCCCCAGTGGTGCCAGTGCAGTCTCTGGAGTAACTGCAGTGCATCCCCAGTGGTGCCAAAGCACTCTGTGGACTCCCGGCACCGCATCCCCAGTGGTGCCAGTGCACTCTCTGGACTCACTGCAGTGCATCCCCAGTGGTGCCAGTGCACTCTCTGGACTCACTGCAGTGCATAACCAGTGGTGCTAGTGCACTGTGTGGACTCACTGTACTGCATTCCCAGTGGTGCCAGTGCACTCTCTGGAGTAACTGCAGTGCATCCCCAGTGGTGCCAGTGCACTCTCTGCACTCACTGCACTGCATCCCCAGTGGTGCCAGTGCACTCTCTGGACTCACTGCACTGCATCCCCAGTGGTGACAGTGCACTCTCTGGACTCACTGCAGTGCATTCCCAGTGGTGCCAGTGCACTCTCTGGACTCACTGCACTGAATCCCCATTAGTTCCAGTGCACTCTCTGGACTCACTGAACTGCAACCCCAGTGGTGCCAGTGCACTCTCTGGACTCACTGCACTGCATACCCACTGCTGCCAGTGCACTCACTGGACTCACTGTACTGCATCACCAGTGGTGCAAGTGCACTCTCTGGACTCACTGCACTGCATCCCCAGTGGTGCCAGTGCACTCTCTGGACTCACTGCAGTGCATCCCCAGTGGTGCCAGTGCACTCTCTGGACTCACACCACTGCATCCCCAGCGGTGCCAGTGTACTCACTGGACTCACTGCACGGCATTCCCCAGTGGTGCTAGTGAACTCTCTGGACTCACTGCAGTGCATCCCCAGTGGTGCCAGTGCACTCTCTGGACTCACTGAAGTGCATTCTCAGTGGTGCCAGTGCACTCTCTGGACTCCCGGCACCGCATCCCCTGTGGTGCCAGTGCACTCTCTGGAGTAACTGCAGTGCATCCCCAGTGGTGCCAAAGCACTCTCTGGACTCCCGACACCGCATCCCCAGTGGTGCCAGTGCACTCTCTGCAGTAACTGCAGTGCATCCCCAGTGGTGCCAAAGCACTCTCTGGACTCACTGCAGTGCATCCCCAGTGGTGCCAGTGCACTCTCTGGACTCACTGCAGGGCATCCCCAGTGGAGCCAGTGCACTCTCTGGACTCACTTCACTGCATCCCCAGTGGTGCCAGTGAAATCTCTGCACTCACTGCAGTGCATCCCCAGTGGTGCCAGTGCACTCTCTGGACTCACTGCAGGGCATCCCCAGTGGTGCCAGTGCACTCTCTGGAGTCACTGCACTGCATCCCCAGTGGTGCCAGTGCACTCTCTGGACTCACTGCACTGCATCCCCAGTGCTGCCAGTGCACTCTCTTGACTCACTGCAGTGCATCCCCAGTGGTGCCAGTGCACTCTCTGGACTCACTGAAGTGCATTCTCAGTTGTGCCAGTGCACTCTCTGGACTCACTGCAGTGCATCCCCAGTGGTGCCAGTACACTCACTGGACTGACTGCACTGCATCCCCAGTGGTGCCAGTGCACTCTCTGGACTCACTGCACTGCATCCCCAGTGGTGCCAGTGCACTCTCTGGACTCACTGCACTGCATTCCCAGTGGTGCCAGTGTACTCTATGGATTCACTGCACTGCATCCCCAGTGGTGAGTGTCCACGCTCTGGACTCACTGCACTGCATTCCCAGTGGTGCCAGTGCACTCTCTGGACTCACTGCTCTGCATTCCCAAGGTGCCAGTGCACTCTCTGGACTCACTGCACTGCATCCCCACTGGTGCCAGTGCACTCTCTGGACTCACTGCACTGCATCCCCAGTGGTGCCAAAGCACTCTCTGGACTCCCGGCACCGCATCCCCAGTGGTGCCAGTGCACTCTCTGGACTCAATGCACTGCATCCCCAGTGGTGCCAGTACACTCACTGGACTCACTGCACTGCATCCCCTGTGGTGCCAGTGCACTCACTGGACTCACTAAACTGCATCACCAGTGGTGCCAGTGCACTCTCTGGACTCACTGCACTGCATCCCCAGTGCTGCCAGTGCATTCACTGGACTCACTGTTCTGCATCTCCAGTGGTGCCAGTGCACTCTCTGGGCTCACTGCAGTGCATTCTCAGTGGTGCCATAGCACTCTCTGGACTCACTGCAGTGCATCCCCAGTGGTGCCAGTGCACTCTCTGGACTCACTGAACTGCATCCCCAGTGGTGACAGTGCACTCTCTGGACTCACTGCACTGCATCCCCAGTGCTGCCAGTACACTCACTGGACTCACTGCACTGCATCCCCTGTGGTGCCAGTGCACTCTCTGGACTCACTGCACTGCATCCCCAGTGGTGACAGTGCACTCACTGGACTCACTGCAGTGCATCCCCAGTGGTGCCAGTGCACTCTCTGGACTCACTGCACCGCATCCCCAGTGGTGCCAGTGCACTCTCTGGACTCACTGCAGTGCATCCCCAGTGGTGCCAGTGCACTCTCTGGACTCACTGCACTGCATCCCCAGTGGTTCCAGTCCACTCTCTGGACTCACTGCACTGCATCCCCAGTGGTGCTAGTGCTCTCTGTGGACTCACTGCACTGCACCCCCAGTGGTGCCAGTGCAGTCTCTGGAGTAACTGCAGTGCATCCCCAGTGGTGCCAAAGCACTCTCTGGACTCCCGGCACCGCATCCCTAGTGGTGCCAGTGCACTCTCTGGACTCACTGCAGTGCATCCCCAGTGGTGCCAGTGCACTCTCTGGACTCACTGCAGTGCATAACCAGTGGTGCTAGTGCACTGTGTGGACTCACTGTACTGCATTCCCAGTGGTGCCAGTGCAATCTCTGCACTCACTGCAGTGCATCCCCAGTGGTGCCAGTGCACTCTCTGCACTCACTGCACTGCATCCCCAGTGGTGCCAGTGCACTCTCTGGACTCACTGCACTGCATCCCCAGTGGTGACAGTGCACTCTCTGGACTCACTGCAGTGCATTCCCAGTGGTGCCAGTGCACTCTCTGGACTCACTGCACTGAATCCCCATTAGTTCCAGTGCACTCTCTGGACTCACTGAACTGCAACCCCAGTGGTGCCAGTGCACTCTCTGGACTCACTGCACTGCATACCCACTGCTGCCAGTGCACTCACTGGACTCACTGTACTGCATCACCAGTGGTGCAAGTGCACTCTCTGGACTCACTGCACTGCATCCCCAGTGGTGCCAGTGCACTCTCTGGACTCACTGCAGTGCATCCCCAGTGGTGCCAGTGCACTCTCTGGACTCACAGCACTGCATCCCCAGCGGTGCCAGTGTACTCACTGGACTCACTGCACGGCATTCCCCAGTGGTGCTAGTGAACTCTCTGCACTCACTGCAGTGCATCCCCAGTGGTGCCAGTGCACTCTCTGGACTCACTGAAGTGCATTCTCAGTGGTGCCAGTGCACTCTCTGGACTCCCGGCACCGCATCCCCTGTGGTGCCAGTGCACTCTCTGGAGTAACTGCAGTGCATCCCCAGTGGTGCCAAAGCACTCTCTGGACTCCCGACACCGCATCCCCAGTGGTGCCAGTGCACTCTCTGGAGTAACTGCAGTGCATCCCCAGTGGTGCCAAAGCACTCTCTGGACTCACTGCAGTGCATCCCCAGTGGTGCCAGTGCACTCTCTGGACTCACTGCAGGGCATCACCAGTGGAGCCAGTGCACTCTCTGGACTCACTTCACTGCATCCCCAGTGGTGCCAGTGAAATCTCTGCACTCACTGCAGTGCATCCGCAGTGGTGCCAGTGCACTCTCTGGACTCACTGCACTGCATCCCCAGTGCTGCCAGTGCACTCTCTTGAGTCACTGCACTGCATCCCCCGTGGTGCAAGTGCACTCTCTGGACTCACTGCACTGCATCACCTGTGGTGCCAGTGCACTCTCTGGACTCACTGCAGTGCATCCCCAGTGCTGCCAGTGCACTCTCTGGACTCACTGCACTGCATCCCCAGTGGTGCCAGTGCACTCTCTGGACTCACTGCAGTGCATCCCCAGTGGTGCCAGTGCACTCTCTGGACTCACTGCTCTGCATTCCCAAGGTGCCAGTGCACTCTCTGGACTCACTGCACTGCATCCCCACTGGTGCCAGTGCACTCTCTGGACTCACTGCACTGCATCCCCAGTGGTGCCAAAGCACTCTCTGGACTCCCGGCACCGCATCCCCAGTGGTGCCAGTGCACTCTCTGGACTCAATGCACTGCATCTCCTGTGGTGCCAGTGCACTCACTGGACTCACTAAACTGCATAACCAGTGGTGCCAGTGCACTCTCTGGACTCACTGCACTGCATCCCCAGTGCTGCCAGTGCATTCACTGGACTCACTGTACTGCATCCCCAGTGGTGCCAGTGCACTCTCTGGACTCACTGCACTGCATCCCCAGTGGTGACAGTGCACTCTCTGGACTCACTGCAGTGCATTCCCAGTGGTGCCAGTGCACTCTCTGGACTCACTGCACTGAATCCCCATTAGTTCCAGTGCACTCTCTGGACTCACTGCAGTGCAACCCCAGTGGTGCCAGTGCACTCTCTGGACTCACTGCACTGCATACCCACTGTTGCCAGTGCACTCACTGGACTCACTGTACTGCATCACCAGTGGTGCAAGTGCACTCTCTGGACTCACTGCACTGCATCCCCAGTGGTGCCAGTGCACTCTCTGGACTCACTGCAGTGCATCCCCAGTGGTGCCAGTGCACTCTCTGGACTCACTGCACTGCATCCCCAGCGGTGCCAGTGTACTCACTGGACTCACTGCACGGCATTCCCCAGTGGTGCTAGTGAACTCTCTGGACTCACTGCAGTGCATCCCCAGATGTGCCAGTGCACTCTCTGGACTCACTGAAGTGCATTCTCAGTGGTGTCAGTGCACTCTCTGGACTCCCGGCACCGCATCCCCTGTGGTGCCAGTGCACTCTCTGGAGTAACTGCAGTGCATCCCCAGTGGTGCCAAAGCACTCTCTGGACTCCCGACACCGCATCCCCAGTGGTGCCAGTGCACTCTCTGGAGTAACTGCAGTGCCTCCCCAGTGGTGCCAAAGCACTCTCTGGACTCACTGCAGTGCATCCCCAGTGGTGCCAGTGCACTCTCTGGACTCACTGCAGGGCATCCCCAGTGGAGCCAGTGCACTCTCTGGACTCACTTCACTGCATCCCCAGTGGTGCCAGTGAAATCTCTGCACTCACTGCAGTGCATCCCCAGTGGTGCCAGTGCACTCTCTGGACTCACTGCACTGCATCCCCCGTGGTGCAAGTGCACTCTCTGGACTCACTGCACTGCATCACCTGTGGTGCCAGTGCACTCTCTGGACTCACTGCAGTGCATCCCCAGTGCTGCCAGTGCACTCTCTGGACTCACTGCACTGCATCCCCAGTGGTGCCAGTGCACTCTCTGGGGTCACTGTACTGCACCCCCAGTGGTGCCAGTGCACTCTCTGGACTCACTGCTCTGCATTCCCAAGGTGCCAGTGCACTCTCTGGACTCACTGCACTGCATCCCCACTGGTGCCAGTGCACTCTCTGGACTCACTGCACTGCAACCCCAGTGGTGCCAGTACACTCACTGGACTCACTGCACTGCATCTCCTGTGGTGCCAGTGCACTCACTGGACTCACTAAACTGCATCACCAGTGGTGCCAGTGCACTCTCTGGACTCACTGCACTGCATCCCCAGTGCTGCCAGTGCATTCACTGGACTCACTGTACTGCATCTCCAGTGGTGCCAGTGCACTCTCTGGGCTCACTGCAGTGCATTCTCAGTGGTGCCATAGCACTCTCTGGACTCACTGCAGTGCATCCCCAGTGGTGCCAGTGCACTCTCTGGACTCACTGAACTGCATCCCCAGTGGTGACAGTGCACTCTCTGGACTCACTGCACTGCATCCCCAGTGCTGCCAGTGCACTCTCTGGACTCACTGCACTGCATCCCCAGTGGTGCCACTGAACTCTCTGGACTCACTGCACTGCTTCCCCAGTGGTGCCAGTGCACTCTCTGGACTCACTGCACTGCATCCCCAGTGGTGACAGTGCACTCACTGGACTCACTGCAGTGCATCCCCAGTGGTGCCAGTGCACTCTCTGGACTCACTGCACCGCATCCCCAGTGGTGCCAGTGCACTCTCTGGACTCACTGCAGTGCATCCCCAGTGGTGCCAGTGCACTCTCTGGACTCACTGCAGTGCATCCCCAGTGGTTCCAGTCCACTCTCTGGACTCACTGCACTGCATCCCCAGTGGTGCTAGTGCTCTCTGTGGACTCACTGCACTGCACCCCCAGTGGTGCCAGTGCAGTCTCTGGAGTAACTGCAGTGCATCCCCAGTGGTGCCAAAGCACTCTCTGGACTCCCGGCACCGCATCCCCAGTGGTGCCAGTGCACTCTCTGGACTCACTGCAGTGCATCCCCAGTGGTGCCAGTGCACTCTCTGGACTCACTGCAGTGCATAACCAGTGGTGCTAGTGCACTGTGTGGACTCACTGTACTGCATTCCCAGTGGTGCCAGTGCAATCTCTGCACTCACTGCAGGGCATCTCCAGTGGTGCCAGTGCACTCTCTGCACTCACTGCACTGCATCCCCAGTGGTGCCAGTGCACTCTCTGGACTCACTGCACTGCATCCCCAGTGGTGACAGTGCACTCTCTGGACTCACTGCAGTGCATTCCCAGTGGTGCCAGTGCACTCTCTGGACTCACTGCACTGAATCCCCATTAGTTCCAGTGCACTCTCTGGACTCACTGCAGTGCAACCCCAGTGGTGCCAGTGCACTCTCTGGACTCACTGCACTGCATACCCACTGCTGCCAGTGCACTCACTGGACTCACTGTACTGCATCACCAGTGGTGCAAGTGCACTCTCTGGACTCACTGCAGTGCATCCCCAGTGGTGCCAGTGCACTCTCTGGAGTAACTGCAGTGCATCCCCAGTGGTGCCAAAGCACTCTCTGGACTCCCGACACCGCATCCCCAGTGGTGCCAGTGCACTCTCTGGAGTAACTGCAGTGCATCCCCAGTGGTGCCAAAGCACTCTCTGGACTCACTGCAGTGCATCCCCAGTGGTGCCAGTGCACTCTCTGGACTCACTGCAGGGCATCCCCAGTGGAGCCAGTGCACTCTCTGGACTCACTTCACTGCATCCCCAGTGGTGCCAGTGAAATCTCTGCACTCACTGCAGTGCATCCCCAGTGCTGCCAGTGCACTCTCTGGACTCACTGCACTGCATCCCCACTGGTGCCAGTGCACTCTCTGGGGTCACTGTACTGCACCCCCAGTGGTGCCAGTGCACTCTCTGGACTCACTGCACTGCATCCCCAGTGCTGCCAGTGCACTCTCTGGACTCACTGCACTGCATCCCCAGTGGTGCCAGTGCACTCTCTTGACTAACTGCAGTGCATCCCCAGTGGTGCCAGTGCACTCTCTGGACTCACTGAAGTGCATTCTCAGTTGTGCCAGTGCACTCTCTGGACTCACTGCACTGCATCCCCAGTGGTGCCAGTACACTCACTGGACTGACTGCACTGCATCCCCAGTGGTGCCAGTGCACTCTCTGGACTCACTGCAGTGCATCCCCAGTGGTGCCAGTGCAGTCTCTGGACTCACTGCACTGCATTCCCAGTGGTGCCAGTGTACTCTATGGATTCACTGCACTGCATCCCCAGTGGTGATTGTCCACGCTCTGGACTCACTGCACTGCATCCCCAGTGGTGCCAGTGCACTCTCTGGACTCACTGCTCTGCATTCCCAAGGTGCCAGTGCACTCTCTGGACTCAATGCACTGCATCCCCAGTGGTGCCAAAGCACTCTCTGGACTCCCGGCACCGCATCCCCAGTTGTGCCAGTGCACTCTCTGGACTCAATGCACTGCATCCCCAGTGGTGCCAGTGCACTCTCTGGACTCACTGCTGTGCATCCCCAGTGGTGCCAGTGCACTCTCTGGACTCACTGCACTGCATCCCCAGTGGTGCCAGTGCACTCTCTGGAATCACTGCACTGCAGACCCAGTGGTGCCAGTGCACTCTCTTGACTCACTGTTCTGCATCCCCAGTGGTGCCAGAGCACTCTCTGGACTCACTGCACTGCATCCCCAGTGGTGCCAGTGCACTCTCTGGACTCACTGCAGTGCATCCCCAGTGGTGCCATTGCACTCTCTGGACTCACTGCAGTGCATCCCCAGTGGTGCCAGTGCACTCTCTGGACTCACTGCACTGCATCCCCAGTGCTGCCAGTGCACTCTCTGGAGTCACTGCACTGCATCCCCTGTGGTGCAAGTGCACTCTCTGGACTCACTGCAGTGCATCACCAGTGGTGCCAGTGCACTCTCTGGACTCACTGCAGTGCATCCCCAGTGGTGCCAGTGCACTCTCTGGACTCACTGCAGTGCATCCCCAGTGGTGCTAGTGCACTGTGTGGACTCACTGCACTGCATCCCCAGTGGTGCCAGTGCACTCTCTGGACTCACTGCACTGCATCCCCAGTGGTGCCAGTGCACTCTCTGGACTCACTGCACTGCAGACCCAGTGGTGCCAGTGCACTCTCTTGACTCACAGCTCTGCATCCGCAGTGGTGCCAGAGCACTCTCTGGACTCACTGCACTGCATCCCCAGTGGTGCCAGTGCACTCTCTATAGTAACTGCAGTGCATCCCCAGTGGTGCCAAAGCACTCTCTGGACTCACTGCAGTGCATCCCCAGTGGTGCCAGTGCTCTCTCTGGACTCACTGCAGTGCATCCCCAGTGGTGCTAGTGCACTGTGTGGACTCACTGTACTGCATCCCCAGTGGTGCCAGTGCACTCTCTGGACTCACTGCAGTGCATCCCCAGTGGTACCAGTGCACTCTCTGACTCACTGCACTGCAGACCCAGTGGTGCCAGTGCACTCTCTTGACTCACAGCTCTGCATCAGCAGTGGTGCCAGAGCACTCTCTGGACTCACTGCACTGCATCCCCAGTGGTGCCAGTGCACTCTCTGCACTCACTGCACTGCATCCCCAGTGCTGCCAGTGCACTCTCTGGAGTCACTGCACTGCATCCCCTGTGGTGCAAGTGCACTCTCTGTACTCACTGTAGTGCATCACCAGTGGTGCCAGTGCACTCTCTGGACTCACTGCAGTGCATCCCCAGTGGTGCTAGTGCACTGTCTGGACTCACTGTACTGCATCCCCAGTGGTGCCAGTGCACTCTCTGTACTCACTGCACTGCATCCCCAGTGGTGCCAGTGCACTCTCTGGACTCACTGCAGTGCATCCCCAGTGGTGCCAGTGCACTCTCTGGACTCACTGCACTGCATCCCCAGCGGTGCCAGTGTACTCACTGGACTCACTGCACGGCATTCCCCAGTGGTGCTAGTGAACTCTCTGGACTCACTGCAGTGCATCCCCAGTGGTGCCAGTGCACTCTCTGGACTCACTGAAGTGCATTCTCAGTGGTGTCAGTGCACTCTCTGGACTCCCGGCACCGCATCCCCTGTGGTGCCAGTGCACTCTCTGGAGTAACTGCAGTGCATCCCCAGTGGTGCCAAAGCACTCTCTGGACTCCCGACACCGCATCCCCAGTGGTGCCAGTGCACTCTCTGGAGTAACTGCAGTGCATCCCCAGTGGTGCCAAAGCACTCTCTGGACTCACTGCAGTGCATCCCCAGTGGTGCCAGTGCACTCTCTGGACTCACTGCAGGGCATCCCCAGTGGAGCCAGTGCACTCTCTGGACTCACTTCACTGCATCCCCAGTGGTGCCAGTGAAATCTCTGCACTCACTGCAGTGCATCCCCAGTGGTGCCAGTGCACTCTCTGGACTCACTGCACTGCATCCCCAGTGCTGCCAGTGCACTCTCTTGAGTCACTGCACTGCATCCCCCGTGGTGCAAGTGCACTCTCTGGACTCACTGCACTGCATCACCTGTGGTGCCAGTGCACTCTCTGGACTCACTGCAGTGCATCCCCAGTGCTGCCAGTGCACTCTCTGGACTCACTGCACTGCATCCCCAGTGGTGCCAGAGCACTCTCTGGGGTCACTGTACTGCACCCCCAGTGGTGCCAGTGCACTCTCTGGACTCACTGCTCTGCATTCCCAAGGTGCCAGTGCACTCTCTGGACTCACTGCACTGCATCCCCACTGGTGCCAGTGCACTCTCTGGACTCACTGCACTGCATCCCCAGTGGTGCCAAAGCACTCTCTGGACTCCCGGCACCGCATCCCCAGTGGTGCCAGTGCACTCTCTGGACTCAATGCACTGCATCCCCAGTGGTGCCAGTACACTCACTGGACTCACTGCACTGCATCTCCTGTGGTGCCAGTGCACTCACTGGACTCACTAAACTGCATCACCAGTGGTGCCAGTGCACTCTCTGGACTCACTGCACTGCATCCCCAGTGCTGCCAGTGCATTCACTGGACTCACTGTACTGCATCTCCAGTGGTGCCAGTGCACTCTCCGGGCTCACTGCCGTGCATTCTCAGTGGTGCCATAGCACTCTCTGGACTCACTGCAGTGCATCCCCAGTGGTGCCAGTGCACTCTCTGGACTCACTGAACTGCATCCCCAGTGGTGACAGTGCACTCTCTGGACTCACTGCACTGCATCCCCAGTGCTGCCAGTGCACTCTCTGCACTCACTGCACTGCATCCCCAGTGGTGCCACTGAACTCTCTGGACTCACTGCACTGCTTCCCCAGTGGTGCCAGTGCACTCTCTGGACTCACTGCAGTGCATCCCCAGTGGTGCCAGTGCACTCTCTGGACTCACTGCACCGCATCCCCAGTGGTGCCAGTGCACTCTCTGGACTCACTGCACTGCATCCCCAGTGGTGCCAGTGCACTCTCTGGACTCACTGCAGTGCATCCCCAGTGGTTCCAGTCCACTCTCTGGACTCACTGCACTGCATCCCCAGTGGTGCTAGTGCTCTCTGTGGACTCACTGCACTGCACCCCCAGTGGTGCCAGTGCAGTCTCTGGAGTAACTGCAGTGCATCCCCAGTGGTGCCAAAGCACTCTCTGGACTCCCGGCACCGCATCCCCAGTGGTGCCAGTGCACTCTCTGGACTCACTGCACTGCATCCCCAGTGCTGCCAGTGCACTCTCTGGACTCACTGCAGTGCATAACCAGTGGTGCTAGTGCACTGTGTGGACTCACTGTACTGCATTCCCAGTGGTGCCAGTGCAATCGCTGCACTCACTGCAGTGCATCCCCAGTGGTGCCAGTGCACTCTCTGCACTCACTGCACTGCATCCCCAGTGGTGCCAGTGCACTCTCTGGACTCACTGCACTGCATCCCCAGTGGTGACAGTGCACTCTCTGGACTCACTGCAGTGCATTCCCAGTGGTGCCAGTGCACTCTCTGGACTCACTGCACTGAATCCCCATTAGTTCCAGTGCACTCTCTGGACGCACTGCAGTGCAACCCCAGTGGTGCCAGTGCACTCTCTGGACTCACTGCACTGCATACCCACTGCTGCCAGTGCACTCACTGGACTCACTGTACTGCATCACCAGTGGTGCAAGTGCACTCTCTGGACTCACTGCAGTGCATCCCCAGTGGTGCCAGTGCACTCTCTGGACTCACTGAAGTGCATTCTCAGTGGTGCCAGTGCACTCTCTGGACTCCCGGCACCGCATCCCCAGTGGTGCCAGTGCACTCTCTGGAGTAACTGCAGTGCATCCCCAGTGGTGCCAAAGCACTCTCTGGACTCCCGACACCGCATCCCCAGTGGTGCCAATGCACTCTCTGGAGTAACTGCAGTGCATCCCCAGTGGTGCCAAAGCACTCTCTGGACTCACTGCAGGGCATCCCCAGTGGAGCCAGTGCACTCTCTGGACTCACTTCACTGCATCCCCAGTGGTTCCAGTGAAATCTCTGCACTCACTGCAGTGCATCCCAGTGGTGCCAGTGCACTCTCTGGACTCACTGCACTGCATCACCAGTGCTGCCAGTGCACTCTCTTGAGTCACTGCACTGCATCCCCCGTGGTGCAAATGCACTCTCTGGACTCACTGCACTGCATCACCTGTGGTGCCAGTGCACTCTCTGGACTCACTGCAGTTCATCCCCAGTGCTGCCAGTGCACTCTCTGGACTCACTGCACTGCATCCCCAGTGGTGCCAGTGCACTCTCTGGGGTCACTGTACTGCACCCCCAGTGGTGCCAGTGCACTCTCTGGACTCACTGCACTGCATCCCCAGTGCTGCCAGTGCACTCTCTTGACTAACTGCAGTGCATCCCCAGTGGTGCCAAAGCACTCTCTGGACTCCCGGCACCGCATCCCCAGTGGTGCCAGTGCACCCTCTGGACTCAATGCACTGCATCCCCAGTGGTGCCAGTGCACTCTCTGGACTCACTGCTGTGCATCCCCAGTGGTGCCAGAGCACTCTCTGGACTCACTGCACTGAATCCCCAGTGGTGCCAGTGCACTCTCTGGACTCACTGCAGTGCATCCCCAGTGGTGCCAGTGCACTCTCTGGACTCACTGCACTGCATCCCCAGTGGAGCCAGTGCACTCTCTGGACTCACTGCAGTGCATCCCCAGTGGTGCCAGTGCACTCTCTGGACTCACTGCACTGCATCCGCAGAGGTGCCAGTGCACTCTCTGGACTCACTGCACTGCATCCCCAGTGCTGCCAGTGCACTCTCTGGAGTCACTGCACTGCATCCCCTGTGGTGCAAGTGCACTCTCTGGACTCACTGCAGTGCATCACCAGTGGTGCCAGTGCACTCTCTGGACTCACTGCAGTGCATCCCCAGTGGTGCCAGTGCACTCTCTGGACTCACTGCAGTGCATCCCCAGTGGTGCTAGTGCACTGTGTGGACTCACTGTACTGCATCCCCAGTGGTGCCAGTGCACTCTCTGGACTCACAGCTCTGCATCCGCAGTGGTGCCAGAGCACTCTCTGGACTCACTGCACTGCATCCCCAGTGGTGCCAGTGCACTCTCTATAGTAACTGCAGTGCATCCCCTCTGGTGCCAAAGCACTCTCTGGACTCACTGCAGTGCATCCCCAGTGGTGCCAGTGCTCTCTCTGGACTCACTGCACTGCATCCCCAGTGGTGCTAGTGCACTGTGTGGACTCACTGTACTGCATCCCCAGTGGTGCCAGTGCACTCTCTGGACTCACTGCAGTGCATCCCCAGTGGTGCCAGTGCCTTCTCTGACTCACTGCACTGCAGACCCAGTGGTGCCAGTGCACTCTCTTGACTCACAGCTCTGCATCCGCAGTGGTGCCAGAGCTCTCTCTGGACTCACTACACTGCATCCCCAGTGCTGCCAGTGCACTCTCTGGAGTCACTGCACTGCATCCCCTGTGGTGCAAGTGCACTCTCTGTACTCACTGTAGTGCATCACCAGTGGTGCCAGTGCACTCTCTGGACTCACTGCAGTGCATCCCCAGTGGTGTTAGTGCACTGTCTGGACTCACTGTTCTGCATCCCCAGTGGTGCCAGTGCACTCTCTGGACTCACTGCACTGCATCCCCAGTGCTGCCAGTGCACTATCTGGACTCACTGCAGTGCATCCCCAGTGGTGCCAGTGCACTCTCTGGACTCACTTCACTGCATCCCCACTGGTGCCAGAGCACTCTCTGGACTCACTGCAGTGCATCCCCAGTGGTGCCAGTGCACTCTCTGGACTCACTGCACTGCATCCCCAGTGGTGCCAGTGCACTCTGTGGACTCACTGCTGTGCATCCCCAGTGGTGCCAGTGCACTCTCTGGACTCACTGCAGTGCATCCCCAGTGGTGCCAGTGCACTCTGTGGACTCACTGCAGTGCATCCCCAGTGGTGCCAGTGCACTCTCTGGACTCACTGCAGTGCATCCCCAGTGGTGCCAATGCACTCTCTGGACTCATTGCAGTGCATCCCCAGTGGTGCGAATGCACTCTCTGGACTCACTGCACTGCATCCCCAGTGGTACCAGTGCAGTCTCTGCACTCACTGAAGTGCATCCCCAGTGGTGCCAGTGCACTCTCTGGACTCACTGCACTGCATCCCCAGTGGAGCCAATGCACTCTCTGGACTCACTGCACTGCAACCCCAGTGGAGCCAATGCACTCTCTGGACTCATTGCAGTGCATCCCCAGTGGTGCCAGTGCACTCTCTGCACTCACTGCAGTGCATCCCCAGTGGTGCCAGTGCACTCTCTGGACTCACTGCACTGTATCCCCAGTGGTGACAGTGCACTCTCTGGACTCACTGCAGTGCATCCCCAGTGGTGCCAGTGCACTCTCTGGACTCACAGCACTGCATCCCCAGTGGTGCCAGTGTACTCACTGGACTCACTGCACGGCATTCCCCAGTGGTGCTAGTGAACTCTCTGGACTCACTGCAGTGCATCCCCAGTGGTGCCAGTGCACTCTCTGGACTCACTGAAGTGCATTCTCAGTGGTGCCAGTGCACTCTCTGGACTCACTGCACTGCAGGCCCAGTGGTGCCAGTGCACTCTCTGGACTCACTGCAGTGCATCCCCAGTGGTGCCAAAGCACTCTCTGGACTCCCAGCTCCGCATCCCCAGTGGTGCCAGTGCACTCTCTGGAGTAACTGCAGTGCATCCCCAGTGGTGCCAAAGCACTCTCTGGACTCCCGACACCGCATCCCCAGTGGTGCCAGTGCACTCTCTGGAGTAACTGCAGTGCATCCCCAGTGGTGCCAAAGCACTCTCTGGACTCACTGCAGGGCATCCCCGGTGGAGCCAGTGTACTCTCAGGACTCACTGCAGTGCATCCCCAGTGGTGCCAGTGCACTCTCTGGACTCACTGCACTGCATCCCCAGTGGTGCCAGTGCACTCTCTGGACTCACTGCACTGCACCCCAGTGCTGCCAGTGCACTCTCTGGCGTCACTGCACTGCATCCCCAGTGGTGCTAGTGCACTCTCTGGACTCACTGCACTGCATCCCCAGTGCTGCCAGTGCACTCTCTGGACTCACTGCAGTGCATCCCCAGTGGTGCCAGTGCACTCTCTGGACTCGCGTCACTGCATCCCCAGTGGTGCCAGTGCACTCTCTGGACTCGCGTCACTGCATCCCCAGTGGTGCCAGTGCACTCTCTGGACTCACTGAAGTGCATCCCCAGTGGTGCCAGTGCACTCTCTGGACTCACCGCAGTGCATTCCCGGTGGTGCCAGTGCACTCTCTGGACTCACTGCACTGCATCCCCAGTGCTGCCAGTGCACTCTCTGGACTCACTGCACTGCATCACCTGTGGTGCCAGTGCACTCTCTGGACTCGCGTCACTGCATCCCCAGTGGTGCCAGTGCACTCTCTGGAGTCACTGCACTGCATTCCCAGTGGTGCCAGTTCTCTCTCTGGACTCACTGCACTGCATCCCCAGTGGTTCCAGCGCACTCTCTAGACTCACTGCACTGCATCCCCAGTAGTGCTAGTGCACTCTGTGGACTCACTGCAGTGCATCCCCAGTGGTGCCAGTGCACTCTCTGGACTCACTGCAGTGCATCCCCAGTGGTGCCAGTGCGCTCTCTGGACTCACTGCACTGCATCCCCAGTGGTGCCAGTGCACTCTCTGGCCTCACTGTACTGCATCCCCAGTGGTGCCAGTGCACTCTCTGGACTCACCGCACTGCACCCTGAGTGGTGCCAGTGCACTCTCTGGACTCACTGCACTGCATCCCCAGTGGTTCCAGTGCACTCTCTAGAATCACTGCGCTCTATCCCCAGTGGTGCCAGTGCACTCTCTGGACTCACTGTACTGCATCCCCAGTGGTGCCAAAGCACTCTCTGGACTCCCGCCACCGCATCCCCAGTGGTTCCAGTGCACTCTCTGGACTCACTGCACTGCATCCCCAGTGGTGCCAGTGCACTCTCTGGACTCACTGCACTGCATCCCTAGTCGTGCCTCTGCACTCTCTGGACTCACTGCACTACTCCAGCCGCGGCAGTTTCTCCAGCCGCGGTAGCCCTCCAGCCTCGGCAGCCGTGGCAGCCGCGGCAGCCGCTACAGCCGCGGCAGCCGCTCCGTCCGCGGCATACACGGCAGACTCTCCAACCGCGGCAGCCGCACCAGCCGCGGAAGCCGCGGCAGCCGCTCCAAACGCGGCAGGCGCTCCAACCGCGGCAACCGCTCCAGCCGTGGCAGCCGCTCCACTCGGTAGCGCCTGGAGCGGCTGCCGCGGCTAGAGCGGCTGGAGCGGTTACCGCGGCTAGAGCGGCTGGAGCGGCTACCGCGGCTGGAGCGGCTGCCGCGGCTGGAGCGGTTGACGCGGCTGGAGCGGAAACCGAGGCTGGAGCGCCACTCTCTGGACTCACTGCAGTGCATCCCCAGTGGTGCCAGTGCACTCTCTGGACTCACTGCAGTGCATCCCCAGTGGTGCCAGTGCACTCTGTGGACTCACTGCAGTGCATCCCCAGTGGTGCCAGTGCGCTCTCTGGACTCACTGCAGTGCATCCCCCGTGGTGCAAGTGCACTCTCTGGACTAACTGGAGTGCATCACCTGTGGTGCCAGTGCACTCTCTGGACTCACAGCACTGCATCCCCAGTGCTGCCAGTGCACTCTCTGGACTCACTGCACTGCATCCCCAGTGGTGCCAGTGCCCTCTCTGGACTCACTGCTCTGCATCCCCATTGGTGCTAGTTCACTCTGGACTCACTGCAGGGCATCCCCAGTGGTGCCAGTGCACTCTCTGGACTCACTGCACCGCATTCCCACTGGTGTCAGTGCACTCTGTGGACTCACTGCACTGCATCCCCAGTGGTGCCAAAGCACTCTCTGGACTCCAGGCACCGCATCCCCTGTGGTGTCAGTGCACTCTCTGGACTCCCGGCACCGTATCCCCAGTGTGCCAGGGCATTCTCTGGACTAACTGCAGTGCATCCCCATTGGTGCCAAAGCACTCTCTGGACTCCCGGCACCGGATCCAGAGTGGTGCCAGTGCACTCTCTGGACTCGCGGCACTGCATCCGCAGTGGTGTCAGTGCAGTCTCTGCATTCACTGTAGTGCATTCCCAGTGTTGCCGGGGCACTCTCTGGACTCACAGCACTGCATGCCCAGTGGTGCCAGTGCACTCTCTGGACTCACTGCATTGCATCCCCAGTGGTGCCAGTGCACTCTCTGGACTCACTGCACTGCATCCCCAGTGGTGCCAGTACACTCTCTGGACTCACTGCACTGCATCCCCAATGGTGCCAGTGCACTCTCTTTACTCACTGCACTGCATCCCCAAGTTGCCAGTGCACTCTCTGGACTCACTGCACTGCTCCAGCCGCGGCAGCCTCTCCAGCCGCACCAGCCGCGGCATCCGCTCCAGCCTCGGCATCCGCTCCAGCCGCGTTAACCGCTCCAGCCGCGGTAGCTCCTCCAGCCGCGCCAGCCGCTCCAGCCGCGGCAGCCGCTCCAGCCGCTCCAGCCGCGGCATCCGCTCCAGCCGCTCCAGCCGCGGCAGCCGCTCCAACCGCGGCAGCCGCTCCAGCCGCGGCAGCCGCTCCAGCCGCTCCAGCCGCGGCAGCCGCTCCAGCCGCTACCGAGTGGATCGGCTGCCACGGCTGGAGGGCTACCGCGGCTGGAGCGGCTGCCGCGGCTGGAGCAGTGCAGTGAGTCCAGGGAGTGCAAAGGCACCAGTGGGGATGGAGTGCAGTGAGTCCAAAGACTTCACTGTCACCACTGGGAATGCAGTGCAGTGAGTCCAGAGAGTGCACTGGCACCACTGGCGATGCAGTGAAGTGAGTGCAGAGAGTGCACTGGCACTACTGGGGATGCACTGCAGTGAGTCCAGAGAGTGCACTGGCACCACTGGGGATGCAGTGCAGTGAGTCCAGAGAGTGCACTGGCACCACTGGGGATGCCCTGCAGTGAGCCCAGAGAGTGCACTGGCACCACTGGGGATGCAGTGCAGTGAGTCCAGAGAGTGCACTGGCACCACTGGGGATGCACTGCAGTGAGTCCAGAGAGTGCACTGGCACCACTGGGGATGCACTACAGTGAGTCCAGGGATAGCACTGGCACCACTGGGGATGCAGTGCAGTGAGTCCAGAGAGTGCACTGGCACCACTGGGGATGCAGTGCAGTGAGTCCAGAGAGTGCACTGGCACCACTGAGAATGCACTTCAGTGAGTCCAGAGAGTGCACTGGCACCACTGGGGATGCAGTGCAGTGAGTCAAGAGAGTGCACTGGCAGGACTGGGGATGCAGTGCAGTGAGTCCAGAGATTGCACTGGCACCACTGGGGATGCCCTGCAGTGAGTCCAGAGAGCGCACTGGCACCACTGGGGATGCAGTGCAGTGAGTCCAGAGAGTGCACTGGCACCACTGGGGATGCAGTGCAGTGAGTGCAGAGAGTGCACTGGCACCACTGGGGATGCAGTGCAGTGAGTCCAGAGAGTGCACTGGCACCACTGGTGATGCAGTGCAGTGAGTCCAGAGAGCGCACTGGCACCACTGGGGATGCACTGCAGTGAGTCCAGAGAGTGCACTGGCAGCACTGGGGATGCAGTGCAGTGAGTCCAGAGAGTGCACTGGCTCCACTGAGAATGCACTGCAGTGAGTCCAGAGAGTGCACTGGCACCACTGGGGATGCAGTACAGTGAGTCAAGAGAGTGCACAGGCACCACTGGGGATGCACTGCAGTTACTCCAGAGAGTGCTCTGGCACCACTGGGGATGCAGTGCAGTGAGTCCAGAGAGTGCACTAGCACCACTGGGGATGCAGTGCAGTGAGTCCAGAGAGTGCACTGGCACCACTGGGGATGCCCTTCAGTGAGTCCAGAGAGTGCACTGGCACCACAGGGATGCACTGCAGTGAGTCCAGAGAGTGCACGGACACCACTGGGGATGCACTGCAGTGAGTCCACAGAGTGCACTGGCACCACTGGGGATGCACTGCAGTGAGTCCAGAGATCGCACTGGCTCCACTGGGGATGCAGTGCAGTGAGTCCAGAGAGTGCTCTGGCACCACTGGTGATGCAGTGCAGTGAGTCCAGAGAGTGCACAGGAACCATTGGAGATGCAGTGCAGTGAGTCCAGAGAGTGCACTGGCACCACTTGGGATGCAGTGCAGTGAGTCCAGAGAGTGCACTGGCACCACTGGGGATGCAGTGCAGTGAGTCCAGAGAGTGCACTGGCACCAATGGGGATGCACTGCAGTGAGTCCAGAGAGTTCACTGGCACCACTGGAGATGCACTTCAGTGAGTGCAGAGACTGCACTGGCACCACTGGGGATGCAGTGCAGTGAGTCCAGTGAGTGCACTGGCACCACTGGGGATGCACTGCAGTGAGTCCAGAGAGTGCATTTACACCACTTGGGGTGCACTGCAGTGAGTCCAGAGAGTGCACTGGCACCACTGGGGATGCAGTGCAGTGAGTCCAGAGAGTGCACTGGCACCAGAGGGAATGCACTGCAGTGAGTCCAGAGAGTGCACTGGCACCACTGGGGATGCAGTGCAGTGAGTCCAGAGAGTGCAGTGGCACCACTGGGGATGCAGTGCAGTGAGTCCAGAGAGTGCACAGGCAGCACTGGGGATGCAGTGCAGTGAGTCCAGAGAGTGCTCTGGCACCACTGGGGATGCAGTGCAGTGAGTCCAGAGAGTGCACTGGCACCACTGGGGATGCAGTGCAGTGAGTCCACAGAGTGCACTGGCACCACTGGTGATGCACTGCAGTTACTCCAGAGAGTGCACTGGCACCACTGGGGATGCGGTGCGGTGAGTCCAGAGAGTGCACTGGCACCACTGGTGATGCAGTGCAGTGAGTCCAGAGAGTGCACTGGCACCACTGAGAATGCCCTTCAGTGAGTCCAGAGAGTGCACTGGCACCACTGGGGATGCACTGCAGTGAGTCCACAGAGTGCACTAGCACCACTGGGGATGCAGTGCAGTGAGTCCAGAGAGTGTACTGGCACCACTGGGGATGCACTGCAGTGAGTCCAGAGAGTGCACTAGCACCACTGGGAATGTAGTGCAGTGAATCCAGTGAGTGCACTGGCACCAGTGGGGATGCACTGCAGTGAGTCCAGAGAGTGCACTGGCACCACTGGGGATGCACTGCAGTGAGCCCAGAGAGTGCACTGGCACCACTGGAGATGCAGTACAGTGAGTCCAGTGAATGCACTGGCAACACTGGGGATGCAGTGCAGTGAGTCCAGAGAGTGCACTGGCACCACTGGTGATGCAGTATAGTGAGTCCAGTGAGTGCACTGGCACCACTGGGGATGCAGTGCAGTGAGTCCAGAGAGTGCACTGGCACCACTGGGAATGCAGTGCAGTGAGTCCAGAGAGTGCACTGGCACCACTGGGGATGCACTGCAGTGAGTCCAGAGAATGCACTGGCACCACTGGGGATGCACTGCAGTGAGTCCAGAGAGTGCACTGGCACCACTGGGGATGCAGTGCAGTGAGTCCAGAGAGTGCACTGGCAGCACTGGGGATGCAGTGCAGTGAGTCCAGAGAGTGCACTGGCACCACTGGGGATGCACTGCAGTGAGTCCAGAGAGCGCACTGGCACCACTGGGGATGCAGTGCAGTGAGTCCAGAGAGTGCACTGGCACCACTGAGAATGCACTTCAGTGAGTCCAGAGAGTGCACTGGTACCACTGGGGATGCAGTGCAGTGAGTCCAGAGAGTGCACTGGCACCACCTGTGATGCAGTGCAGTGAGTCCAGAGAGTGCACTGGCACCACTGGGGATGCAGTGCAGTGAGTCCAAAGAGTGCACTGGCACCACTGGGGATGCACTGCAGTGAGCACAGAGAGTGCACTGGCACCACTGGGGATGCGGTGCCGGGAGTCCAGAGAGTGCACTGGCACCACTGGGGATGCAGTGCAGTGAGTCCAGAGAGTGCACTGGCACCACTGGGGATGCAGTGCAGTGAGTCCAGAGAGTGCACTGGCACCACTGGGGATGCCCTGCAGTGAGTCCAGAGAGTGCTCTGGCACCACTGGGGATGCAATGCAGTGAGTCCAGAGAGTGCACTGGCACCACTGGGGATGCAGTGCAGTGAGTCCAGAGAGTGCACTGGCACCACTGGTGATGCACTGCAGTTACTCCAGAGAGTGCACTGGCACCACTCGGGATGCGGTGCGGTGAGTCCAGAGAGTGCACTGGCACCACTGGGGATGCAGTGCAGTCAGTCCAGTGAGTGTACTGGCACCACTGGGGATGCACTGCAGTGAGTCCAGAGAGTGCACTGGCACCACTGAGAATGCCCTTCAGTGAGTCCAGAGAGTGCACTGGCACCACTGGGGATGCACTGCAGTGAGTCCACGGAGTGCACTAGCACCACTGGGGATGCAGTGCAGTGACTCCAGAGAGTGCACTGGCACCACTGGGGATGCACTTCAGTGAGTCCAGAGAGTGCACTGGCACCACTGGGGATGCAGTGCAGTGAGTCCTGAGAGTGCATTGGCACCACTGGGGATGCAGTTCAGTGAGTCCAGAGAGTGCACTGGCACCACTGGGGATGCACTGCAGTGAGTCCACAGAGTGCACTGGTACCACTGGGGATGCAGTGCAGTGAGTCCAGAGAGTGCACTGGCACCACTGGGGATGCAGTGCAGTGAGTCCAGAGAGTGCACTGGCACCACTGGGGATGCAGTGCAGTGAGTCCAGAGAGTGCACTGGCACCACAGGGGATGCAATGCAGTGAGTCCAGAGAGTGCACTGGCAGCACTGGGGATGCACTGCAGTGAGTCCAGAGAGTGCACTGGCACCACTGGGGATGCACTGCAGTGAGTCCAGAGAGCGCACTGGCACCACTGGGGATGCACTGCAGTGAGTCCACAGAGTGCACTGGCACCACTGAGAATGCACTTCAGTGAGTCCAGAGAGTGCACTGGTACCACTGGGGATGCACTGCAGTGAGTCCAGAGAGTGCACTAGCACCACTGGGGATGCAGTGCAGTGAATCCAGTGAGTGCACTGGCACCACTGGGGATGCACTTCAGTGAGTCCAGAGAGTGCACTGGCACCACTGGGGATGCAGTGCAGTGAGTCCTGAGAGTGCATTGGCACCACTGGGGATGCAGTTCAGTGAGTCCAGAGAGTGCACTGGCACCACTGGGGATGCACTGCAGTGAGTCCACAGAGTGCACTGGTACCACTGGGGATGCAGTGCAGTGAGTCCAGAGAGTGCACTGGCACCACTGGGGATGCACTGCAGTGAGTCCAGAGAGTGCACTGGCACCACTGGGGATGCAGTGCAGTGAGTCCAGAGAGTGCAGTGGCACCACAGGGGATGCAATGCAGTGAGTCCAGAGAGTGCACTGGCAGCACTGGGGATGCAGTGCAGTGAGTCCAGAGAGTGCACTGGCACCACTGGGGATGCACTGCAGTGAGTCCAGAGAGCGCACTGGCACCACTGGGGATGCACTGCAGTGAGTCCACAGAGTGCACTGGCACCACTGAGAATGCACTTCAGTGAGTCCAGAGAGTGCACTGGTACCACTGGGGATGCACTGCAGTGAGTCCAGAGAGTGCACTAGCACCACTGGGGATGCAGTGCAGTGAATCCAGTGAGTGCACTGGCACCACTGGGGATGCAGTGCAGTGAGTCAAGAGAGTGCACTGGCACCACTGGGGATGCAGTGCAGTGAGTCCAGAGAGTGCACTGGCACCACTGGGGATGCAGTGCAGTGAGTCCAGAGAGTGCCCTGGCACCACTGGGGATGCACTGCAGTGAGTCCAGAGAGTGCTCTGGCACCACTGGGGATGCAGTGCAGTGAGTCCAGAGAGTGCACTGGCACCACTGGGGATGCACTGCAGTGAGTCCAGAGAGTGCTCTGGCACCACTGGGGATGCAGTGCAGTGAGTCCAGAGAGTGCACTGGCACCACTGGGGATGCAGTGCAGTGAGTCCAAAGAGTGCACTGGCACCACTGGGGATGCAGTGCAGTGAGTCCAAAGAGTGCACTGGCACCACTGGGGATGCACTGCAGTGAGCACAGAGAGTGCACTGGCACCACTGGGGATGCGGTGCCGGGAGTCCAGAGAGTGCACTGGCACCACTGGGGATGCAGTGCAGTGAGTCCAGAGAGTGCACTGGCACCACTGGGGATGCAGTGCAGTGAGTCCAGAGAGTGCACTGGCACCACTGGGGATGCCCTGCAGTGAGTCCAGAGAGTGCTCTGGCACCACTGGGGATGCAATGCAGTGAGTCCAGAGAGTGCACTGGCACCACTGGGGATGCAGTGCAGTGAGTCCAGAGAGTGCACTGGCACCACTGGTGATGCACTGCAGTTACTCCAGAGAGTGCACTGGCACCACTCGGGATGCGGTGCGGTGAGTCCAGAGAGTGCACTGGCACCACTGGGGATGCAGTGCAGTCAGTCCAGTGAGTGTACTGGCACCACTGGGGATGCACTGCAGTGAGTCCAGAGAGTGCACTGGCACCACTGAGAATGCCCTTCAGTGAGTCCAGAGAGTGCACTGGCACCACTGGGGATGCACTGCAGTGAGTCCACGGAGTGCACTAGCACCACTGGGGATGCAGTGCAGTGACTCCAGAGAGTGCACTGGCACCACTGGGGATGCACTTCAGTGAGTCCAGAGAGTGCACTGGCACCACTGGGGATGCAGTGCAGTGAGTCCTGAGAGTGCATTGGCACCACTGGGGATGCAGTTCAGTGAGTCCAGAGAGTGCACTGGCACCACTGGGGATGCACTGCAGTGAGTCCACAGAGTGCACTGGTACCACTGGGGATGCAGTGCAGTGAGTCCAGAGAGTGCACTGGCACCACTGGGGATGCAGTGCAGTGAGTCCAGAGAGTGCACTGGCACCACTGGGGATGCAGTGCAGTGAGTCCAGAGAGTGCACTGGCACCACAGGGGATGCAATGCAGTGAGTCCAGAGAGTGCACTGGCAGCACTGGGGATGCACTGCAGTGAGTCCAGAGAGTGCACTGGCACCACTGGGGATGCACTGCAGTGAGTCCAGAGAGCGCACTGGCACCACTGGGGATGCACTGCAGTGAGTCCACAGAGTGCACTGGCACCACTGAGAATGCACTTCAGTGAGTCCAGAGAGTGCACTGGTACCACTGGGGATGCACTGCAGTGAGTCCAGAGAGTGCACTAGCACCACTGGGGATGCAGTGCAGTGAATCCAGTGAGTGCACTGGCACCACTGGGGATGCACTTCAGTGAGTCCAGAGAGTGCACTGGCACCACTGGGGATGCAGTGCAGTGAGTCCTGAGAGTGCATTGGCACCACTGGGGATGCAGTTCAGTGAGTCCAGAGAGTGCACTGGCACCACTGGGGATGCACTGCAGTGAGTCCACAGAGTGCACTGGTACCACTGGGGATGCAGTGCAGTGAGTCCAGAGAGTGCACTGGCACCACTGGGGATGCACTGCAGTGAGTCCAGAGAGTGCACTGGCACCACTGGGGATGCAGTGCAGTGAGTCCAGAGAGTGCAGTGGCACCACAGGGGATGCAATGCAGTGAGTCCAGAGAGTGCACTGGCAGCACTGGGGATGCAGTGCAGTGAGTCCAGAGAGTGCACTGGCACCACTGGGGATGCACTGCAGTGAGTCCAGAGAGCGCACTGGCACCACTGGGGATGCACTGCAGTGAGTCCACAGAGTGCACTGGCACCACTGAGAATGCACTTCAGTGAGTCCAGAGAGTGCACTGGTACCACTGGGGATGCACTGCAGTGAGTCCAGAGAGTGCACTAGCACCACTGGGGATGCAGTGCAGTGAATCCAGTGAGTGCACTGGCACCACTGGGGACGCAGTGCAGTGAGTCAAGAGAGTGCACTGGCACCACTGGGGATGCAGTGCAGTGAGTCCAGAGAGTGCACTGGCACCACTGGGGATGCAGTGCAGTGAGTCCAGAGAGTGCCCTGGCACCACTGGGGATGCACTGCAGTGAGTCCAGAGAGTGCTCTGGCACCACTGGGGATGCAGTGCAGTGAGTCCAGAGAGTGCACTGGCACCACTGGGGATGCACTGCAGTGAGTCCAGAGAGTGCTCTGGCACCACTGGGGATGCAGTGCAGTGAGTCCAGAGAGTGCACTGGCACCACTGGGGATGCAGTGCAGTGAGTCCAGAGAGTGCACTGGCACCACTGGTGATGCACTGCAGTTACTCCAGAGAGTGCACTGGCACCACTGGGGATGCAGTGCAGTGAGTCCAGAGAGTGCACTGGCACCACTGGTGATGCACTGCAGTTACTCCAGAGAGTGCACTGGCACCACTGGGGATGCGGTGCGGTGAGTCCAGAGAGTGCACTGGCACCACTGGGGATGCAGTGCAGTCAGTCCAGTGAGTGTACTGGCACCACTGGGGATGCACTGCAGTGAGTCCAGAGAGTGCACTAGCACCACTGGGAATGTAGTGCAGTGAATCCAGTGAGTGCACTGGCACCAGTGGGGATGCACTGCAGTGAGTCCAGAGAGTGCACTGGCACCACTGGGGATGCACTGCAGTGAGCCCAGAGAGTGCACTGGCACCACTGGAGATGCAGTACAGTGAGTCCAGTGAGTGCACTGGCACCACTGGGGATGCAGTGCAGTGAGTCCAGAGAGTGCACTGGCACCACTGGGAATGCAGTGCAGTGAGTCCAGAGAGTGCACTGGCACCACTGGGGATGCACTGCAGTGAGTCCAGAGAATGCACTGGCACCACTGGGGATGCACTGCAGTGAGTCCAGAGAGTGCACTGGCACCACTGGGGATGCAGTGCAGTGAGTCCAGAGAGTGCACTGGCAGCACTGGGGATGCAGTGCAGTGAGTCCAGAGAGTGCACTGGCACCACTGGGGATGCACTGCAGTGAGTCCAGAGAGCGCACTGGCACCACTGGGGATGCAGTGCAGTGAGTCCAGAGAGTGCACTGGCACCACTGAGAATGCACTTCAGTGAGTCCAGAGAGTGCACTGGTACCACTGGGGATGCAGTGCAGTGAGTCCAGAGAGTGCACTGGCACCACCTGTGATGCAGTGCAGTGAGTCCAGAGAGTGCACTGGCACCACTGGGGATGCAGTGCAGTGAGTCCAAAGAGTGCACTGGCACCACTGGGGATGCACTGCAGTGAGCACAGAGAGTGCACTGGCACCACTGGGGATGCGGTGCCGGGAGTCCAGAGAGTGCACTGGCACCACTGGGGATGCAGTGCAGTGAGTCCAGAGAGTGCACTGGCACCACTGGGGATGCAGTGCAGTGAGTCCAGAGAGTGCACTGGCACCACTGGGGATGCCCTGCAGTGAGTCCAGAGAGTGCTCTGGCACCACTGGGGATGCAATGCAGTGAGTCCAGAGAGTGCACTGGCACCACTGGGGATGCAGTGCAGTGAGTCCAGAGAGTGCACTGGCACCACTGGTGATGCACTGCAGTTACTCCAGAGAGTGCACTGGCACCACTCGGGATGCGGTGCGGTGAGTCCAGAGAGTGCACTGGCACCACTGGGGATGCAGTGCAGTCAGTCCAGTGAGTGTACTGGCACCACTGGGGATGCACTGCAGTGAGTCCAGAGAGTGCACTGGCACCACTGAGAATGCCCTTCAGTGAGTCCAGAGAGTGCACTGGCACCACTGGGGATGCACTGCAGTGAGTCCACGGAGTGCACTAGCACCACTGGGGATGCAGTGCAGTGACTCCAGAGAGTGCACTGGCACCACTGGGGATGCACTTCAGTGAGTCCAGAGAGTGCACTGGCACCACTGGGGATGCAGTGCAGTGAGTCCTGAGAGTGCATTGGCACCACTGGGGATGCAGTTCAGTGAGTCCAGAGAGTGCACTGGCACCACTGGGGATGCACTGCAGTGAGTCCACAGAGTGCACTGGTACCACTGGGGATGCAGTGCAGTGAGTCCAGAGAGTGCACTGGCACCACTGGGGATGCAGTGCAGTGAGTCCAGAGAGTGCACTGGCACCACTGGGGATGCAGTGCAGTGAGTCCAGAGAGTGCACTGGCACCACAGGGGATGCAATGCAGTGAGTCCAGAGAGTGCACTGGCAGCACTGGGGATGCACTGCAGTGAGTCCAGAGAGTGCACTGGCACCACTGGGGATGCACTGCAGTGAGTCCAGAGAGCGCACTGGCACCACTGGGGATGCACTGCAGTGAGTCCACAGAGTGCACTGGCACCACTGAGAATGCACTTCAGTGAGTCCAGAGAGTGCACTGGTACCACTGGGGATGCACTGCAGTGAGTCCAGAGAGTGCACTAGCACCACTGGGGATGCAGTGCAGTGAATCCAGTGAGTGCACTGGCACCACTGGGGATGCACTTCAGTGAGTCCAGAGAGTGCACTGGCACCACTGGGGATGCAGTGCAGTGAGTCCTGAGAGTGCATTGGCACCACTGGGGATGCAGTTCAGTGAGTCCAGAGAGTGCACTGGCACCACTGGGGATGCACTGCAGTGAGTCCACAGAGTGCACTGGTACCACTGGGGATGCAGTGCAGTGAGTCCAGAGAGTGCACTGGCACCACTGGGGATGCACTGCAGTGAGTCCAGAGAGTGCACTGGCACCACTGGGGATGCAGTGCAGTGAGTCCAGAGAGTGCAGTGGCACCACAGGGGATGCAATGCAGTGAGTCCAGAGAGTGCACTGGCAGCACTGGGGATGCAGTGCAGTGAGTCCAGAGAGTGCACTGGCACCACTGGGGATGCACTGCAGTGAGTCCAGAGAGCGCACTGGCACCACTGGGGATGCACTGCAGTGAGTCCACAGAGTGCACTGGCACCACTGAGAATGCACTTCAGTGAGTCCAGAGAGTGCACTGGTACCACTGGGGATGCACTGCAGTGAGTCCAGAGAGTGCACTAGCACCACTGGGGATGCAGTGCAGTGAATCCAGTGAGTGCACTGGCACCACTGGGGATGCAGTGCAGTGAGTCAAGAGAGTGCACTGGCACCACTGGGGATGCAGTGCAGTGAGTCCAGAGAGTGCACTGGCACCACTGGGGATGCAGTGCAGTGAGTCCAGAGAGTGCCCTGGCACCACTGGGGATGCACTGCAGTGAGTCCAGAGAGTGCTCTGGCACCACTGGGGATGCAGTGCAGTGAGTCCAGAGAGTGCACTGGCACCACTGGGGATGCACTGCAGTGAGTCCAGAGAGTGCTCTGGCACCACTGGGGATGCAGTGCAGTGAGTCCAGAGAGTGCACTGGCACCACTGGGGATGCAGTGCAGTGAGTCCAAAGAGTGCACTGGCACCACTGGGGATGCAGTGCAGTGAGTCCAAAGAGTGCACTGGCACCACTGGGGATGCACTGCAGTGAGCACAGAGAGTGCACTGGCACCACTGGGGATGCGGTGCCGGGAGTCCAGAGAGTGCACTGGCACCACTGGGGATGCAGTGCAGTGAGTCCAGAGAGTGCACTGGCACCACTGGGGATGCAGTGCAGTGAGTCCAGAGAGTGCACTGGCACCACTGGGGATGCCCTGCAGTGAGTCCAGAGAGTGCTCTGGCACCACTGGGGATGCAATGCAGTGAGTCCAGAGAGTGCACTGGCACCACTGGGGATGCAGTGCAGTGAGTCCAGAGAGTGCACTGGCACCACTGGTGATGCACTGCAGTTACTCCAGAGAGTGCACTGACACCACTCGGGATGCGGTGCGGTGAGTCCAGAGAGTGCACTGGCAC
The DNA here is from genome assembly GCF_040182565.1 of Anser cygnoides. Taxonomy (NCBI): domain Eukaryota; kingdom Metazoa; phylum Chordata; class Aves; order Anseriformes; family Anatidae; genus Anser; species Anser cygnoides. Next base: position 78,594,139 of record NC_089873.1, on the reverse strand, counting down.
CACTGGGGATGCAGTGCAGTCAGTCCAGTGAGTGTACTGGCACCACTGGGGATGCACTGCAGTGAGTCCAGAGAGTGCACTGGCACCACTGAGAATGCCCTTCAGTGAGTCCAGAGAGTGCACTGGCACCACTGGGGATGCACTGCAGTGAGTCCACGGAGTGCACTAGCACCACTGGGGATGCAGTGCAGTGACTCCAGAGAGTGCACTGGCACCACTGGGGATGCACTTCAGTGAGTCCAGAGAGTGCACTGGCACCACTGGGGATGCAGTGCAGTGAGTCCTGAGAGTGCATTGGCACCACTGGGGATGCAGTTCAGTGAGTCCAGAGAGTGCACTGGCACCACTGGGGATGCACTGCAGTGAGTCCACAGAGTGCACTGGTACCACTGGGGATGCAGTGCAGTGAGTCCAGAGAGTGCACTGGCACCACTGGGGATGCAGTGCAGTGAGTCCAGAGAGTGCACTGGCACCACTGGGGATGCAGTGCAGTGAGTCCAGAGAGTGCACTGGCACCACAGGGGATGCAATGCAGTGAGTCCAGAGAGTGCACTGGCAGCACTGGGGATGCACTGCAGTGAGTCCAGAGAGTGCACTGGCACCACTGGGGATGCACTGCAGTGAGTCCAGAGAGCGCACTGGCACCACTGGGGATGCACTGCAGTGAGTCCACAGAGTGCACTGGCACCACTGAGAATGCACTTCAGTGAGTCCAGAGAGTGCACTGGTACCACTGGGGATGCACTGCAGTGAGTCCAGAGAGTGCACTAGCACCACTGGGGATGCAGTGCAGTGAATCCAGTGAGTGCACTGGCACCACTGGGGATGCACTTCAGTGAGTCCAGAGAGTGCACTGGCACCACTGGGGATGCAGTGCAGTGAGTCCTGAGAGTGCATTGGCACCACTGGGGATGCAGTTCAGTGAGTCCAGAGAGTGCACTGGCACCACTGGGGATGCACTGCAGTGAGTCCACAGAGTGCACTGGTACCACTGGGGATGCAGTGCAGTGAGTCCAGAGAGTGCACTGGCACCACTGGGGATGCACTGCAGTGAGTCCAGAGAGTGCACTGGCACCACTGGGGATGCAGTGCAGTGAGTCCAGAGAGTGCAGTGGCACCACAGGGGATGCAATGCAGTGAGTCCAGAGAGTGCACTGGCAGCACTGGGGATGCAGTGCAGTGAGTCCAGAGAGTGCACTGGCACCACTGGGGATGCACTGCAGTGAGTCCAGAGAGCGCACTGGCACCACTGGGGATGCACTGCAGTGAGTCCACAGAGTGCACTGGCACCACTGAGAATGCACTTCAGTGAGTCCAGAGAGTGCACTGGTACCACTGGGGATGCACTGCAGTGAGTCCAGAGAGTGCACTAGCACCACTGGGGATGCAGTGCAGTGAATCCAGTGAGTGCACTGGCACCACTGGGGATGCAGTGCAGTGAGTCAAGAGAGTGCACTGGCACCACTGGGGATGCAGTGCAGTGAGTCCAGAGAGTGCACTGGCACCACTGGGGATGCAGTGCAGTGAGTCCAGAGAGTGCCCTGGCACCACTGGGGATGCACTGCAGTGAGTCCAGAGAGTGCTCTGGCACCACTGGGGATGCAGTGCAGTGAGTCCAGAGAGTGCACTGGCACCACTGGGGATGCACTGCAGTGAGTCCAGAGAGTGCTCTGGCACCACTGGGGATGCAGTGCAGTGAGTCCAGAGAGTGCACTGGCACCACTGGGGATGCAGTGCAGTGAGTCCAGAGAGTGCACTGGCACCACTGGTGATGCACTGCAGTTACTCCAGAGAGTGCACTGGCACCACTGGGGATGCAGTGCAGTGAGTCCAGAGAGTGCACTGGCACCACTGGTGATGCACTGCAGTTACTCCAGAGAGTGCACTGGCACCACTGGGGATGCGGTGCGGTGAGTCCAGAGAGTGCACTGGCACCACTGGGGATGCAGTGCAGTCAGTCCAGTGAGTGTACTGGCACCACTGGGGATGCACTGCAGTGAGTCCAGAGAGTGCACTGGCACCACTGAGAATGCCCTTCAGTGAGTCCAGAGAGTGCACTGGCACCACTGGGGATGCACTGCAGTGAGTCCACAGAGTGCACTAGCACCACTGGGGATGCACTGCAGTGAGTCCAGAGAGTGCACTGGCACCACTGGGGATGCACTTCAGTGAGTCCATAGAGTGCACGCGCTCCACTGGGGATGCAGTACAGTGAGTCCAGAGAGTGCACTGGCACCACTGGGGATGCAGTGCAGTGAGTCCAGAGAGTGCACTGGCAGCACAGAGGATGCAGTGCAGTGAGTCCAGAGAGTGCTCTGGCACCACTGGGGATGCAGTGCAGTGAGTCCAGAGAGTGCACTGGCACCACTGGGGATGCAGTGCAGTGAGTCCACAGAGTGCACTGGCACCACTGGTGATGCACTGCAGTTACTCCAGAGAGTGCACTGGCACCACTGGGGATGCAGTGCACTGAGTCCAGAGAGTGCACTGGCACCACTGGTGATGCACTGCTGTGAGTCCAGAGAGTGCACTGGCACCACTGAGAATGCCCTTCAGTGAGTCCAGAGAGTGCACTGGCACCACTGGGAATGCACTGCAGTGAGTCCACAGAGTGCACTAGCACCACTGGGGATGCAGTGCAGTGAGTCCAGAGAGTGCACTGGCACCACTGGGGATGCAGTGCAGTGAGTCCAGAGAGTGCACTGGCACCACTGGGGATGCCCTGCAGTGAGCCCAGAGAGTGCACTGGCACCACTGGGGATGCAGTGCAGTGAGTCCAGAGAGTGCACTGGCACCACTGGGGATGCACTGCAGTGAGTCCAGAGAGTGCACTGGCACCACTGGGGATGCACTACAGTGAGTCCAGGGATAGCACTGGCACCACTGGGGATGCAGTGCAGTGAGTCCAGAGAGTGCACTGGCACCACTGGGGATGCAGTGCAGTGAGTCCAGAGAGTGCACTGGCACCACTGAGAATGCACTTCAGTGAGTCCAGAGAGTGCACTGGCACCACTGGGGATGCAGTGCAGTGAGTCAAGAGAGTGCACTGGCAGGACTGGGGATGCAGTGCAGTGAGTCCAGAGATTGCACTGGCACCACTGGGGATGCCCTGCAGTGAGTCCAGAGAGCGCACTGGCACCACTGGGGATGCAGTGCAGTGAGTCCAGAGAGTGCACTGGCACCACTGGGGATGCAGTGCAGTGAGTGCAGAGAGTGCACTGGCACCACTGGGGATGCAGTGCAGTGAGTCCAGAGAGTGCACTGGCACCACTGGTGATGCAGTGCAGTGAGTCCAGAGAGCGCACTGGCACCACTGGGGATGCACTGCAGTGAGTCCAGAGAGTGCACTGGCAGCACTGGGGATGCAGTGCAGTGAGTCCAGAGAGTGCACTGGCTCCACTGAGAATGCACTGCAGTGAGTCCAGAGAGTGCACTGGCACCACTGGGGATGCAGTACAGTGAGTCAAGAGAGTGCACAGGCACCACTGGGGATGCACTGCAGTTACTCCAGAGAGTGCTCTGGCACCACTGGGGATGCAGTGCAGTGAGTCCAGAGAGTGCACTAGCACCACTGGGGATGCAGTGCAGTGAGTCCAGAGAGTGCACTGGCACCACTGGGGATGCCCTTCAGTGAGTCCAGAGAGTGCACTGGCACCACAGGGATGCACTGCAGTGAGTCCAGAGAGTGCACGGACACCACTGGGGATGCACTGCAGTGAGTCCACAGAGTGCACTGGCACCACTGGGGATGCACTGCAGTGAGTCCAGAGATCGCACTGGCTCCACTGGGGATGCAGTGCAGTGAGTCCAGAGAGTGCTCTGGCACCACTGGTGATGCAGTGCAGTGAGTCCAGAGAGTGCACAGGAACCATTGGAGATGCAGTGCAGTGAGTCCAGAGAGTGCACTGGCACCACTTGGGATGCAGTGCAGTGAGTCCAGAGAGTGCACTGGCACCACTGGGGATGCAGTGCAGTGAGTCCAGAGAGTGCACTGGCACCAATGGGGATGCACTGCAGTGAGTCCACAGAGTGCACTGGCACCACTGGAGATGCACTTCAGTGAGTGCAGAGACTGCACTGGCACCACTGGGGATGCAGTGCAGTGAGTCCAGTGAGTGCACTGGCACCACTGGGGATGCACTGCAGTGAGTCCAGAGAGTGCATTTACACCACTTGGGGTGCACTGCAGTGAGTCCAGAGAGTGCACTGGCACCACTGGGGATGCAGTGCAGTGAGTCCAGAGAGTGCACTGGCACCAGAGGGAATGCACTGCAGTGAGTCCAGAGAGTGCACTGGCACCACTGGGGATGCAGTGCAGTGAGTCCAGAGAGTGCAGTGGCACCACTGGGGATGCAGTGCAGTGAGTCCAGAGAGTGCACAGGCAGCACTGGGGATGCAGTGCAGTGAGTCCAGAGAGTGCTCTGGCACCACTGGGGATGCAGTGCAGTGAGTCCAGAGAGTGCACTGGCACCACTGGGGATGCAGTGCAGTGAGTCCACAGAGTGCACTGGCACCACTGGTGATGCACTGCAGTTACTCCAGAGAGTGCACTGGCACCACTGGGGATGCGGTGCGGTGAGTCCAGAGAGTGCACTGGCACCACTGGTGATGCAGTGCAGTGAGTCCAGAGAGTGCACTGGCACCACTGAGAATGCCCTTCAGTGAGTCCAGAGAGTGCACTGGCACCACTGGGGATGCACTGCAGTGAGTCCACAGAGTGCACTAGCACCACTGGGGATGCAGTGCAGTGAGTCCAGAGAGTGTACTGGCACCACTGGGGATGCACTGCAGTGAGTCCAGAGAGTGCACTAGCACCACTGGGAATGTAGTGCAGTGAATCCAGTGAGTGCACTGGCACCAGTGGGGATGCACTGCAGTGAGTCCAGAGAGTGCACTGGCACCACTGGGGATGCACTGCAGTGAGCCCAGAGAGTGCACTGGCACCACTGGAGATGCAGTACAGTGAGTCCAGTGAATGCACTGGCAACACTGGGGATGCAGTGCAGTGAGTCCAGAGAGTGCACTGGCACCACTGGTGATGCAGTATAGTGAGTCCAGTGAGTGCACTGGCACCACTGGGGATGCAGTGCAGTGAGTCCAGAGAGTGCACTGGCACCACTGGGAATGCAGTGCAGTGAGTCCAGAGAGTGCACTGGCACCACTGGGGATGCACTGCAGTGAGTCCAGAGAATGCACTGGCACCACTGGGGATGCACTGCAGTGAGTCCAGAGAGTGCACTGGCACCACTGGGGATGCAGTGCAGTGAGTCCAGAGAGTGCACTGGCAGCACTGGGGATGCAGTGCAGTGAGTCCAGAGAGTGCACTGGCACCACTGGGGATGCACTGCAGTGAGTCCAGAGAGCGCACTGGCACCACTGGGGATGCAGTGCAGTGAGTCCAGAGAGTGCACTGGCACCACTGAGAATGCACTTCAGTGAGTCCAGAGAGTGCACTGGTACCACTGGGGATGCAGTGCAGTGAGTCCAGAGAGTGCACTGGCACCACCTGTGATGCAGTGCAGTGAGTCCAGAGAGTGCACTGGCACCACTGGGGATGCAGTGCAGTGAGTCCAAAGAGTGCACTGGCACCACTGGGGATGCACTGCAGTGAGCACAGAGAGTGCACTGGCACCACTGGGGATGCGGTGCCGGGAGTCCAGAGAGTGCACTGGCACCACTGGGGATGCAGTGCAGTGAGTCCAGAGAGTGCACTGGCACCACTGGGGATGCAGTGCAGTGAGTCCAGAGAGTGCACTGGCACCACTGGGGATGCCCTGCAGTGAGTCCAGAGAGTGCTCTGGCACCACTGGGGATGCAATGCAGTGAGTCCAGAGAGTGCACTGGCACCACTGGGGATGCAGTGCAGTGAGTCCAGAGAGTGCACTGGCACCACTGGTGATGCACTGCAGTTACTCCAGAGAGTGCACTGGCACCACTCGGGATGCGGTGCGGTGAGTCCAGAGAGTGCACTGGCACCACTGGGGATGCAGTGCAGTCAGTCCAGTGAGTGTACTGGCACCACTGGGGATGCACTGCAGTGAGTCCAGAGAGTGCACTGGCACCACTGAGAATGCCCTTCAGTGAGTCCAGAGAGTGCACTGGCACCACTGGGGATGCACTGCAGTGAGTCCACGGAGTGCACTAGCACCACTGGGGATGCAGTGCAGTGACTCCAGAGAGTGCACTGGCACCACTGGGGATGCACTTCAGTGAGTCCAGAGAGTGCACTGGCACCACTGGGGATGCAGTGCAGTGAGTCCTGAGAGTGCATTGGCACCACTGGGGATGCAGTTCAGTGAGTCCAGAGAGTGCACTGGCACCACTGGGGATGCACTGCAGTGAGTCCACAGAGTGCACTGGTACCACTGGGGATGCAGTGCAGTGAGTCCAGAGAGTGCACTGGCACCACTGGGGATGCAGTGCAGTGAGTCCAGAGAGTGCACTGGCACCACTGGGGATGCAGTGCAGTGAGTCCAGAGAGTGCACTGGCACCACAGGGGATGCAATGCAGTGAGTCCAGAGAGTGCACTGGCAGCACTGGGGATGCACTGCAGTGAGTCCAGAGAGTGCACTGGCACCACTGGGGATGCACTGCAGTGAGTCCAGAGAGCGCACTGGCACCACTGGGGATGCACTGCAGTGAGTCCACAGAGTGCACTGGCACCACTGAGAATGCACTTCAGTGAGTCCAGAGAGTGCACTGGTACCACTGGGGATGCACTGCAGTGAGTCCAGAGAGTGCACTAGCACCACTGGGGATGCAGTGCAGTGAATCCAGTGAGTGCACTGGCACCACTGGGGATGCACTTCAGTGAGTCCAGAGAGTGCACTGGCACCACTGGGGATGCAGTGCAGTGAGTCCTGAGAGTGCATTGGCACCACTGGGGATGCAGTTCAGTGAGTCCAGAGAGTGCACTGGCACCACTGGGGATGCACTGCAGTGAGTCCACAGAGTGCACTGGTACCACTGGGGATGCAGTGCAGTGAGTCCAGAGAGTGCACTGGCACCACTGGGGATGCACTGCAGTGAGTCCAGAGAGTGCACTGGCACCACTGGGGATGCAGTGCAGTGAGTCCAGAGAGTGCAGTGGCACCACAGGGGATGCAATGCAGTGAGTCCAGAGAGTGCACTGGCAGCACTGGGGATGCAGTGCAGTGAGTCCAGAGAGTGCACTGGCACCACTGGGGATGCACTGCAGTGAGTCCAGAGAGCGCACTGGCACCACTGGGGATGCACTGCAGTGAGTCCACAGAGTGCACTGGCACCACTGAGAATGCACTTCAGTGAGTCCAGAGAGTGCACTGGTACCACTGGGGATGCACTGCAGTGAGTCCAGAGAGTGCACTAGCACCACTGGGGATGCAGTGCAGTGAATCCAGTGAGTGCACTGGCACCACTGGGGATGCAGTGCAGTGAGTCAAGAGAGTGCACTGGCACCACTGGGGATGCAGTGCAGTGAGTCCAGAGAGTGCACTGGCACCACTGGGGATGCAGTGCAGTGAGTCCAGAGAGTGCCCTGGCACCACTGGGGATGCACTGCAGTGAGTCCAGAGAGTGCTCTGGCACCACTGGGGATGCAGTGCAGTGAGTCCAGAGAGTGCACTGGCACCACTGGGGATGCACTGCAGTGAGTCCAGAGAGTGCTCTGGCACCACTGGGGATGCAGTGCAGTGAGTCCAGAGAGTGCACTGGCACCACTGGGGATGCAGTGCAGTGAGTCCAGAGAGTGCACTGGCACCACTGGTGATGCACTGCAGTTACTCCAGAGAGTGCACTGGCACCACTGGGGATGCAGTGCAGTGAGTCCAGAGAGTGCACTGGCACCACTGGTGATGCACTGCAGTTACTCCAGAGAGTGCACTGGCACCACTGGGGATGCGGTGCGGTGAGTCCAGAGAGTGCACTGGCACCACTGGGGATGCAGTGCAGTCAGTCCAGTGAGTGTACTGGCACCACTGGGGATGCACTGCAGTGAGTCCAGAGAGTGCACTGGCACCACTGAGAATGCCCTTCAGTGAGTCCAGAGAGTGCACTGGCACCACTGGGGATGCACTGCAGTGAGTCCACAGAGTGCACTAGCACCACTGGGGATGCACTGCAGTGAGTCCAGAGAGTGCACTGGCACCACTGGGGATGCACTTCAGTGAGTCCATAGAGTGCACGCGCTCCACTGGGGATGCAGTACAGTGAGTCCAGAGAGTGCACTGGCACCACTGGGGATGCAGTGCAGTGAGTCCAGAGAGTGCACTGGCAGCACAGAGGATGCAGTGCAGTGAGTCCAGAGAGTGCTCTGGCACCACTGGGGATGCAGTGCAGTGAGTCCAGAGAGTGCACTGGCACCACTGGGGATGCAGTGCAGTGAGTCCACAGAGTGCACTGGCACCACTGGTGATGCACTGCAGTTACTCCAGAGAGTGCACTGGCACCACTGGGGATGCAGTGCACTGAGTCCAGAGAGTGCACTGGCACCACTGGTGATGCACTGCTGTGAGTCCAGAGAGTGCACTGGCACCACTGAGAATGCCCTTCAGTGAGTCCAGAGAGTGCACTGGCACCACTGGGAATGCACTGCAGTGAGTCCACAGAGTGCACTAGCACCACTGGGGATGCAGTGCAGTGAGTCCAGAGAGTGTACTGGCACCACTGGGGATGCACTGCAGTGAGTCCAGAGAGTGCTCTGGCACCACTGGGGATGCAGTGCAGTGAGTCCAGAGAGTGCACTGGCACAACTGGGGATGCAGTGCAGTGAGTCCAGAGAGTGCACTGGCACCACTGGTGATGCACTGCAGTTACTCCAGAGAGTGCACTGGCACCACTGGGGATGCGGTGCGGTGAGTCCAGAGAGTGCACTGGCACCACTGGGGATGCAGTGCAGTCAGTCCAGTGAGTGTACTGGCACCACTGGGGATGCACTGCAGTGAGTCCAGAGAGTGCACTGGCACCACTGAGAATGCCCTTCAGTGAGTCCAGAGAGTGCACTGGCACCACTGGGGATGCACTGCAGTGAGTCCACAGAGTGCACTAGCACCACTGGGGATGCACTGCAGTGAGTCCAGAGAGTGCACTGGCACCACTGGGGATGCACTTCAGTGAGTCCATAGAGTGCACGCGCTCCACTGGGGATGCAGTACAGTGAGTCCAGAGAGTGCACTGGCACCACTGGGGATGCAGTGCAGTGAGTCCAGAGAGTGCACTGGCAGCACAGAGGATGCAGTGCAGTGAGTCCAGAGAGTGCTCTGGCACCACTGGGGATGCAGTGCAGTGAGTCCAGAGAGTGCACTGGCACCACTGGGGATGCAGTGCAGTGAGTCCACAGAGTGCACTGGCACCACTGGTGATGCACTGCAGTTACTCCAGAGAGTGCACTGGCACCACTGGGGATGCAGTGCACTGAGTCCAGAGAGTGCACTGGCACCACTGGTGATGCACTGCTGTGAGTCCAGAGAGTGCACTGGCACCACTGAGAATGCCCTTCAGTGAGTCCAGAGAGTGCACTGGCACCACTGGGAATGCACTGCAGTGAGTCCACAGAGTGCACTAGCACCACTGGGGATGCAGTGCAGTGAGTCCAGAGAGTGTACTGGTACCACTGGGGATGCACTGCAGTGAGTCCAGAGAGTGCACTAGCACCACTGGGAATGTAGTGCAGTGAATCCAGTGAGTGCACTGGCACCAGTGGGGATGCACTGCAGTGAGTCCAGAGAGTGCACTGGCACCACTGGGGATGCACTGCAGTGAGCCCAGAGAGTGCACTGGCACCACTGGAGATGCAGTACAGTGAGTCCAGTGAATGCACTGTCAACACTGGGGATGCAGTGCAGTGAGTCCAGAGAGTGCACTGGCACCACTGGTGATGCAGTATAGTGAGTCCAGTGAGTGCACTGGCACCACTGGGGATGCAGTGCAGTGAGTCCAGAGAGTGCACTGGCACCACTGGGGATGCACTGCAGTGAGTCCAGAGAGTGCACTGGCACCACTGGGGATGCAGTGCAGTGAGTCCAGAGAGTGCACTGGCAGCACTGGGGATGCAGTGCAGTGAGTCCAGAGAGTGCACTGGCACCACTGGGGATGCACTGCAGTGAGTCCACAGAGTGCACTGGCACCACTGAGAATGCACTTCAGTGAGTCCAGAGAGTGCACTGGTACCACTGGGGATGCACTGCAGTGAGTCCAGAGAGTGCACTAGCACCACTGGGGATGCAGTGCAGTGAATCCAGTGAGTGCACTGGCACCACTGGGGATGCAGTGCAGTGAGTCAAGAGAGTGCACTGGCACCACTGGGGATGCAGTGCAGTGAGTCAAGAGAGTGCACTGGCACCACTGGGGATGCAGTACAGTGAGTCCAGAGAGTGCACTGGCACCACTGGGGATGCAGTGCAGTGAGTCCAGAGAGTGCCCTGGCACCACTGGGGATGCACTGCAGTGAGTCCAGAGAGTGCTCTGGCACCACTGGGGATGCAGTGCAGTGAGTCCAGAGAGTGCACTGGCACAACTGGGGATGCAGTGCAGTGAGTCCAGAGAGTGCACTGGCACCACTGGTGATGCACTGCAGTTACTCCAGAGAGTGCACTGGCACCACTGGGGATGCGGTGCGGTGAGTCCAGAGAGTGCACTGGCACCACTGGGGATGCAGTGCAGTCAGTCCAGTGAGTGTACTGGCACCACTGGGGATGCACTGCAGTGAGTCCAGAGAGTGCACTGGCACCACTGAGAATGCCCTTCAGTGAGTCCAGAGAGTGCACTGGCACCACTGGGGATGCACTGCAGTGAGTCCACAGAGTGCACTAGCACCACTGGGGATGCACTGCAGTGAGTCCAGAGAGTGCACTGGCACCACTGGGGATGCACTTCAGTGAGTCCATAGAGTGCACGCGCTCCACTGGGGATGCAGTACAGTGAGTCCAGAGAGTGCACTGGCACCACTGGGGATGCAGTGCAGTGAGTCCAGAGAGTGCACTGGCAGCACAGAGGATGCAGTGCAGTGAGTCCAGAGAGTGCTCTGGCACCACTGGGGATGCAGTGCAGTGAGTCCAGAGAGTGCACTGGCACCACTGGGGATGCAGTGCAGTGAGTCCACAGAGTGCACTGGCACCACTGGTGATGCACTGCAGTTACTCCAGAGAGTGCACTGGCACCACTGGGGATGCAGTGCACTGAGTCCAGAGAGTGCACTGGCACCACTGGTGATGCACTGCTGTGAGTCCAGAGAGTGCACTGGCACCACTGAGAATGCCCTTCAGTGAGTCCAGAGAGTGCACTGGCACCACTGGGAATGCACTGCAGTGAGTCCACAGAGTGCACTAGCACCACTGGGGATGCAGTGCAGTGAGTCCAGAGAGTGTACTGGCACCACTGGGGATGCACTGCAGTGAGTCCAGAGAGTGCACTAGCACCACTGGGAATGTAGTGCAGTGAATCCAGTGAGTGCACTGGCACCAGTGGGGATGCACTGCAGTGAGTCCAGAGAGTGCACTGGCACCACTGGGGATGCACTGCAGTGAGCCCAGAGAGTGCACTGGCACCACTGGAGATGCAGTACAGTGAGTCCAGTGAATGCACTGTCAACACTGGGGATGCAGTGCAGTGAGTCCAGAGAGTGCACTGGCACCACTGGTGATGCAGTATAGTGAGTCCAGTGAGTGCACTGGCACCACTGGGGATGCAGTGCAGTGAGTCCAGAGAGTGCACTGGCACCACTGGGGATGCACTGCAGTGAGTCCAGAGAGTGCACTGGCACCACTGGGGATGCAGTGCAGTGAGTCCAGAGAGTGCACTGGCAGCACTGGGGATGCAGTGCAGTGAGTCCAGAGAGTGCACTGGCACCACTGGAGATGCAGTACAGTGAGTCCAGTGAATGCACTGTCAACACTGGGGATGCAGTGCAGTGAGTCCAGAGAGTGCACTGGCACCACTGGTGATGCAGTATAGTGAGTCCAGTGAGTGCACTGGCACCACTGGGGATGCAGTGCAGTGAGTCCAGAGAGTGCACTGGCACCACTGGGGATGCACTGCAGTGAGTCCAGAGAGTGCACTGGCACCACTGGGGATGCAGTGCAGTGAGTCCAGAGAGTGCACTGGCAGCACTGGGGATGCAGTGCAGTGAGTCCAGAGAGTGCACTGGCACCACTGGGGATGCAGTGCAGTGAGTCCAGAGAGTGCACTGGCACCACTGAGAATGCACTTCAGTGAGTCCAGAGAGTGCACTGGTACCACTGGGGATGCAGTGCAGTGAGTCCAGAGAGTGCACTGGCACCACGTGTGATGCAGTGCAGTGAGTCCAGAGAGTGCACTGGCACCACTGGGGATGCAGTGCAGTGAGTCCAAAGAGTGCACTGGCACCACTGGGGATGCACTGCAGTGAGCACAGAGAGTGCACTGGCACCACTGGGGATGCGGTGCCGGGAGTCCAGAGAGTGCACTGGCACCACTGGGGATGCAGTGCAGTGAGTCCAGAGAGTGCACTGGCACCACTGGGGATGCAGTGCAGTGAGTCCAGAGAGTGCACTGGCACCACTGGGGATGCACTGCAGTGAGTCCAGAGAGTGCTCTGGCACCACTGGGGATGCAATGCAGTGAGTCCAGAGAGTGCACTGGCACCACTGGGGATGCAGTGCAGTGAGTCCAGAGAGTGCACTGGCACCACTGGTGATACACTGCAGTTACTCCAGAGAGTGCACTGGCACCACTCGGGATGCGGTGCGGTGAGTCCAGAGAGTGCACTGGCACCACTGGGGATGCAGTGCAGTCAGTCCAGTGAGTGTACTGGCACCACTGGGGATGCACTGCAGTGAGTCCAGAGAGTGCACTGGCACCACTGAGAATGCCCTTCAGTGAGTCCAGAGAGTGCACTGGCACCACTGGGGATGCACTGCAGTGAGTCCACGGAGTGCACTAGCACCACTGGGGATGCAGTGCAGTGACTCCAGAGAGTGCACTGGCACCACTGGGGATGCACTTCAGTGATTCCAGAGAGTGCACTGGCACCACTGGGGATGCAGTGCAGTGAGTCCAGAGAGTGCATTGGCACCACTGGGGATGCAGTTCAGTGAGTCCAGAGAGTGCACTGGCACCACTGGGGATGCACTGCAGTGAGTCCACAGAGTGCACTGGTACCACTGGGGATGCAGTGCAGTGAGTCCAGAGAGTGCACTGGCACCACTGGGGATGCAGTGCAGTGAGTCCAGAGAGTGCACTGGCACCACTGGGGATGCAGTGCAGTGAGTCCAGAGAGTGCACTGGCACCACTGGGGATGCAATGCAGTGAGTCCAGAGAGTGCACTGGCAGCACTGGGGATGCACTGCAGTGAGTCCAGAGAGTGCACTGGCACCACTGGGGATGCACTGCAGTGAGTCCAGAGCGCGCACTGGCACCACTGGGGATGCACTGCAGTGAGTCCACAGAGTGCACTGGCACCACTGAGAATGCACTTCAGTGAGTCCAGAGAGTGCACGGGTACCACTGGGGATGCACTGCAGTGAGTCCAGAGAGTGCACTAGCACCACTGGGGATGCAGTGCAGTGAGTCCAGAGAGTGCACTGGCACCACTGGGGATGCAGTGCAGTGAGTCAAGAGAGTGCACTGGCACCACTGGGGATGCACTGCAGTGAGCCCAGAGAGTGCACTGGCACCACTGGGGATGCGGTGCCGGGAGTCCAGAGAGTGCACTGGCACCACTGGGAATGCAGTGCAGTGAGGCCAGAGAGTGCCCTGGCAACACTGGGGATGCACTGCAGTGAGTCCAGAGAGTGCTCTGGCACCACTGGGGATGCAGTGCAGTGAGTCCAGAGAGTGCACTGGCACCACTGGGGATGCAGTGCAGTGAGTCCAGAGAGTGCACTGGCACCACTGGGGATGCGGTGCGGTGAGTCCAGAGAGTGCACTGGCACCACTGGGGATGCAGTGCAGTCAGTCCAGTGAGTGTACTGGCACCACTGGGGATGCACTGCAGTGAGTCCAGAGAGTGCACTGGCACCACTGAGAATGCCCTTCAGTGAGTCCAGAGAGTGCACTGGCACCACTGGGGATGCACTGCAGTGAGTCCACAGAGTGCACTGGTACCACTGGGGATGCACTGCAGTGAGTCCAGAGAGTGCACTGGCACCACTGGGGATGCACTTCAGTGAGTCCATAGAGTGCACGCGCTCCACTGGGGATGCAGTACAGTGAGTCCAGAGAGTGCACTGGCACCACTGGGGATGCAGTGCAGTGAGTCCAGAGAGTGCACTGGCAGCACAGAGGATGCAGTGCAGTGAGTCCAGAGAGTGCTCTGGCACCACTGGGGATGCAGTGCAGTGAGTCCAGAGAGTGCACTGGCACCACTGGGGATGCAGTGCAGTGAGTCCAGAGAGTGCACTGGCACCACTGGGGATGCACTTCAGTGAGTCCAGAGAGTGCACTGGCACCACTGGGGATGCACTGCAGTGAGTCCACAGAGTGCACTGGCACCACTGGGGATGCACTGCAGTGAGTCCAGAGAGTGCACTGACACCACTGGGGATGCAGTGCAGTGAGTCCAGAGAGTGGACTGGCACCAGAGGGAATGCACTGCAGTGAGTCCAGAGAGTGCACTGGCACCACTGGGGATGCAGTGCAGTGAGTGCAGAGAGTGCACTGGCACCACTGGACATGCAATGCAGTGAGTCCAGAGAGTGCAGTGGCACCACTGGGGATGCAGTGCAGTTAGTCCAGAGAGTGCACTGGCAGCACTGGGGATGCACTGCAGTGAGTCCAGAGAGTGCACTGGCAATACTGGGGATGCAGTGCAGTGAGTCCAGAGAGTGCACTGGCACCACTGGGGCTGCAGTGCAGTGAGTCCAGAGAGTGCACTGGCACCACTGGGGATGCACTGCAGTGAGTCCACGGAGTGCACTAGCACCACTGGGGATGCAGTGCAGTGACTCCAGAGAGTGCACTGGCACCACTGGGGATGCACTTCAGTGAGTCCAGAGAGTGCACTGGCACCACTGGGGATGCAGTGCAGTGAGTCCAGAGAGTGCACTGGCACCACTGGGGATGCAGTGCAGTGAGTCCAGAGAGTGCACTGGCACCACTGGGGATGCACTGCAGTGAGTCCAGAGAGTGCACTGGCAGCACTGGGGATGCACTGCAGTGAGTCCAGAGAGTGCACTGGCACCACTGGGGATGCACTGCAGTGAGTCCAGAGAGCGCACTGGCACCACTGGGGATGCACTGCAGTGAGTCCACAGAGTGCACTGGCACCACTGAGAATGTACTTCAGTGAGTCCAGAGAGTGCACTGGTACCACTGGGGATGCACTGCAGTGAGTCCAGAGAGTACACTAGCACCACTGCGGATGCAGTGCAGTGAATCCAGTGAGTGCACTGGCACCACTGGGGATGCAGTGCAGTGAGTCAAGAGAGTGCACTGGCACCACTGGGGATGCACTGCAGTGAGCCCAGAGAGTGCACTGGCACCACTGGGGATGCGGTGCCGGGAGTCCAGAGAGTGCACTGGCACCACTGGGGATGCAGTGCAGTGAGTCCAGAGAGTGCCCTGGCACCACTGGGGATGCACTGCAGTGAGTCCAGAGAGTGCTCTGGCACCACTGGGGATGCAGTGCAGTGAGTCCAGAGAGTGCACTGGCACCACTGGGGATGCAGTGCAGTGAGTCCAGAGAGTGCACTGGCACCACTGGTGATGCACTGCAGTTACTCCAGAGAGTGCACTGGCACCACTGGGGATGCGGTGCGGTGAGTCCAGAGAGTGCACTGGCACCACTGGGGATGCAGTGCAGTCAGTCCAGTGAGTGTACTGGCACCACTGGGGATGCACTGCAGTGAGTCCAGAGAGTGCACTGGCACCACTGAGAATGCCCTTCAGTGAGTCCAGAGAGTGCACTGGCACCACTGGGGATGCACTGCAGTGAGTCCACAGAGTGCACTAGCACCACTGGGGATGCACTGCAGTGAGTCCAGAGAGTGCACTGGCACCACTGGGGATGCACTTCAGTGAGTCCATAGAGTGCACGCGCTCCACTGGGGATGCAGTACAGTGAGTCCAGAGAGTGCACTGGCACCACTGGGGATGCAGTGCAGTGAGTCCAGAGAGTGCACTAGCAGCACAGAGGATGCAGTGCAGTGAGTCCAGAGAGTGCTCTGGCACCACTGGGGATGCAGTGCAGTGAGTCCAGAGAGTGCACTGGCACCACTGGGGATGCAGTGCAGTGAGTCCAGAGAGTGCACTGGCACCACTGGGGATGCACTTCAGTGAGTCCAGAGAGTGCACTGGCACCACTGGGGATGCACTGCAGTGAGTCCACAGAGTGCACTGGCACCACTGGGGATGCACTGCAGTGAGTCCAGAGAGTGCACTGACACCACTGGGGATGCAGTGCAGTGAGTCCAGAGAGTGCACTGGCACCAGAGGGAATGCACTGCAGTGAGTCCAGAGAGTGGACTGGCACCACTGGGGATGCAGTGCAGTGAGTGCAGAGAGTGCACTGGCACCACTGGACATGCAATGCAGTGAGTCCAGAGAGTGCAGTGGCACCACTGGGGATGCAGTGCAGTTAGTCCAGAGAGTGCACTGGCAGCACTGGGGATGCACTGCAGTGAGTCCAGAGAGTGCACTGGCAATACTGGGGATGCAGTGCAGTGAGTCCAGAGAGTGCACTGGCACCACTGGGGCTGCAGTGCAGTGAGTCCAGAGAGTGCACTGGCACCACTGGGGATGCAGTGCAGTGAGTCCAGAGAGTGCTCTGGCACCACTGGAGATGCACTGAAGTGAGTCCAGAGAGTGCACTGGCACCACTGGGGATGCAGTGCAGTGAGTCCAGAGAGTGCACTGGCAACACTGGGGTTGCAGTGCAGTGAGTCCAGAGAGTGCACTGGCACCACTGGGGATGCAGTGCAGTGAGTCCAGAGAGTGCACTGGCACCACTGGTGATGCACTGCAGTTACTCCAGAGAGTGCACTGGCACCACTGGGGATGCGGTGCGGTGAGTCCAGAGAGTGCACTGGCACCACTGGGGATGCAGTGCAGTCAGTCCAGTGAGTGTACTGGCACCACTGGGGATGCACTGCAGTGAGTCCAGAGAGTGCACTGGCACCACTGAGAATGCCCTTCAGTGAGTCCAGAGAGTGCACTGGCACCACTGGGGATGCACTGCAGTGAGTCCACAGAGTGCACTAGCACCACTGGGGATGCACTGCAGTGAGTCCAGAGAGTGCACTGGCACCACTGGGGATGCACTTCAGTGAGTCCATAGAGTGCACGCGCTCCACTGGGGATGCAGTACAGTGAGTCCAGAGAGTGCACTGGCACCACTGGGGATGCAGTGCAGTGAGTCCAGAGAGTGCACTGGCAGCACAGAGGATGCAGTGCAGTGAGTCCAGAGAGTGCTCTGGCACCACTGGGGATGCAGTGCAGTGAGTCCAGAGAGTGCACTGGCACCACTGGGGATGCAGTGCAGTGAGTCCACAGAGTGCACTGGCACCACTGGTGATGCACTGCAGTTACTCCAGAGAGTGCACTGGCACCACTGGGGATGCAGTGCACTGAGTCCAGAGAGTGCACTGGCACCACTGGTGATGCACTGCTGTGAGTCCAGAGAGTGCACTGGCACCACTGAGAATGCCCTTCAGTGAGTCCAGAGAGTGCACTGGCACCACTGGGAATGCACTGCAGTGAGTCCACAGAGTGCACTAGCACCACTGGGGATGCAGTGCAGTGAGTCCAGAGAGTGTACTGGCACCACTGGGGATGCACTGCAGTGAGTCCAGAGAGTGCACTAGCACCACTGGGAATGTAGTGCAGTGAATCCAGTGAGTGCACTGGCACCAGTGGGGATGCACTGCAGTGAGTCCAGAGAGTGCACTGGCACCACTGGGGATGCACTGCAGTGAGCCCAGAGAGTGCACTGGCACCACTGGAGATGCAGTACAGTGAGTCCAGTGAATGCACTGTCAACACTGGGGATGCAGTGCAGTGAGTCCAGAGAGTGCACTGGCACCACTGGTGATGCAGTATAGTGAGTCCAGTGAGTGCACTGGCACCACTGGGGATGCAGTGCAGTGAGTCCAGAGAGTGCACTGGCACCACTGGGGATGCAGTGCAGTGAGTCCAGAGAGTGCACTGGCACCACTGGGGATGCAGTGCAGTGAGTCCAGAGAATGCACTGGCACCACTGGGGATGCACTGCAGTGAGTCCAGAGAGTGCACTGGCACCACTGGGGATGCAGTGCAGTGAGTCCAGAGAGTGCACTGGCAGCACTGGGGATGCAGTGCAGTGAGTCCAGAGAGTGCACTGGCACCACTGGGGATGCACTGCAGTGAGTCCAGAGAGCGCACTGGCACCACTGGGGATGCAGTGCAGTGAGTCCAGAGAGTGCACTGGCACCACTGAGAATGCACTTCAGTGAGTCCAGAGAGTGCACTGGTACCACTGGGGATGCAGTGCAGTGAGTCCAGAGAGTGCACTGGCACCACCTGTGATGCAGTGCAGTGAGTCCAGAGAGTGCACTGGCACCACTGGGGATGCAGTGCAGTGAGTCCAAAGAGTGCACTGGCACCACTGGGGATGCACTGCAGTGAGCACAGAGAGTGCACTGGCACCACTGGGGATGCGGTGCCGGGAGTCCAGAGAGTGCACTGGCACCACTGGGGATGCAGTGCAGTGAGTCCAGAGAGTGCACTGGCACCACTGGGGATGCAGTGCAGTGAGTCCAGAGAGTGCACTGGCACCACTGGGGATGCACTGCAGTGAGTCCAGAGAGTGCACTGGCACCACTGGGGATGCAGTGCAGTGAGTCCAGAGAGTGCACTGGCACCACTGAGAATGCACTTCAGTGAGTCCAGAGAGTGCACTGGCACCACTGGGGATGCAGTGCAGTGAGTCAAGAGAGTGCACTGGCAGGACTGGGGATGCAGTGCAGTGAGTCCAGAGATTGCACTGGCACCACTGGGGATGCCCTGCAGTGAGTCCAGAGAGCGCACTGGCACCACTGGGGATGCACTGCAGTGAGTCCAGAGAGTGCACTGGCACCACTGGGGATGCAGTGCAGTGAGTCCAGAGAGTGCACTGGCACCACAGGTGATGCACTCCAGTGAGTCCAGAGAGTGCACTGGCAGCACTGGGGATGCAGTGCAGTGAGTCCAGAGAGCGCACTGGCACCACTGGGGATGCACTGCAGTGAGTCCAGAGAGTGCACTGGCAGCACTGGGGATGCAGTGCAGTGAGTCCAGAGAGTGCACTGGCTCCACTGAGAATGCACTGCAGTGAGTCCAGAGAGTGCACTGGCACCACTGGGGATGCAGTACAGTGAGTCAAGAGAGTGCACAGGCACCACTGGGGATGCACTGCAGTTACTCCAGAGAGTGCTCTGGCACCACTGGGGATGCAGTGCAGTGAGTCCAGAGAGTGCACTAGCACCACTGGGGATGCAGTGCAGTGAGTCCAGAGAGTGCACTGGCACCACTGGGGATGCCCTTCAGTGAGTCCAGAGAGTGCACTGGCACCACAGGGATGCACTGCAGTGAGTCCAGAGAGTGCACGGACACCACTGGGGATGCACTGCAGTGAGTCCACAGAGTGCACTGGCACCACTGGGGATGCACTGCAGTGAGTCCAGAGATCGCACTGGCTCCACTGGGGATGCAGTGCAGTGAGTCCAGAGAGTGCTCTGGCACCACTGGTGATGCAGTGCAGTGAGTCCAGAGAGTGCACTGGCACCACTGGGGATGCAGTGCAGTGAGTCCAGAGAGTGCTCTGACACCACTGGGGATGCAGTGCAGTGAGTCCAGAGAGTGCACTTGCACCACTGAGAATGCACTTCAGTGAGTCCAAAGAGTGCACTGGCACCACTGGGGATGCAGTGCAGTGAGTCCAGAGAGTGCACTGGCAGCACTGGGGATGCAGTGCAGTGAGTCCAGAGAGTGCACGGGGTCCACTGGGGATGCAGTGCAGTGAGTCCAGAGAGTGCACTGGCACCACTGGGGATGCAGTGCAGTGAGTCCAGAGAGTGCACTGGCACCACTGGGGATGCAGTGCAGTGAGTCCAGAGAGTGCTCTGGCACCACTGGAGATGCACTGAAGTGAGTCCAGAGAGTGCACTGGCACCACTGGGGATGCAGTGCAGTGAGTCCAGAGAGTGCACTGGCAACACTGGGGTTGCAGTGCAGTGAGTCCAGAGAGTGCACTGGCACCACTGGGGATGCAGTGCAGTGAGTCCAGAGAGTGCACTGGCACCACTTGGGATGCAGTGCAGTGAGTCCAGAGAGTGCACTGGCACCACTGGGGATGCAGTGCAGTGAGTCCAGAGAGTGCACTGGCACCAATGGGGATGCACTGCAGTGAGTCCAGAGAGTTCACTGGCACCACTGGAGATGCACTTCAGTGAGTGCAGAGACTGCACTGGCACCACTGGGGATGCAGTGCAGTGAGTCCAGTGAGTGTACTGGCACCACTGGGGATGCACTGCAGTGAGTCCAGAGAGTGCATTTACACCACTTGGGGTGCACTGCAGTGAGTCCAGAGAGTGCACTGGCACCACTGGGGATGCAGTGCAGTGAGTCCAGAGAGTGCACTGGCACCAGAGGGAATGCACTGCAGTGAGTCCAGAGAGTGCACTGGCACCACTGGGGATGCAGTGCAGTGAGTCCAGAGAGTGCAGTGGCACCACTGGGGATGCAGTGCAGTGAGTCCAGAGAGTGCACAGGCAGCACTGGGGATGCAGTGCAGTGAGTCCAGAGAGTGCTCTGGCACCACTGGGGATGCAGTGCAGTGAGTCCAGAGAGTGCACTGGCACCACTGGGGATGCAGTGCAGTGAGTCCACAGAGTGCACTGGCACCACTGGTGATGCACTGCAGTTACTCCAGAGAGTGCACTGGCACCACTGGGGATGCGGTGCGGTGAGTCCAGAGAGTGCACTGGCACCACTGGTGATGCAGTGCAGTGAGTCCAGAGAGTGCACTGGCACCACTGAGAATGCCCTTCAGTGAGTCCAGAGAGTGCACTGGCACCACTGGGGATGCACTGCAGTGAGTCCACAGAGTGCACTAGCACCACTGGGGATGCAGTGCAGTGAGTCCAGAGAGTGTACTGGCACCACTGGGGATGCACTGCAGTGAGTCCAGAGAGTGCACTAGCACCACTGGGAATGTAGTGCAGTGAATCCAGTGAGTGCACTGGCACCAGTGGGGATGCACTGCAGTGAGTCCAGAGAGTGCACTGGCACCACTGGGGATGCACTGCAGTGAGCCCAGAGAGTGCACTGGCACCACTGGAGATGCAGTACAGTGAGTCCAGTGAATGCACTGGCAACACTGGGGATGCAGTGCAGTGAGTCCAGAGAGTGCACTGGCACCACTGGTGATGCAGTATAGTGAGTCCAGTGAGTGCACTGGCACCACTGGGGATGCACTGCAGTGAGTCCAGAGAGTGCACTGGCACCACTGGGGATGCAGTGCAGTGAGTCCAGAGAGTGCACTGGCACCACTGGGGATGCACTGCAGTGAGTCCAAAGAGTGCACTGGCACCACTGGGGATGCACTGCAGTGAGCACAGAGAGTGCACTGGCACCACTGGGGATGCGGTGCCGGGAGTCCAGAGAGTGCACTGGCACCACTGGGGATGCAGTGCAGTGAGTCCAGAGAGTGCACTGGCACCACTGGGGATGCAGTGCAGTGAGTCCAGAGAGTGCACTGGCACCACTGGGGATGCACTGCAGTGAGTCCAGAGAGTGCTCTGGCACCACTGGGGATGCAATGCAGTGAGTCCAGAGAGTGCACTGGCACCACTGGGGATGCAGTGCAGTGAGTCCAGAGAGTGCACTGGCACCACTGGTGATGCACTGCAGTTACTCCAGAGAGTGCACTGGCACCACTCGGGATGCGGTGCGGTGAGTCCAGAGAGTGCACTGGCACCACTGGGGATGCAGTGCAGTCAGTCCAGTGAGTGTACTGGCACCACTGGGGATGCACTGCAGTGAGTCCAGAGAGTGCACTGGCACCACTGAGAATGCCCTTCAGTGAGTCCAGAGAGTGCACTGGCACCACTGGGGATGCACTGCAGTGAGTCCACGGAGTGCACTAGCACCACTGGGGATGCAGTGCAGTGACTCCAGAGAGTGCACTGGCACCACTGGGGATGCACTTCAGTGAGTCCAGAGAGTGCACTGGCACCACTGGGGATGCAGTGCAGTGAGTCCTGAGAGTGCATTGGCACCACTGGGGATGCAGTTCAGTGAGTCCAGAGAGTGCACTGGCACCACTGGGGATGCACTGCAGTGAGTCCACAGAGTGCACTGGCACCACTGGGGATGCAGTGCAGTGAGTCCAGAGAGTGCACTGGCACCACTGGGGATGCAGTGCAGTGAGTCCAGAGAGTGCACTGGCACCACTGGGGATGCAGTGCAGTGAGTCCAGAGAGTGCACTGGCACCACAGGGGATGCAATGCAGTGAGTCCAGAGAGTGCACTGGCAGCACTGGGGATGCACTGCAGTGAGTCCAGAGAGTGCACTGGCACCACTGGGGATGCACTGCAGTGAGTCCAGAGAGCGCACTGGCACCACTGGGGATGCACTGCAGTGAGTCCACAGAGTGCACTGGCACCACTGAGAATGCACTTCAGTGAGTCCAGAGAGTGCACTGGTACCACTGGGGATGCACTGCAGTGAGTCCAGAGAGTGCACTAGCACCACTGGGGATGCAGTGCAGTGAATCCAGTGAGTGCACTGGCACCACTGGGGATGCAGTGCAGTGAGTCAAGAGAGTGCACTGGCACCACTGGGGATGCAGTGCAGTGAGTCAAGAGAGTGCACTGGCACCACTGGGGATGCAGTACAGTGAGTCCAGAGAGTGCACTGGCACCACTGGGGATGCAGTGCAGTGAGTCCAGAGAGTGCCCTGGCACCACTGGGGATGCACTGCAGTGAGTCCAGAGAGTGCTCTGGCACCACTGGGGATGCAGTGCAGTGAGTCCAGAGAGTGCACTGGCACCACTGGGGATGCAGTGCAGTGAGTCCAGAGAGTGCACTGGCACCACTGGAGATGCACTGCAGTTACTCCAGAGAGTGCACTGGCACCACTGGGGATGCGGTGCGGTGAGTCCAGAGAGTGCACTGGCACCACTGGGGATGCAGTGCAGTCAGTCCAGTGAGTGTACTGGCACCACTGGGGATGCACTGCAGTGAGTCCAGAGAGTGCACTGGCACCACTGAGAATGCCCTTCAGTGAGTCCAGAGAGTGCACTGGCACCACTGGGGATGCACTGCAGTGAGTCCACAGAGTGCACTAGCACCACTGGGGATGCACTGCAGTGAGTCCAGAGAGTGCACTGGCACCACTGGGGATGCACTTCAGTGAGTCCATAGAGTGCACGCGCTCCACTGGGGATGCAGTACAGTGAGTCCAGAGAGTGCACTGGCACCACTGGGGATGCAGTGCAGTGAGTCCAGAGAGTGCACTGGCAGCACAGAGGATGCAGTGCAGTGAGTCCAGAGAGTGCTCTGGCACCACTGGGGATGCAGTGCAGTGAGTCCAGAGAGTGCACTGGCACCACTGGGGATGCAGTGCAGTGAGTCCACAGAGTGCACTGGCACCACTGGTGATGCACTGCAGTTACTCCAGAGAGTGCACTGGCACCACTGGGGATGCAGTGCACTGAGTCCAGAGAGTGCACTGGCACCACTGGTGATGCACTGCTGTGAGTCCAGAGAGTGCACTGGCACCACTGAGAATGCCCTTCAGTGAGTCCAGAGAGTGCACTGGCACCACTGGGAATGCACTGCAGTGAGTCCACAGAGTGCACTAGCACCACTGGGGATGCAGTGCAGTGAGTCCAGAGAGTGTACTGGCACCACTGGGGATGCACTGCAGTGAGTCCAGAGAGTGCACTAGCACCACTGGGAATGTAGTGCAGTGAATCCAGTGAGTGCACTGGCACCAGTGGGGATGCACTGCAGTGAGTCCAGAGAGTGCACTGGCACCACTGGGGATGCACTGCAGTGAGCCCAGAGAGTGCACTGGCACCACTGGAGATGCAGTACAGTGAGTCCAGTGAATGCACTGTCAACACTGGGGATGCAGTGCAGTGAGTCCAGAGAGTGCACTGGCACCACTGGGGATGCAGTGCAGTGAGTCCAGAGAGTGCCCTGGCACCACTGGGGATGCACTGCAGTGAGTCCAGAGAGTGCTCTGGCACCACTGGGGATGCAGTGCAGTGAGTCCAGAGAGTGCACTGGCACCACTGGGGATGCAGTGCAGTGAGTCCAGAGAGTGCACTGGCACCACTGGTGATGCACTGCAGTTACTCCAGAGAGTGCACTGGCACCACTGGGGATGCGGTGCGGTGAGTCCAGAGAGTGCACTGGCACCACTGGGGATGCAGTGCAGTCAGTCCAGTGAGTGTACTGGCACCACTGGGGATGCACTGCAGTGAGTCCAGAGAGTGCACTGGCACCACTGAGAATGCCCTTCAGTGAGTCCAGAGAGTGCACTGGCACCACTGGGGATGCACTGCAGTGAGTCCACAGAGTGCACTAGCACCACTGGGGATGCACTGCAGTGAGTCCAGAGAGTGCACTGGCACCACTGGGGATGCACTTCAGTGAGTCCATAGAGTGCACGCGCTCCACTGGGGATGCAGTACAGTGAGTCCAGAGAGTGCACTGGCACCACTGAGAATGCCCTTCAGTGAGTCCAGAGAGTGCACTGGCACCACTGGGGATGCACTGCAGTGAGTCCAGAGAGTGCACTGGCACCACTGGGGATGCAGTGCAGTGACTCCAGAGAGTGCACTGGCACCACTGGGGATGCACTTCAGTGAGTCCAGAGAGTGCACTGGCACCACTGGGGATGCAGTGCAGTGAGTCCTGAGAGTGCATTGGCACCACTGGGGATGCAGTTCAGTGAGTCCAGAGAGTGCACTGGCACCACTGGGGATGCACTGCAGTGAGTCCACAGAGTGCACTGGTACCACTGGGGATGCAGTGCAGTGAGTCCAGAGAGTGCACTGGCACCACTGGGGATGCAGTGCAGTGAGTCCAGAGAGTGCACTGGCACCACTGGGGATGCAGTGCAGTGAGTCCAGAGAGTGCACTGGCACCACAGGGGATGCAATGCAGTGAGTCCAGAGAGTGCACTGGCAGCACTGGGGATGCACTGCAGTGAGTCCAGAGAGTGCACTGGCACCACTGGGGATGCACTGCAGTGAGTCCAGAGAGCGCACTGGCACCACTGGGGATGCACTGCAGTGAGTCCACAGAGTGCACTGGCACCACTGAGAATGCACTTCAGTGAGTCCAGAGAGTGCACTGGTACCACTGGGGATGCACTGCAGTGAGTCCAGAGAGTGCACTAGCACCACTGGGGATGCAGTGCAGTGAATCCAGTGAGTGCACTGGCACCACTGGGGATGCAGTGCAGTGAGTCAAGAGAGTGCACTGGCACCACTGGGGATGCAGTGCAGTGAGTCAAGAGAGTGCACTGGCACCACTGGGGATGCAGTACAGTGAGTCCAGAGAGTGCACTGGCACCACTGGGGATGCAGTGCAGTGAGTCCAGAGAGTGCCCTGGCACCACTGGGGATGCACTGCAGTGAGTCCAGAGAGTGCTCTGGCACCACTGGGGATGCAGTGCAGTGAGTCCAGAGAGTGCACTGGCACCACTGGGGATGCAGTGCAGTGAGTCCAGAGAGTGCACTGGCACCACTGGTGATGCACTGCAGTTACTCCAGAGAGTGCACTGGCACCACTGGGGATGCGGTGCGGTGAGTCCAGAGAGTGCACTGGCACCACTGGGGATGCAGTGCAGTCAGTCCAGTGAGTGTACTGGCACCACTGGGGATGCACTGCAGTGAGTCCAGAGAGTGCACTGGCACCACTGAGAATGCCCTTCAGTGAGTCCAGAGAGTGCACTGGCACCACTGGGGATGCACTGCAGTGAGTCCACAGAGTGCACTAGCACCACTGGGGATGCACTGCAGTGAGTCCAGAGAGTGCACTGGCACCACTGGGGATGCACTTCAGTGAGTCCATAGAGTGCACGCGCTCCACTGGGGATGCAGTACAGTGAGTCCAGAGAGTGCACTGGCACCACTGGGGATGCAGTGCAGTGAGTCCAGAGAGTGCACTGGCAGCACAGAGGATGCAGTGCAGTGAGTCCAGAGAGTGCTCTGGCACCACTGGGGATGCAGTGCAGTGAGTCCAGAGAGTGCACTGGCACCACTGGGGATGCAGTGCAGTGAGTCCACAGAGTGCACTGGCACCACTGGTGATGCACTGCAGTTACTCCAGAGAGTGCACTGGCACCACTGGGGATGCAGTGCACTGAGTCCAGAGAGTGCACTGGCACCACTGGTGATGCACTGCTGTGAGTCCAGAGAGTGCACTGGCACCACTGAGAATGCCCTTCAGTGAGTCCAGAGAGTGCACTGGCACCACTGGGAATGCACTGCAGTGAGTCCACAGAGTGCACTAGCACCACTGGGGATGCAGTGCAGTGAGTCCAGAGAGTGTACTGGCACCACTGGGGATGCACTGCAGTGAGTCCAGAGAGTGCACTAGCACCACTGGGAATGTAGTGCAGTGAATCCAGTGAGTGCACTGGCACCAGTGGGGATGCACTGCAGTGAGTCCAGAGAGTGCACTGGCACCACTGGGGATGCACTGCAGTGAGCCCAGAGAGTGCACTGGCACCACTGGAGATGCAGTACAGTGAGTCCAGTGAATGCACTGTCAACACTGGGGATGCAGTGCAGTGAGTCCAGAGAGTGCACTGGCAGGACTGGGGATGCAGTATAGTGAGTCCAGTGAGTGCACTGGCACCACTGGGGATGCAGTGCAGTGAGTCCAGAGAGTGCACTGGCACCACTGGGGATGCACTGCAGTGAGTCCAGAGAGTGCACTGGCACCACTGGGGATGCAGTGCAGTGAGTCCAGAGAGTGCACTGGCACCACTGGGGATGCAGTGCAGTGAGTCCAGAGAGTGCACTGGCACCACTGGGGATGCACTGCAGTGAGTCCAGAGAGCGCACTGGCACCACTGGGGATGCAGTGCAGTGAGTCCAGAGAGTGCACTGGCACCACTGAGAATGCACTTCAGTGAGTCCAGAGAGTGCACTGGTACCACTGGGGATGCAGTGCAGTGAGTCCAGAGAGTGCACTGGCACCACCTGTGATGCAGTGCAGTGAGTCCAGAGAGTGCACTGGCACCACTGGGGATGCAGTGCAGTGAGTCCAAAGAGTGCACTGGCACCACTGGGGATGCACTGCAGTGAGCACAGAGAGTGCACTGGCACCACTGGGGATGCGGTGCCGGGAGTCCAGAGAGTGCACTGGCACCACTGGGGATGCAGTGCAGTGAGTCCAGAGAGTGCACTGGCACCACTGGGGATGCAGTGCAGTGAGTCCAGAGAGTGCACTGGCACCACTGGGGATGCACTGCAGTGAGTCCAGAGAGTGCTCTGGCACCACTGGGGATGCAATGCAGTGAGTCCAGAGAGTGCACTGGCACCACTGGGGATGCAGTGCAGTGAGTCCAGAGAGTGCACTGGCACCACTGGTGATGCACTGCAGTTACTCCAGAGAGTGCACTGGCACCACTCGGGATGCGGTGCGGTGAGTCCAGAGAGTGCACTGGCACCACTGGGGATGCAGTGCAGTCAGTCCAGTGAGTGTACTGGCACCACTGGGGATGCACTGCAGTGAGTCCAGAGAGTGCACTGGCACCACTGAGAATGCCCTTCAGTGAGTCCAGAGAGTGCACTGGCACCACTGGGGATGCACTGCAGTGAGTCCACGGAGTGCACTAGCACCACTGGGGATGCAGTGCAGTGACTCCAGAGAGTGCACTGGCACCACTGGGGATGCACTTCAGTGATTCCAGAGAGTGCACTGGCACCACTGGGGATGCAGTGCAGTGAGTCCAGAGAGTGCATTGGCACCACTGGGGATGCAGTTCAGTGAGTCCAGAGAGTGCACTGGCACCACTGGGGATGCACTGCAGTGAGTCCACAGAGTGCACTGGTACCACTGGGGATGCAGTGCAGTGAGTCCAGAGAGTGCACTGGCACCACTGGGGATGCAGTGCAGTGAGTCCAGAGAGTGCACTGGCACCACTGGGGATGCAATGCAGTGAGTCCAGAGAGTGCACTGGCAGCACTGGGGATGCACTGCAGTGAGTCCAGAGAGTGCACTGGCACCACTGGGGATGCACTGCAGTGAGTCCAGAGAGCGCACTGGCACCACTGGGGATGCACTGCAGTGAGTCCACAGAGTGCACTGGCACCACTGAGAATGCACTTCAGTGAGTCCAGAGAGTGCACGGGTACCACTGGGGATGCACTGCAGTGAGTCCAGAGAGTGCACTAGCACCACTGGGGATGCAGTGCAGTGAGTCCAGAGAGTGCACTGGCACCACTGGGGATGCAGTGCAGTGAGTCAAGAGAGTGCACTGGCACCACTGGGGATGCACTGCAGTGAGCCCAGAGAGTGCACTGGCACCACTGGGGATGCGGTGCCGGGAGTCCAGAGAGTGCACTGGCACCACTGGGGATGCAGTGCAGTGAGGCCAGAGAGTGCCCTGGCAACACTGGGGATGCACTGCAGTGAGTCCAGAGAGTGCTCTGGCACCACTGGGGATGCAGTGCAGTGAGTCCAGAGAGTGCACTGGCACCACTGGGGATGCAGTGCAGTGAGTCCAGAGAGTGCACTGGCACCACTGGTGATGCACTGCAGTTACTCCAGAGAGTGCACTGGCACCACTGGGGATGCGGTGCGGTGAGTCCAGAGAGTGCACTGGCACCACTGGGGATGCAGTGCAGTCAGTCCAGTGAGTGTACTGGCACCACTGGGGATGCACTGCAGTGAGTCCAGAGAGTGCACTGGCACCACTGAGAATGCCCTTCAGTGAGTCCAGAGAGTGCACTGGCACCACTGGGGATGCACTGCAGTGAGTCCACAGAGTGCACTGGTACCACTGGGGATGCACTGCAGTGAGTCCAGAGAGTGCACTGGCACCACTGGGGATGCACTTCAGTGAGTCCATAGAGTGCACGCGCTCCACTGGGGATGCAGTACAGTGAGTCCAGAGAGTGCACTGGCACCACTGGGGATGCAGTGCAGTGAGTCCAGAGAGTGCACTGGCAGCACAGAGGATGCAGTGCAGTGAGTCCAGAGAGTGCTCTGGCACCACTGGGGATGCAGTGCAGTGAGTCCAGAGAGTGCACTGGCACCACTGGGGATGCAGTGCAGTGAGTCCAGAGAGTGCACTGGCACCACTGGGGATGCACTTCAGTGAGTCCAGAGAGTGCACTGGCACCACTGGGGATGCACTGCAGTGAGTCCACAGAGTGCACTGGCACCACTGGGGATGCACTGCAGTGAGTCCAGAGAGTGCACTGACACCACTGGGGATGCAGTGCAGTGAGTCCAGAGAGTGGACTGGCACCAGAGGGAATGCACTGCAGTGAGTCCAGAGAGTGCACTGGCACCACTGGGGATGCAGTGCAGTGAGTGCAGAGAGTGCACTGGCACCACTGGACATGCAATGCAGTGAGTCCAGAGAGTGCAGTGGCACCACTGGGGATGCAGTGCAGTTAGTCCAGAGAGTGCACTGGCAGCACTGGGGATGCACTGCAGTGAGTCCAGAGAGTGCACTGGCAATACTGGGGATGCAGTGCAGTGAGTCCAGAGAGTGCACTGGCACCACTGGGGCTGCAGTGCAGTGAGTCCAGAGAGTGCACTGGCACCACTGGGGATGCACTGCAGTGAGTCCACGGAGTGCACTAGCACCACTGGGGATGCAGTGCAGTGACTCCAGAGAGTGCACTGGCACCACTGGGGATGCACTTCAGTGAGTCCAGAGAGTGCACTGGCACCACTGGGGATGCAGTGCAGTGAGTCCTGAGAGTGCATTGGCACCACTGGGGATGCAGTTCAGTGAGTCCAGAGAGTGCACTGGCACCACTGGGGATGCACTGCAGTGAGTCCACAGAGTGCACTGGTACCACTGGGGATGCAGTGCAGTGAGTCCAGAGAGTGCAATGGCACCACTGGGGATGCAGTGCAGTGAGTCCAGAGAGTGCACTGGCACCACTGGGGATGCAGTGCAGTGAGTCCAGAGAGTGCACTGGCACCACTGGGGATGCACTGCAGTGAGTCCAGAGAGTGCACTGGCATCACTGGGGATGCACTGCAGTGAGTCCAGAGAGTGCACTGGCACCACTGAGGATGCACTGCAGTGAGTCCAGAGAGCGCACTGGCACCACTGGGGATGCACTGCAGTGAGTCCACAGAGTGCACTGGCACCACTGAGAATGTACTTCAGTGAGTCCAGAGAGTGCACTGGTACCACTGGGGATGCACTGCAGTGAGTCCAGAGAGTGCACTAGCACCACTGGGGATGCAGTGCAGTGAATCCAGTGAGTGCACTGGCACCACTGGGGATGCAGTGCAGTGAGTCAAGAGAGTGCACTGGCACCACTGGGGATGCACTGCAGTGAGCCCAGAGAGTGCACTGGCACCACTGGGGATGCGGTGCCGGGAGTCCAGAGAGTGCACTGGCACCACTGGGGATGCAGTGCAGTGAGTCCAGAGAGTGCCCTGGCACCACTGGGGATGCACTGCAGTGAGTCCAGAGAGTGCTCTGGCACCACTGGGGATGCACTGCAGTGAGTCCAGAGAGTGCACTGGCACCACTGGTGATGCACTGCAGTTACTCCAGAGAGTGCACTGGCACCACTGGGGATGCGGTGCGGTGAGTCCAGAGAGTGCACTGGCACCACTGGGGATGCAGTGCAGTCAGTCCAGTGAGTGTACTGGCACCACTGGGGATGCACTGCAGTGAGTCCAGAGAGTGCACTGGCACCACTGAGAATGCCCTTCAGTGAGTCCAGAGAGTGCACTGGCACCACTGGGGATGCACTGCAGTGAGTCCACAGAGTGCACTAGCACCACTGGGGATGCACTGCAGTGAGTCCAGAGAGTGCACTGGCACCACTGGGGATGCACTTCAGTGAGTCCATAGAGTGCACGCGCTCCACTGGGGATGCAGTACAGTGAGTCCAGAGAGTGCACTGGCACCACTGGGGATGCAGTGCAGTGAGTCCAGAGAGTGCACTAGCAGCACAGAGGATGCAGTGCAGTGAGTCCAGAGAGTGCTCTGGCACCACTGGGGATGCAGTGCAGTGAGTCCAGAGAGTGCACTGGCACCACTGGGGATGCAGTGCAGTGAGTCCAGAGAGTGCACTGGCACCACTGGGGATGCACTTCAGTGAGTCCAGAGAGTGCACTGGCACCACTGGGGATGCACTGCAGTGAGTCCACAGAGTGCACTGGCACCACTGGGGATGCACTGCAGTGAGTCCAGAGAGTGCACTGACACCACTGGGGATGCAGTGCAGTGAGTCCAGAGAGTGCACTGGCACCAGAGGGAATGCACTGCAGTGAGTCCAGAGAGTGGACTGGCACCACTGGGGATGCAGTGCAGTGAGTGCAGAGAGTGCACTGGCACCACTGGACATGCAATGCAGTGAGTCCAGAGAGTGCAGTGGCACCACTGGGGATGCAGTGCAGTTAGTCCAGAGAGTGCACTGGCAGCACTGGGGGTGCACTGCAGTGAGTCGAGAGAGTGCACTGGCAATACTGGGGATGCAGTGCAGTGAGTCCAGAGAGTGCACTGGCACCACTGGGGCTGCAGTGCAGTGAGTCCAGAGAGTGCACTGGCACCACTGGGGATGCAGTGCAGTGAGTCCAGAGAGTGCTCTGGCACCACTGGAGATGCACTGAAGTGAGTCCAGAGAGTGCACTGGCACCACTGGGGATGCAGTGCAGTGAGTCCAGAGAGTGCACTGGCAACACTGGGGTTGCAGTGCAGTGAGTCCAGAGAGTGCACTGGCACCACTGGGGATGCAGTGCAGTGAGTCCAGAGAGTGCACTGGCACCACTGGTGATGCACTGCAGTTACTCCAGAGAGTGCACTGGCACCACTGGGGATGCGGTGCGGTGAGTCCAGAGAGTGCACTGGCACCACTGGGGATGCAGTGCAGTCAGTCCAGTGAGTGTACTGGCACCACTGGGGATGCACTGCAGTGAGTCCAGAGAGTGCACTGGCACCACTGAGAATGCCCTTCAGTGAGTCCAGAGAGTGCACTGGCACCACTGGGGATGCACTGCAGTGAGTCCACAGAGTGCACTAGCACCACTGGGGATGCACTGCAGTGAGTCCAGAGAGTGCACTGGCACCACTGGGGATGCACTTCAGTGAGTCCATAGAGTGCACGCGCTCCACTGGGGATGCAGTACAGTGAGTCCAGAGAGTGCACTGGCACCACTGGGGATGCAGTGCAGTGAGTCCAGAGAGTGCACTGGCAGCACAGAGGATGCAGTGCAGTGAGTCCAGAGAGTGCTCTGGCACCACTGGGGATGCAGTGCAGTGAGTCCAGAGAGTGCACTGGCACCACTGGGGATGCAGTGCAGTGAGTCCACAGAGTGCACTGGCACCACTGGTGATGCACTGCAGTTACTCCAGAGAGTGCACTGGCACCACTGGGGATGCAGTGCACTGAGTCCAGAGAGTGCACTGGCACCACTGGTGATGCACTGCTGTGAGTCCAGAGAGTGCACTGGCACCACTGAGAATGCCCTTCAGTGAGTCCAGAGAGTGCACTGGCACCACTGGGAATGCACTGCAGTGAGTCCACAGAGTGCACTAGCACCACTGGGGATGCAGTGCAGTGAGTCCAGAGAGTGTACTGGCACCACTGGGGATGCACTGCAGTGAGTCCAGAGAGTGCACTAGCACCACTGGGAATGTAGTGCAGTGAATCCAGTGAGTGCACTGGCACCAGTGGGGATGCACTGCAGTGAGTCCAGAGAGTGCACTGGCACCACTGGGGATGCACTGCAGTGAGCCCAGAGAGTGCACTGGCACCACTGGAGATGCAGTACAGTGAGTCCAGTGAATGCACTGTCAACACTGGGGATGCAGTGCAGTGAGTCCAGAGAGTGCACTGGCACCACTGGTGATGCAGTATAGTGAGTCCAGTGAGTGCACTGGCACCACTGGGGATGCAGTGCAGTGAGTCCAGAGAGTGCACTGGCACCACTGGGGATGCAGTGCAGTGAGTCCAGAGAGTGCACTGGCACCACTGGGGATGCACTGCAGTGAGTCCAGAGAATGCACTGGCACCACTGGGGATGCACTGCAGTGAGTCCAGAGAGTGCACTGGCACCACTGGGGATGCAGTGCAGTGAGTCCAGAGAGTGCACTGGCAGCACTGGGGATGCAGTGCAGTGAGTCCAGAGAGTGCACTGGCACCACTGGGGATGCACTGCAGTGAGTCCAGAGAGCGCACTGGCACCACTGGGGATGCAGTGCAGTGAGTCCAGAGAGTGCACTGGCACCACTGAGAATGCACTTCAGTGAGTCCAGAGAGTGCACTGGTACCACTGGGGATGCAGTGCAGTGAGTCCAGAGAGTGCACTGGCACCACCTGTGATGCAGTGCAGTGAGTCCAGAGAGTGCACTGGCACCACTGGGGATGCACTGCAGTGAGTCCAGAGAGCGCACTGGCACCACTGGGGATGCACTGCAGTGAGTCCACAGAGTGCACTGGCACCACTGAGAATGCACTTCAGTGAGTCCAGAGAGTGCACGGGTACCACTGGGGATGCACTGCAGTGAGTCCAGAGAGTGCACTAGCACCACTGGGGATGCAGTGCAGTGAGTCCAGAGAGTGCACTGGCACCACTGGGGATGCAGTGCAGTGAGTCAAGAGAGTGCACTGGCACCACTGGGGATGCACTGCAGTGAGCCCAGAGAGTGCACTGGCACCACTGGGGATGCGGTGCCGGGAGTCCAGAGAGTGCACTGGCACCACTGGGGATGCAGTGCAGTGAGGCCAGAGAGTGCCCTGGCAACACTGGGGATGCACTGCAGTGAGTCCAGAGAGTGCTCTGGCACCACTGGGGATGCAGTGCAGTGAGTCCAGAGAGTGCACTGGCACCACTGGGGATGCACTGCAGTTACTCCAGAGAGTGCACTGGCACCACTGGGGATGCGGTGCGGTGAGTCCAGAGAGTGCACTGGCACCACTGGGGATGCAGTGCAGTCAGTCCAGTGAGTGTACTGGCACCACTGGGGATGCACTGCAGTGAGTCCAGAGAGTGCACTGGCACCACTGAGAATGCCCTTCAGTGAGTCCAGAGAGTGCACTGGCACCACTGGGGATGCACTGCAGTGAGTCCACAGAGTGCACTAGCACCACTGGGGATGCACTGCAGTGAGTCCAGAGAGTGCACTGGCACCACTGGCGATGCACTTCAGTGAGTCCATAGAGTGCACGCGCTCCACTGGGGATGCAGTACAGTGAGTCCAGAGAGTGCACTGGCACCACTGGGGATGCAGTGCAGTGAGTCCAGAGAGTGCACTGGCAGCACAGAGGATGCAGTGCAGTGAGTCCAGAGAGTGCTCTGGCACCACTGGGGATGCAGTGCAGTGAGTCCAGAGAGTGCACTGGCACCACTGGGGATGCAGTGCAGTGAGTCCAGAGAGTGCACTGGCACCACTGGGGATGCAGTTCAGTGAGTCCAGAGAGTGCACTGGCACCACTGGGGATGCACTGCAGTGAGTCCACAGAGTGCACTGGCACCACTGGGGATGCACTGCAGTGAGTCCAGAGAGTGCACTGACACCACTGGGGATGCAGTGCAGTGAGTCCAGAGAGTGGACTGGCACCAGAGGGAATGCACTGCAGTGAGTCCAGAGAGTGCACTGGCACCACTGGGGATGCAGTGCAGTGAGTGCAGAGAGTGCACTGGCACCACTGGACATGCAATGCAGTGAGTCCAGAGAGTGCAGTGGCACCACTGGGGATGCAGTGCAGTTAGTCCAGAGAGTGCACTGGCAGCACTGGGGATGCACTGCAGTGAGTCCAGAGAGTGCACTGGCAATACTGGGGATGCAGTGCAGTGAGTCCAGAGAGTGCACTGGCACCACTGGGGCTGCAGTGCAGTGAGTCCAGAGAGTGCACTGGCACCACTGGGGATGCACTGCAGTGAGTCCACGGAGTGCACTAGCACCACTGGGGATGCAGTGCAGTGACTCCAGAGAGTGCACTGGCACCACTGGGGATGCACTTCAGTGAGTCCAGAGAGTGCACTGGCACCACTGGGGATGCAGTGCAGTGAGTCCTGAGAGTGCATTGGCACCACTGGGGATGCAGTTCAGTGAGTCCAGAGAGTGCACTGGCACCACTGGGGATGCACTGCAGTGAGTCCACAGAGTGCACTGGTACCACTGGGGATGCAGTGCAGTGAGTCCAGAGAGTGCACTGGCACCACTGGGGATGCAGTGCAGTGAGTCCAGAGAGTGCACTGGCACCACTGGGGATGCAGTGCAGTGAGTCCAGAGAGTGCACTGGCACCACTGGGGATGCACTGCAGTGAGTCCAGAGAGTGTACTGGCACCACTGGGGATGCACTGCAGTGAGTCCAGAGAGTGCACTGGCACCACTGAGAATGCCCTTCAGTGAGTCCAGAGAGTGCACTGGCACCACTGGGGATGCACTGCAGTGAGTCCACGGAGTGCACTAGCACCACTGGTGATGCAGTGCAGTGACTCCAGAGAGTGCACTGGCACCACTGGGGATGCACTTCAGTGATTCCAGAGAGTGCACTGGCACCACTGGGGATGCAGTGCAGTGAGTCCAGAGAGTGCATTGGCACCACTGGGGATGCAGTTCAGTGAGTCCAGAGAGTGCACTGGCACCACTGGGGATGCACTGCAGTGAGTCCACAGAGTGCACTGGTACCACTGGGGATGCAGTGCAGTGAGTCCAGAGAGTGCACTGGCACCACTGGGGATGCAGTGCAGTGAGTCCAGAGAGTGCACTGGCACCACTGGGGATGCAGTGCAGTGAGTCCAGAGAGTGCACTGGCACCACTGGGGATGCAATGCAGTGAGTCCAGAGAGTGCACTGGCAGCACTGGGGATGCACTGCAGTGAGTCCAGAGAGTGCACTGGCACCACTGGGGATGCACTGCAGTGAGTCCAGAGAGCGCACTGGCACCACTGGGGATGCACTGCAGTGAGTCCACAGAGTGCACTGGCACCACTGAGAATGCACTTCAGTGAGTCCAGAGAGTGCACGGGTACCACTGGGGATGCACTGCAGTGAGTCCAGAGAGTGCACTAGCACCACTGGGGATGCAGTGCAGTGAGTCCAGAGAGTGCACTGGCACCACTGGGGATGCAGTGCAGTGAGTCAAGAGAGTGCACTGGCACCACTGGGGATGCACTGCAGTGAGCCCAGAGAGTGCACTGGCACCACTGGGGATGCGGTGCCGGGAGTCCAGAGAGTGCACTGGCACCACTGGGGATGCAGTGCAGTGAGGCCAGAGAGTGCCCTGGCAACACTGGGGATGCACTGCAGTGAGTCCAGAGAGTGCTCTGGCACCACTGGGGATGCAGTGCAGTGAGTCCAGAGAGTGCACTGGCACCACTGGGGATGCAGTGCAGTGAGTCCAGAGAGTGCACTGGCACCACTGGTGATGCACTGCAGTTACTCCAGAGAGTGCACTGGCACCACTGGGGATGCGGTGCGGTGAGTCCAGAGAGTGCACTGGCACCACTGGGGATGCAGTGCAGTCAGTCCAGTGAGTGTACTGGCACCACTGGGGATGCACTGCAGTGAGTCCAGAGAGTGCACTGGCACCACTGAGAATGCCCTTCAGTGAGTCCAGAGAGTGCACTGGCACCACTGGGGATGCACTGCAGTGAGTCCACAGAGTGCACTAGCACCACTGGGGATGCACTGCAGTGAGTCCAGAGAGTGCACTGGCACCACTGGGGATGCACTTCAGTGAGTCCATAGAGTGCACGCGCTCCACTGGGGATGCAGTACAGTGAGTCCAGAGAGTGCACTGGCACCACTGGGGATGCAGTGCAGTGAGTCCAGAGAGTGCACTGGCAGCACAGAGGATGCAGTGCAGTGAGTCCAGAGAGTGCTCTGGCACCACTGGGGATGCAGTGCAGTGAGTCCAGAGAGTGCACTGGCACCACTGGGGATGCAGTGCAGTGAGTCCAGAGAGTGCACTGGCACCACTGGGGATGCACTTCAGTGAGTCCAGAGAGTGCACTGGCACCACTGGGGATGCACTGCAGTGAGTCCACAGAGTGCACTGGCACCACTGGGGATGCACTGCAGTGAGTCCAGAGAGTGCACTGACACCACTGGGGATGCAGTGCAGTGAGTCCAGAGAGTGGACTGGCACCAGAGGGAATGCACTGCAGTGAGTCCAGAGAGTGCACTGGCACCACTGGGGATGCAGTGCAGTGAGTGCAGAGAGTGCACTGGCACCACTGGACATGCAATGCAGTGAGTCCAGAGAGTGCAGTGGCACCACTGGGGATGCAGTGCAGTTAGTCCAGAGAGTGCACTGGCAGCACTGGGGATGCACTGCAGTGAGTCCAGAGAGTGCACTGGCAATACTGGGGATGCAGTGCAGTGAGTCCAGAGAGTGCACTGGCACCACTGGGGCTGCAGTGCAGTGAGTCCAGAGAGTGCACTGGCACCACTGGGGATGCACTGCAGTGAGTCCACGGAGTGCACTAGCACCACTGGGGATGCAGTGCAGTGACTCCAGAGAGTGCACTGGCACCACTGGGGATGCACTTCAGTGAGTCCAGAGAGTGCACTGGCACCACTGGGGATGCAGTGCAGTGAGTCCTGAGAGTGCATTGGCACCACTGGGGATGCAGTTCAGTGAGTCCAGAGAGTGCACTGGCACCACTGGGGATGCACTGCAGTGAGTCCACAGAGTGCACTGGTACCACTGGGGATGCAGTGCAGTGAGTCCAGAGAGTGCACTGGCACCACTGGGGATGCAGTGCAGTGAGTCCAGAGAGTGCACTGGCACCACTGGGGATGCAGTGCAGTGAGTCCAGAGAGTGCACTGGCACCACTGGGGATGCAATGCAGTGAGTCCAGAGAGTGCACTGGCAGCACTGGGGATGCACTGCAGTGAGTCCAGAGAGTGCACTGGCACCACTGGGGATGCACTGCAGTGAGTCCAGAGAGCGCACTGGCACCACTGGGGATGCACTGCAGTGAGTCCACAGAGTGCACTGGCACAACTGAGAATGTACTTCAGTGAGTCCAGAGAGTGCACTGGTACCACTGGGGATTCACTGCAGTGAGTCCAGAGAGTGCACTAGCACCACTGGGGATGCAGTGCAGTGAATCCAGTGAGTGCACTGGCACCACTGGGGATGCAGTGCAGTGACTCCAGAGAGTGCACTGGCACCACTGGGGATGCACTGCAGTGAGCCCAGAGAGTGCACTGGCACCACTGGGGATGCGGTGCCGGGAGTCCAGAGAGTGCACTGGCACCACTGGGGATGCAGTGCAGTGAGTCCAGAGAGTGCCCTGGCACCACTGGGGATGCACTGCAGTGAGTCCAGAGAGTGCTCTGGCACCACTGGGGATGCAGT
Source organism: Anser cygnoides (assembly GCF_040182565.1). NCBI lineage: Eukaryota > Metazoa > Chordata > Aves > Anseriformes > Anatidae > Anser > Anser cygnoides. Next base: position 78,555,684 of record NC_089873.1, on the reverse strand, counting down.
GCAGTGAGTCCAGAGAGTGCACTGGCACCACTGGGGATGCAGTGCAGTGAGTCCAGAGAGTGCACTGGCACCACTGGTGATGCACTGCAGTTACTCCAGAGAGTGCACTGGCACCACTGGGGATGCGGTGCGGTGAGTCCAGAGAGTGCACTGGCACCACTGGGGATGCAGTGCAGTCAGTCCAGTGAGTGTACTGGCACCACTGGGGATGCACTGCAGTGAGTCCAGAGAGTGCACTGGCACCACTGAGAATGCCCTTCAGTGAGTCCAGAGAGTGCACTGGCACCACTGGGGATGCACTGCAGTGAGTCCACAGAGTGCACTAGCACCACTGGGGATGCACTGCAGTGAGTCCAGAGAGTGCACTGGCACCACTGGGGATGCACTTCAGTGAGTCCATAGAGTGCACGCGCTCCACTGGGGATGCAGTACAGTGAGTCCAGAGAGTGCACTGGCACCACTGGGGATGCACTGCAGTGAGTCCAGAGAGTGCACTAGCAGCACAGAGGATGCAGTGCAGTGAGTCCAGAGAGTGCTCTGGCACCACAGGTGATGCAGTGCAGTGAGTCCAGAGAGTGCACTGGCACCACTGGGGATGCAGTGCAGTGAGTCCAGAGAGTGCACTGGCACCACTGGGGATGCACTTCAGTGAGTCCAGAGAGTGCACTGGCACCACTGGGGATGCACTGCAGTGAGTCCACAGAGTGCACTGGCACCACTGGGGATGCACTGCAGTGAGTCCAGAGAGTGCACTGACACCACTGGGGATGCAGTGCAGTGAGTCCAGAGAGTGCACTGGCACCAGAGGGAATGCACTGCAGTGAGTCCAGAGAGTGGACTGGCACCACTGGGGATGCAGTGCAGTGAGTGCAGAGAGTGCACTGGCACCACTGGACATGCAATGCAGTGAGTCCAGAGAGTGCAGTGGCACCACTGGGGATGCAGTGCAGTTAGTCCAGAGAGTGCACTGGCAGCACTGGGGATGCACTGCAGTGAGTCCAGAGAGTGCACTGGCAATACTGGGGATGCAGTGCAGTGAGTCCAGAGAGTGCACTGGCACCACTGGGGCTGCAGTGCAGTGAGTCCAGAGAGTGCACTGGCACCACTGGGGATGCAGTGCAGTGAGTCCAGAGAGTGCTCTGGCACCACTGGGGATGCACTGAAGTGAGTCCAGAGAGTGCACTGGCACCACTGGGGATGCAGTGCAGTGAGTCCAGAGAGTGCACTGGCAACACTGGGGTTGCAGTGCAGTGAGTCCAGAGAGTGCACTGGCACCACTGGGGATGCAGTGCAGTGAGTCCAGAGAGTGCACTGGCACCACTGAGAATGCACTTCAGTGAGTCCAAAGAGTGCACTGGCACCACTGGGGATGCAGTGCAGTGAGTCCAGAGAGTGCACTAGCACCACTGGGAATGCAGTGCTGTGACTCCAGAGAGCGCACTGGCACCACTGGGGATGCAGTGCAGTGAGTGCAGAGAGTGCACTGGCACCACTGGGGATGCAGTGCAGTGAGTCCAGAGAGTGCACTGGCACCACTGGGGATGCAGTGCAGTGAGTCCAGAGAGTGCACTGGCACCACTGGGGCTGCAGTGCAGTGAGTCCAGAGAGTGCACTGGCACCACCGGGGATGCACTGCAGTGAGTCCAGAGAGTGCACTAGCACCACTGGGGATGCAGTGCAGTGAATCCTGTTAGTACACTGGCACCACTGGGTGTGCAGTGCAGTGAGTCCAGAGAGCTCACTGGCACCACTGGGGATGCACTGCAGTGAGTCCAGAGAGTGCACTGTCACCACTGGAGATGCAGTACAGTGAGTCCAGTGAATGCACTGGAACCACTGGGGATGCAGTGCAGTGAGTCCAGAGAGTGCACTGGCACCACTGGTGATGCAGTACAGTGAGTCCAGTGAGTGCACTGGCACCACTGGTCCTGCAGTGCAGTGAGTCCAGAGAGTGCACTGGCAACACTGGAGATGCAGTGCAGTGAGTCCAGAGAGTGCACTGGCACTACCGATGATGCAGTACAGTGAGTCCAGTGAGTGCACTGGCACCACTGGGGATGCAGTGCAGTGACTCGAGAGAGTGCACTGGCACCACTGGGGATGCAGTGCAGTGACTCCAGAGAGTACACTGGCACCACTGGTGATGCAGTGCAGTGAGTCCAGAGAGTGCACTGGCACCACTGGGGATGCAGTGCAGTGAGTCCAGAGAGTGCACTGGCACCACTGGGGATGCACTGCAGTGAGTCCAGAGAGTGCACTGGCACTACTGGGGATGCAGTGCAGTGAGTCCAGAGAGTGCACTGGCACCACTGGGGATGCAGTGCAGTGAGTCCAGAGAGTGCACTGGCACCACTGGGGATGCAGTGCAGTGAGTCCAGAGAGTGCACTGGCACCACTGGGGATGCACTGCAGTGAGTCCAGAGATTGCGCTGGCACCACTGGGGATGCAGTACAGTGAGTCCAGAGAGTGCACTGGCACCACTGGTGATGCAGTACAGTGAGTCCAGAGAGTGCACTGGCACCACTGGGGATGCAGTGCAGTGAGTCCAGAGATTGCACTGGCACCACTGGGGATGCAGTGCAGTGAGTCCAGAGGCTTCATTGGCACCACTGGGAATGCAGTGCAGTGAGTGCAGAGAGTGCACTGGCACCACTGGGGATGCAGTACAGTGAGTCCAGAGAGTGCACTGGCACCACTGGGGATGCAGTGCAGTGAGTCCAGAGAGTGCACTGGCACCACTGGGGATGCAGTGCAGTGAGTCCAGAGAGTGCACTGGCACCACTGGTGATGCAGTACAGTGAGTGCAGAGAGTGCAATGGCACCAATGGGGATGCACTTCAGTGAGTCCAGAGAGTGCACTGGCACCACAGGGGATGCAGTGCAGTGAGTCCAGAGATTGCACTGGCACCACTGGGGATGCAGTGCAGTGAGTCCAGTGAGTGCACTGGCACCACTGGGGATGCAGTGCAGTGAGTGCAGAGAGTGCAATGGCACCACTGGGGATGCACTTCAGTGAGTCCAGAGAGTGCACTGGCACCACAGGGGATGCAGTGCAGTGAGTCCAGAGATTGCACTGGCACCACTGGGGATGCAGTGCTGTGACTCCAGAGAGCGCACTGGCACCACTGGGGATGCAGTGCAGTGAGTGCAGAGAGTGCACTGGCACCACTGGGGATGCAGTGCAGTGAGTCCAGAGAGTGCACTGGCACCACTGGGGATGCACTGCAGTGAGTCCAGAGAGTGCACTGGCACCACTGGGGATGCACTGCAGTGAGTCCAGAGAGTGCACTGGCACCACTGGGGATGCAGTGCAGTGAGTCCAGAGAGTGCACTGGCACCACTGGGGATGCAGTGCAGTGAGTCCAGAGAGTGCACTGGCACCACTGGGGCTGCAGTGCAGTGAGTCCAGAGAGTGCACTGGCACCACTGGGGATGCACTGCAGTGAGTCCAGAGAGTGCACTGGCACCACTGGGGATGCAGTGCAGTGAGTCCAGAGAGAGCACTGGCACCACTGGGGATGCAGTGCAGTGAGTCCAGAGAGTGCACTGGCACAAAAGGGGATGCACTGCAGTGAGTCCAGAGATTGCACTGGCACCACTGGGGATGCAGTGCAGTGAGTCCAGAGAGTGCACTGGCACCACTGGGGATGCAGTGCTGTGACTCCAGAGAGCGCACTGGCACCACTGGGGATGCAGTGCAGTGAGTGCAGAGAGTGCACTCGCACCACTGGGGATGCACTTCAGTGAGTTCAGAGAGTGCACTGGCACCACTGGGGATGGGTTTCAAGCCAACTGCATTAACCGCTCATGCTTCTTTCTTATGAGACGTTAGTAAACCAATTACATAGCCTTGTCAAGACTAAATCACAGGTAAAAATCCTGTACATCTCATGTGGCCAACCACTCCCAACTAGGATTCCAAGAACCAGGAGGTTCGGTGAAAATAGGGCTAGTGCTATTAGAGGGGTGATTATTAGGGTAAGCCCTAAGCTGTCTTTAATGGAGAAGTATGGGTGGAATGGGATTTTGTCGCAGTCTGATACGATTCCTAGTGGGTTATTTGAGCCTGATTCGTGTAGGAAGGTTAGGTGGACTAGGGTGATTCCTGCAATTAGGAAGGGCAGTAGGAAGTGGATGGCGAAGAATCGGGTTAAGGTTGGATTGTCTACTGAGAATCCTCCTCAGGCTCATTCTACTAGAGTTTGCCCAATGTACGGGATGGCTGAGAATAGGTTGGTGATTATGGTGGCCCCTCAGATTGACATTTGTCCTCATGGTAGGACATACCCTACGAAGGCAGTTGCTATTAGGGTGAGTAGGAGGATTACTCCTGTGTTTCAGGTTTCTTTGTATAGGTAGGAGCTGTAGTAGAGGCCTCGTCCGATGTGTAAGTAGATGCAGATAAAGAAGAGCGAAGCACTGTTGGCGTGGAGGTTGCGGATGAGCCATCCGTACTGGACGTCTCGGCATGTGTGAGCTACTGAGGAGAAGGCGAGTGAAGTGTCTGCGGTGTAGTGTATGGCTAGTAGCAGGCCTGTTAGGATTTGTGTGGCTAAGCAGATGGCTAGAAGGGAGCCGAAGTTTCATCAGGCAGAGATGTTGGAGGGGGCGGGTAGGTCGATTAGGGAGTTGTTGATTATTTTTAGTAGGGGATGGGATTTGCGGATGTTAGGGGCCATTAGTGAGTCTGTGTGTTATTAGGATTATTACCAGGATGGAGAGGGCGAAGGATCCTAGGTAGGCCTTAATTAGCCCTGTGTGTATTGAGGTTGCGGCTTTGCTTGCGGCTACTTGTAGTTCAGCAAGGCCCTCTGGCCCTATTTTTTTGAGTCAGGAGAGGTCGATCAAGTGTAGGGCAATGTTTTGTCCCTTTTCTAGTAGGTTTTTGGAGAAGAATCGGTGTACTAGGGGGTTGAAGTACCCTAATGCAGAGGAGAAGTTTATGAGGGGGTTTGGTTTGGGGTGACTGAGGGTGTGTGTTATGTTCGATAGTTCTAGGGCTAGGATGATTCCTAGGATTGTTATGAGGATGGCAGCGGTTTTGGTGATAAGGGGTATGGTTATTGGGGGGGTTTTGGTTGGTGTGATGAAAGAGGTAATGATTATTCCTGCTGTAATGCTGCCTAGGGCGAGTCGGGTTAGGGGGGCGGTGATTAGTGGGTTGTTTTCGTTTATTGATACTATTGGGGGGATTCGGGTTTGTCCAGCTTGGACTAGGATGGTTATGCGGATGCTGTAGGTTGCGGTGAATGCTGTGGCTATAAGGGTTAGGAGTAGGGCTCAAGTATTTAGGTATGATGTGTTTAAGCTTTCGATGATGAGGTCTTTTGAGTAGAATCCGGCTAGGAATGGGGTTCCTATCAGCGCCAGGTTTCCGATGGTTAGGCAGGAAGTAGTGACTGGGAGTATTTTCTGTAGGCCTCCTATCTTTCGGATATCTTGTTCTCCGTTTAGGTTGTGGATGATAGACCCTGAGCATAGGAATAGTATGGCTTTAAAGAAGGCATGGGTTGAGATGTGTAGGAAGGCTAGTTGTGGGAGGTTTAGTCCGATAGTGACTATTATTAGTCCTAGTTGGCTGGATGTTGAGAAAGCAATGATTTTTTTGATGTCATTTTGGGTTAGGGCGCATGTGGCAGCGAATAGGGTTGATAGAGCACCTAGGCATAGGCAGGCAGTTAGGGCTGTCTGGTTGGTGGCTAGCAGGGGGTGCATGCGGATGAGCAGGAAGATTCCGGCTACTACTATGGTACTGGAGTGCAGTAGGGCTGATACTGGGGTGGGGCCTTCTATTGCTGCGGGCAGTCATGGGTGGAGTCCAAATTGGGCGGATTTTCCTGCGGCTGCGAGGATTAATCCTATGAGGGGGAGGATTGGGGTTTGGTGGGGGTGTACGGCTTGTTGGATCTCTCAGGTGTTGAATGTTGAAGCTAGTCATGCTATGCTCAGGATCAGTCCGACGTCTCCGATTCGGTTGTAGATTACGGCTCGTAGGGCGGCGGTGTTGGCATCTGCTCGGCCTTGTCATCAGCCGATGAGAAGGAAGGACATGATTCCTACTCCTTCCCAGCCTACGAATAGGAGGAATATGTTGTTTGCGGTTGTTAGGAGGAGTATGGCGACTAGGAATGTCAGTAGGTAGGTGAAAAATTTTGTTACGTATGGCTCTGAGGCCATGTATCATATGGCGAATTGTAGGATTGATTATGTTACAAATAGGGCGATTGGAAGAAATGTTATTGAGTATTGGTCTATTTTTAGGCTCAGGGGGATTTTAAAGTTTATAATGAATTTTCACTCCCAGTGGCAGGTGACAGATTCTACTCCCGAGTAGATGAATGCGGTTGTAGGGGCTAGGCTAATTAGGAATGCGGTTTTAACAGCGCGGGTGGTGGCTTGTGGGGTGTTTTTAAAGTTTTTAAATAGAAATGGCAGGATGATTGGGGTTAGGAGGATTGTCAGCGTGAGTAGTGTGAGGGAGTTGATTAGTAGTGTGGGGTTCACTACTTTTACTTGGATTTGCACCAAGATGGGTGGTTCCTAAGACCAGTGGATTGCTGTTATCCTTTAAAAGTAAGGGGGCTGAGGTTTTAGGCTCAGATGTAAGAGTTAGCAGCTCTTGTTGGTTAAACCCTCCCCTCGGCAGGTAAGAAGGTTTGAACTTCTATTCTTAGAATCACAGTCTAATGTTTGGTTTAAACTATACTTGCATGAGGGGATTCCGGAGATCAGTTCGGGTTTGAGGATTAGGAGGAATATTGGGATAATGTGGAGTGTTATGAGCAGGTGTTCTCGCGTGGTTGAGTTTTGCATAGATGTGATGTGGGAGGGGATTGAGCCTCGTTGGGTCATTAGTAGTATGAATAAGGTGTAGGAGGCGGTTAGTAGGGTTGCGATTCCTGTTAGGATGATCGTGAAGGCAGATCAGTTGAATAAGGTGATTATAATGGTTAGCTCTGCTATGAGGTTTGTTGTTGGGGGTAAGGCTATGTTTGTTAGATTGGCCAGCAATCATCAGGTAGCTATGAGTGGTAGGAGAGGTTGTAGGCCTCGTGTGAGTAGTAGAATTCGGCTGTGCGTACGTTCATAGTTTGTGTTGGCTAGGCAGAATAGTATGGAGGAAGTTAGTCCATGGGAAATTATTAGGATCATTGCCCCTGAGAATGATCAGTGGGTTTGGATTATTCCTGCGGCGATAACTAGGCCTATGTGGCTAACGGATGAATAAGCGATTAGTGATTTTAGGTCTGTCTGTCGTAGGCAGATTGAGCTAGTCATTAGGGCGCCTCATAGGGCCAGGGTTAGGAAGGGGTAGTGCAGGAGGTTGGACAGTGGGCCCATAAATAGAGTGACTCGTATAATTCCGTATCCTCCTAGCTTTAGTAGTAGGGCGGCGAGGAGTATTGAGCCTGCGATGGGTGCTTCTACGTGGGCTTTTGGCAGTCAGAGGTGTAGGCCGTATAGTGGGGCTTTTACTATGAATGCTATGAGCAGTGCTAGACCTGATAGTATTCCTGTCCATGAGGTGGATAGGGTTGGGTGGGTTAGTTGTAGGGTTGGCAGGTGCAGGGTGCCAATTTTCACGTATAGGTGTATGATTGTGATTAGCAGGGGTAGAGAGCTTACTGGCGTGTAGAATAGCAGGTAGATGCCAGCGCTTAGGCGTTCTGGTTGGTTCCCCCATCGGGTGATTAAGATTAGGGTGGGAATGAGGGTTGCTTCAAATGAGATGTAAAATAGTGCTAGTTCTGTGGTGGAAAAGGCTAGTAGGATGAATGGCTGGACTGCGACTAAGGTTGAGATAAAGATTCGTTTGCGTTGTAGGGGTTCTTGTTGCAGGTGGTTTTGGCTTGCTATGATTATGAGTGGGAGTAGTCAGCAGGATAGTACTAGGAGGGGGGATGAGATTTGGTCAATTCCTGTTCAGTTGGATAAAAATTTGTAGGGGTAGTAGGTTGGGATTAATCACTGTAGGCTTAGGGCAGCGATTAGGAGGCTGTATAAGGTGGTGTTAGTCCATAGAAATTTTGGTGGAGACAGCAGGGCTGTTGGAAGAAGTATGATTGTGGGTAGGATGATTTTTAGCATTGCAGGAGGTTTAGGTTGTGTAGATGGTTGGAGCCATGTGTGCGGGTGGAGGCTACTAGGATGGCCAGGCCTGTGCCCGCCTCACACGCTGAGAAGGTTAGCATGAGAATTGGTACCATGGTGAATGAGGAGACTTGGTTTTCGATGGATCATATTGATAGGCCTACGAATATCGATAATATTATGCTTTCAAGGCATAGTAGGGCGGATACTAGGTGGGTTCGGTGGAAGGCTAGTCCTAGTCCGCTGAAAATGAAGGCTGAGTAGAAGCTTAAATGTAGGGGCGACATAAGAAAGTTACAGGGTTGGCTGTAATCTGCTGGGTCGAAACCAGCTATCTTTTTGGTTAGACTAACTTTCTGTTATTCTGCTCATTCTAGGCCCCCTTGAATTCACTCGTAGGCCAGTCCGAGTGTTAGGAGAAGGAGGATCACTACAGTTCAGGTGAGGGTCATTAGGGGGGATTGGAGTTGGACGGCTCATGGCAGGGGGAGTAGGAGGGCGATTTCTAGGTCGAATAGGACGAACAGGATGGCTACTGAGGAAGAATCGGACTGAGAATGGTAATCGAGCAGATCCAAGTGGGTCGAATCCACATTCGTACGGTGAGAGTTTCTCTGAGTCGGGGTTTATTTGGGCGAGTCAGAAGTTTAATGCGGTTAGGGCGGCGCTTAGGATTGATGATAGGGCGAATATGAACATGAGTGCGTTCATTGCTCTCCTCTGGGTTTATACCAGATTCTAGAGATTGGAAGTCAATTGTAATTAATATACTAGAAGAGCAAGATCCTCATCAGTAGATGGTTATGTAGAGGAATAGTCAGATGACGTCTACGAAGTGTCAGTATCAGGCTGCTGCCTCGAATCCGAAGTGGTGGTCTGATGTAAAGTGGAACTTGATCAGTCGGAAGAGGCAGACGGTCAGGAAGGAGGATCCGATGATTACGTGGAGTCCGTGGAATCCAGTGGCAACGAAGAAGGTAGATCCGTAGACGCTATCGGCGATTGAGAATGGGGCTTCGTGGTATTCTATTGCTTGTAGGGCTGTGAAGTAGAATCCCAGGAGGATCGTTAGGGTTAGGGCGTGGATGGCGTGTTTTCGGTTTCCTTCTGTGATGGGCTCACGTTACGGTAACGCCTGAGGCTAGTAGGATGGCTGTGTTTAGTAGGGGGACTTCTATCGGGTTGAGTGGTTTAATTCCTGTTGGGGGTCATTGGCCTCCTAGTTCTGGGGTTGGGGCCAGGCTCGAGTGGAAGAACGCTCAGAAGAACCCTAAGAAGAAGAATGCTTCGGATGTGATGAAAAGGATTATGCCGTATCGTAGGCCTTTTTGGACTGTGGGAGTGTGATGGCCTTGGAAGGTGCTTTCTCGTACAATGTCTCGTCATCATTGGAGTATTACTAGGAGTATTGAGATGAGGCCTAGGGTTAGTAGTATGGATGAGTTGTAGTGGAATCACATGATTAATCCTGAGGTTGTGAGTAGGGCGGCGGCTGCCCCGAAGATTGGTCAAGGGCTTGGGTCAACTATGTGGTATGAGTGTGCTTGGTGTGCCATTAGATGTTTTCTTGTAAGTATAGGCTTAGAAGGAGCACGAAGACGTAGGCCTGGATTATGGCTACTGCTACTTCTAGGATGGTTAGGAGTAGTAGGATGATTATTGTTAGGATGGATACTGCAGGAAGGGTGGGTATTAATGCAATGGAGGCTGTAGAGATGAGTTGGATGAGTAAGTGTCCTGCTGTAAGGTTGGCTGTAAGGCGGACTCCGAGGGCTAGGGGGCGGATTAGTAGGCTGGTTGTTTCGATCAGGATTAGTGCGGGGATTAGGGGTGTAGGGGTACCTTCGGGTAATAGGTGGGCTAAAGAGGCTGATGGTTGGTTTCGTAGGCCTGTTAGTAGTGTGGCGAGCCATAGTGGGAAGGCTAGGGCTATGTTCATAGATAGTTGGGTGGTTGGGGTGAATGTATATGGAAGGAGGCCTAGAAGGTTGATTGTAAGAAGTATGATTATTAGGGATGTAAATATTATGGCTCATTTGTGGCCATTTTTGTTGAGTGGGACTATTAGTTGTTTTGTGATTAGGTGAAGGAGTCATGTTTGGATAGTAGAAAGGCGGTTGTTGATTCATCGGTTGTTTGGGGACGGGAATAGTAGGGCTGGGAAGAGTAGGGATAGTAGGATTAAGGGGATGCCGAATAGATTGGGGCTGGAAAATTGGTCAAAGAAGCTTAGGTTCATGGTCAGGATCATGGTGTGGGTTTGGTAGTGAGGGAGGTCTTATTTGATGGGGGGTTGGTTGTGGTGAAGGCTAGTAGTTTTGGTTGGATGAGGAGTGCTAGGGTTAATCAGGTTATAATTATGATTGAAAATCATGGTGCGGGGTTAAGCTGTGGCATATCATTAAGGAGGGGGAAGTCCCTCTTTGGCTAGCTTAAAAGGCTAGTGCTGTTGCATAGCTTCTTAATGATTAGGATGATGATAGAAGGGACGATCAGGCCTCGAAATGTGGGAGTGGGGTTGATTCTACTACAATGGGTATGTAGCTGTGATTAGCCCCGCAAATTTCTGAGCATTGTCCGTAAAAAATCCCAGGCCGGGTGGTAATGAATGAAGTTTGGTTTAGTCGGCCTGGGATTGCGTCTGTTTTAACTCCGAGCGTTGGGACTGCTCAGGAGTGGAGTACGTCTCCTGCAGTAATGATTACGCGGATGGGGGATTCTATTGGGATAACTACGCGGTGGTCAACTTCTAGCAGTCGGAAGTGGCCGTTGGGTAAGTCTGGGGTGGGCACTATGTAGGAGTCGAAGGATAGGTCTTTGAAGTCTGTGTATTCGTAGCTTCAGTATCATTGGTGGCCGATGGCTTTTAGGGTGAGGTCTGGTTCATCGATTTCGTCCATTATGTAGAGGATTTGTAGGGATGGGAGGGCGAGGAGTACCAGGACGATAGCAGGTAGGATTGTCCAGATCAGCTCTACTTCTTGGGCGTCTACAGCATTGGACGAGAGTTTTTCTGTTAGTATGTGGGCTAAAAGGTAGAGAACTAGGCTGCAGATAGCTAGGGCAACGATTAGGGCGTGGTCGTGGAATTCAACGAGTTCTTCTATGATGGGTGATGAGGCGTCTTGGAATCCTAGTTGGGAGTGGTTGGCCACATGAGATGTACAGGATTTTTACCTGTGATTTAGTCTTGACAAGGCTATGTAATTGGTTTACTAACGTCTCATAAGAAAGAAGCATGAGCGGTTAATGCAGTTGGCTTGAAACCAGCATGTGAGGGTTCGATTCCTTCCTTTCTTGTACTTGGACGAAGGCCGGTTCCTCGAAAGTATGGTATGGGGGAGGGCAGCCGTGGATTCATTCAACGTTTGTGGTAGTTAGTTCTGGTTGTAGGACTTTTCGTTTGGCCGAAAAGGCTTCTCAGATGATGAATATTAGTATGATTACGGCTACTATTGAGATTAGGGAGCCGATGGAGGAAATGGTGTTTCATAGTGTGTAGGCGTCGGGATAGTCCGAGTATCGTCGGGGTATTCCTGCTAGGCCTAGGAAGTGCTGGGGGAAGAACGTTAGGTTTACTCCTGTAAATATTACCCCGAAGTGGGCTTTTGCTCATGTTTGGTGTAGGGTAAACCCAGTGAGTAGTGGGAATCAGTGAGTAAATCCTGCTAGAATGGCAAAGACGGCGCCTATGGATAGGACGTAGTGGAAGTGGGCAACTACGTAGTACGTGTCGTGCAGGGCGATGTCTAGGGAAGAGTTTGCAAGAACGATTCCTGTTAATCCTCCGATGGTAAATAGGAAGATAAATCCTAGAGCTCATAGCATTGGGGGGTCTCATTTGATTGTTCCTCCGTGCAGGGTGGCTAGTCAGCTAAATACTTTGATTCCGGTAGGGATGGCAATGATTATAGTGGCTGATGTAAAGTAGGCTCGGGTATCAACGTCTATTCCTACTGTAAACATGTGGTGAGCTCAGACGATGAATCCTAGGAAGCCGATGGATAGTATGGCTCAGACTATTCCCATGTAGCCGAAGGGCTCCTTTTTGCCTGAGTAGTACGTGACTACGTGTGAGATGATTCCGAACCCCGGTAGGATCAGAATATAGACTTCTGGGTGTCCGAAGAATCAGAATAGGTGTTGGTACAGGATTGGGTCTCCTCCTCCAGCGGGGTCGAAGAATGTGGTGTTTAGGTTTCGATCAGTTAGTAATATTGTAATACCGGCGGCGAGTACGGGGAGTGATAGAAGGAGTAGGATGGCGGTAATTAGTACGGATCAGACAAATAGTGGGGTTTGGTATTGTGAGAGTGCGGGGGGTTTTATGTTGATGGCTGTGGTGATAAAGTTGATGGCCCCAAGGATGGAGGAGATACCGGCTAAGTGGAGTGAGAAGACAGCCAGGTCTACTGAAGCTCCGGCGTGGGCAAGGTTACCTGCTAGGGGAGGGTAGACAGTTCAGCCTGTGCCGGCGCCAGCTTCTACAGTGGATGAGGCTAGTAGGAGGAGGAATGATGGGGGGAGGAGTCAAAAGCTTATGTTGTTTATTCGCGGGAATGCTATGTCGGGGGCACCGATTATGAGGGGGACTAATCAGTTGCCGAATCCTCCGATCATGATGGGTATGACTATAAAGAAGCTTATTACAAAGGCGTGAGCGGTAACGATTACATTGTAAATTTGGTCGTCGCCTAGGAGAGTTCCTGGTTGTCCTAGTTCTGCGCGGATTAATAGGCTGAGTGCGGTGCCGACTATTCCTGCTCATGCCCCGAAGATGAGGTACAGGGTGCCAATATCCTTATGGTTAGTGGAAAATAGTCATCGGTTGATGAAGGTGACGGGTAAGATGGCTGAGTGTTGAAGCGTTAGGCTGTAGTCCTTTTTACAGAGGTTTAATTCCTCTTCTTATCGGCTCTGTAGTGAAATTCATGTTGAGTTGCAAGCTCATCGATGCGCACTAGGGTGCGTCAGGGTCTTTGTAGGCAGAAGCCAATTGGTTTAGGCATTTAGCTGTTAACTAGAGTTTTGTGGGATCGAAGCCCATCTGTCTAGGGAGGCTTTAGCTTAATTAAAGCGTCTGACTTGCATTCAGAAGATACAGGTTAATATTCTGTAAGTCTTAATGTGCAGAAACTAAGAGGGTTTAACTCTTATTTAAGGCTTTGAAGGCCTTCGGTTTGGGGTGTTATCCTAAGTTTCTAGACAATGGCATGTATTATTGGGGACAGGGGAAGTAAGAGGATTGATAGTGAGGCAAGGACCGCAGTAGGTGTGCTTGGGGCTTTGCTAGTGTATCATTGTTTTATGTGGTTAGAGGAGTTGGGGGGAAGGGTAATTGTTGAGTGGTATGCGAGGCGTAGGTAGAAGAAGAGGCTGAGCAGTGATAGCATGGCAATTGCCATGGCTGCTGGTGTTATTTCCTGTTTAGTTAGTTCTTGGATGATAAGTCACTTTGGTATAAAGCCTGTTAATGGGGGGAGGCCTGCTAGGGATAAAAGTACTAGTATTAGGGTGGCGTTTAGCACTGGGGTTTTTGTTCATGAGGTTGTGATCATGGATAGGTTAAGGGCTTTGATTTTGTTAAGGGCTAGGAATACGGCTGATGTTATGATTGTGTATAGGTAGAAGGTAAGTAAGGCCAATTTGGGGCTGTAAACTAGGATGATGGCGATTCAGCCTAAGTGGGAGATGGACGAGAAGGCTAGGATTTTGCGTGTTTGTGTTTGGTTCAGTCCTATTCAGCCTCCTAGTGCTGTTGAGGCTAGGGCCATGGCGGTGAGTAGAGCTGGGTCGAGGGATTTGGATGTTAGTAGGAGCAGGGTTAGTGGGGGGAATTTTATGAGGGTCGAGAGTAGCAGGGCTGTTATTAGTGGCGATCCTTGTAGTACTTCTGGGAATCAGAAGTGAAATGGCACTAGGCCCAGTTTAATAGCGATTGCTGCTGTCAGTAGTAGACAGGAGGTTGGGTGGTTTATTTGTGTGATGTCTCATTGGCCGGTGACTCAGGCATTGGTTATGCTAGAGAATAGGACCAGGGCGGAAGCAGCTGCTTGGGTTAGGAAGTATTTCGTTGCGGCTTCTACTGCTCGTGGGTGGTGGGATTTGGCAATTAGGGGAATGATGGCTAGTGCGTTGATCTCCAGTCCTGTCCAGGCCAGAACTCAGTGGTTGCTGGAAATTGTGATTGTGGTGCCCAAGATGAGGCTGAAGGTTATGATTGGGGTCGCGTAAGGGTTCATTAGTAGAGGAGGGGGTTAAACCATCATTTTCGGGGTATGGGCCCGATAGCTTGATTAGCTGACTCTACTAGAAAATAATATAAGGGAAGTATGGAGAATTTTGATTTCTCTTGTGTGGGTTCAATTCCTACTTTTCTAAGGTCAACAGGAAATGAGAGGGCTGTTATACCTCTATGTTCACTTTATCATAGTGACCCTTTGTAGTTCAGGCACATTTCCTTATGTAAGGAGGTAGGCCTGCATAGCAGATAGGTATGCTGATGTGTCAGAGGCACAGAGCTAGTGTGAGGGGTAGGAAGTTTTTTCATAGTAGGTGCATTAGTTGGTCATATCGGAATCGTGGGTATGAAGCTCGGACCCATAAGAAACCAGAAGATAGTAGGAGGACTTTTGTGGCTAGGATGACGGGGAATAGTTCTGTGGGTGGCCCTAGGGCGCTTGGGTTTAGGAATATGATGGCTGTAAGTATATTTATTAGCATAATGTTCGCATATTCAGCTAGGAAGAATAAGGCGAAGGGTCCTGCGGCGTATTCAACGTTAAACCCTGAGACTAGCTCAGATTCACCCTCTGTGAGGTCAAAAGGAGCTCGGTTTGTCTCTGCTAGGGTGGATACGTATCATATTATTGCTAGGGGTCATGAGGAGAAAATGAAGTATAGAGGCTCCTGTGCGACGGCAAAGGAGCTGAGTGTGTAGCTTCCGCTTAGTATGATTATTGATAGCAGGATTATGGCCAGTGTCACTTCGTATGAAATGGTCTGTGCTACTGCCCGTAGGGCTCCGATTAGTGCGTATTTTGAGTTCGAGGCTCAGCCTGATCATAGGACTGAGTAGACGGCTAGGCTTGACATGGCTATTAGGAAGAGAACTCCGAGGTTTAGATCTGCTAGGGGAAATGGGAGTGGTAGTGGTGCTCAAGTGGTGAGGGCTAGGACAAGGGCTAGTATTGGTATCAGAATGAATAGAAGTGGGGAAGAGGTAGAGGGTCGGATGGGCTCTTTGGTAAATAGTTTCAGTCCGTCCGCAAATGGTTGAAGTAGGCCAAAAGGCCCGACAACGTTAGGGCCTTTGCGGGATTGTATGTAGCTTAGGATTTTCCGTTCTACTAGGGTTAGGAAGGCTACGGCAATCAGGATTGGGATGATGTATAGGAGGGATATAATGAGGCAGCTTAGTGTTGTTATTTGAATCATGGGTGAAGCTAGGGAGAGGATTTGAACCTCTGGGGAAAGGGCTTAAGCCTTCTGCACTTGCCGGGCTCTGCCACTCTAGCTGGTCCTTTTCTAGGATTGAAAGTGGTGGGGGAAGGCCCTCTTCACGGTTTAGTTGGTTTCACTGCTTAGAGGGGGGGGGCGTGCTTGTGGTATTGGCCCCACTTTCCCGGTCCTTTCGTACTGGGGAGAGTGTGTCATAGATAGAAACCGACCTGGATTGCTCCGGTCTGAACTCAGATCACGTAGGACTGTTAATCGTTGAACAAACGAACCCTTAATAGCGGCTGCACCATTAGGATGTCCTGATCCAACATCGAGGTCGTAAACCCCCCTGTCGATATGGGCTCTTGAGGGGGATTGCGCTGTTATCCCTGGGGTAGCTTGGTCCATTAATCAATTATATTGGGTCTGGTCACTGTTAGCACTTTGAGGGGTAGCTCTAGGTAAAGAGGTATGGTCTTGTTTTTGGAGGATTTGTTCTCCTCCAAGGTCGCCCCAACCGAAAAATATCGACCAGGCTCTGCGATGGTAGTGGCCCCAGTGGGGTTGATTGAGGATTCGCGGTGGTCGTTGATTTTTAAGTTCCACAGGGTCTTCTCGTCTTATGTTCACATCCCCGCTTTTGCACGGGGAGATCAATTTCACTGATTATCTGTGAGAGACAGTTAAGACCTCGTTTAGCCATTCATACAAGTCTCGATTTATGGGACAATTGATTGCGCTACCTTTGCACGGTTAGGATACCGCGGCCGTTAAACCTAAGTCACCGGGCAGGCATCACCTTCAATACTTGTTTAATTTGCTGAAGGCTATGTTTTTGGTAAACAGTCGGGCCTTATTAATTTGCCGAGTTCCTTTCACAGATTTTAATCGCTCTTATAGGCGCTCCTGAGTCGGGTTAACAGGGTTAGTTAATACGTGGTCTTGTAGGGGTTTTTGTATCTGTCTAGGTCTGTTAATAATGTTTCTATGTAAGCTTGCGCCGTTAGAGGGGTGTGGCCCTGAGTTACTTATTTTAGCATTAATTCTCCTATATTCATAGGTTGACCTGTTTGTGATAAGGGAATCATCTTATTTTGGTATTTTTAGGTGGTGGAGCTTTGACGCACTCTTTTTTGATGGCTGCTTTAGGGCCCACGGTAGGATCAGTAGTAAGAATTATCCGCTAGTCGAGGTTGTGTCCTTTTTTAATGGAGCTGTCCCTCCATTAAATAGCTCTTAATCATCTCATTAGGGTTCAGGATGTCCGGTAGGGAGGATTAAGGGGGAACTTAGATTCGTTTCACAGGTAACCAGCTATCACCCAGCTCGGTTGGCTTTTCACCTCTACTGACAAGTCATCCCACTCTTTTGCAACAGAGATGGGTTCGCTCTCTTTAACTGCTTGAAAGTAGCTCGCTTGGGTTTCGGGGGGGCAAACTTTAGTTCACTTTGCTTGGTTGTTCTCGCTAAACCATGATGCAAAAGGTACAAGGGTTGATCTTTGCTGTCTGTCGCTTTGATTGTTTCACTGCTATTTCATCTTTCCCTTACGGTACTGGGGTCTCTATCGCGTCTAAGTGTCTTTTCTATCGCCTATACTAAGACTGTAAAATGCTTTAGTTTAATTAGTTTAGTAAATTCTTTAGTTTTGGTGTACTATTTGTGTGGTTGAGCTAGAGGGGGGGCTTCAAGACGATCCGGTCTAGTAGATATCTTTCAGGTGTAAGCTGAGTGCTTTGGTGTTATAGCTACGTCTTGATATTCTAAGTACACCTTCCGGTACACTTACCTTGTTACGACTTACCTCATCTTCAGCGTATTTATGGTATTAGTTATGTGGGATGTGGCTTTTGAGGAGGGTGACGGGCGGTATGTACGTGCCCCAGGGCCGGCTTAAAGTAGGCTCTATTGTCCCACTTTACTGCTAAATCCGCCTTCCAGAAGTGGTTTCACGCTTCTTTCCGTGTGCCCTATGAATGGGGAATGTAGCCCATTTCTTCCACTCCATAGGCTATACCTTGACCTGTCTTATTAGCGGGGTGCTATTGTGTCCACTGTTGTGCTCTCATTCGAGGTGGGCTGGCGACGGCGGTATGTAGGCTGTGTTGGCAAGGGGTGGTTGGGTTAATCGGGGATTATCGATTGTAGAACAGGCTCCTCTAGGTGGGTTTGGGGCACCGCCAAGTCCTTAGAGTTTTAAGCGTTTGTGCTCGTAGTTCTCTGGCGGATACTTCGGTAAAGTAAGTATCAAGATTTAGGGCCAGGCATAGTGGGGTATCTAATCCCAGTTTGGGCCCTGGCTTTCGTGGGTTTAAATCAGTCGTTAGTTCCTAAGATCATCTTAATGGTGTGTTTAGGTGCATCTTGGGCTTATGACGGCTCAGTTGCATTTTGATCTTAGTTAGCTAGGATAGGCATTTTACCACTCTTTACGCCGTGTCAATAGGACGGTTGATTTGGGTTTCTTGTATGACCGCGGTGGCTGGCACAAGATTTACCAACCCTTGAAGTTAGGCTGTTGCTATAACTAAGTCAAGTTTGCACTCATTGCTTAATGTTAATTACTGCTGAATACCCGTGGGGGCGTGGCTTAGCGAGGCGTCTTGGGCTACTACTTGGGTGTGCCTGATACCCGCTCCTCAAGGCCTGTATGGGGGTAGGTGGTCGAGGGCGTTTACACTGGGGCGCGGATACTTGCATGTATATATTTAGCAAAAACCAACCGTAAGGTTAGGACTAAGTCTTTTGTCCGCAGGCATGTTTTATGCCATCTTGGCAACTTCAGTGCCATGCTTTGTGTTAAGCTATGTGGACGGGGGTGTGGTTAGCTGATAGTTGAGTGGTGAGTGAGAGTGAAGTATATGAAATTATTGCTTGTGTTTACTATTTTTAGTACTGGAGTTTCTCTAATAAGTTTAAGTTATTTTGTATGTGTTTGTGTGTATATGTACATCGTTCCGATGATGTCATGGAAGGGATGATTAATGGAGTTTTAGAGGTAGTTTGCTGGGATTGGGCGATGAAGGTTTATGCTACATGGTGGTTAGCGAAAGTTTACTGGTTTAGTTTGTGAAGCGCAGGGGTTGCGCTTAATGATTTGTTGTTTTGTGCTATGTCCAACGAGCATTCATCCAATAGCCCCATTTAACCCGGAGGGTGGAGGTAACATTAACTGAATGTGGTCAAAGTGCATCAGTATCAGGATGATTCCCCATATACGCCAACCGTCTCATCGAGGGACCCTTGAAATATAGGATAGGCCGTGAGGCAGGTGTGTCCAGGCTTAGATTGTGGGACCCCCGAGATCACTGGGAATAGCCACCTGTGAGGTAACCCCGGAAAAAATAAGAGGAACCAGAGGCGCCAAAAAGCTGGAACATGCCGCGATTACGCATTGAGAAGGTGAAAGTACTCACAGATGCCACTTTGAAGGGCAAGGAGGGGTGAGTGAACCCAATGGATGGCCCTGACCGAGGAACCAGAGGCGCAAAAATGTGAGGAGGGCGAGGGGTTTAGGGGGAACGTATGGGCCTGAAGCTAGTCATACCGGACATTATGTGCAACGGGTTGCTGATTTCACGTGAGGAGTACGATTAATAAATCCGTCTGATACGAACTGCATGAGATATGTGGTGGAGAGTTGTTGTTGGAGCATGTCCTGTGAGCATTCATTAAAATGGGGTCTTGTTATGCGCTTGAGTGGAGTTGTATTGGGTGTTGTGGGGTATGGTCCTAGAACATTCATGCCGGGTGGTTTGGTAGGAGTGTGTTTAAGGGTTTAATGGCCGTGTACATGTATGGGTTTAGCACCTGCTTATAAGATAGTCCGTATATAATGTATATTACTGGTACTATAGTATGTATGTATATGGGGTATATAAATTTATGCACGAATATGCATAACCAAATACCCCCGCCTCGGGGGGGGAGGGGGGGGGGGTTAAGCATAATGGCATAGATGGGGTAGAATTATTGGGGAGCTGCGGTTAGTTCCTGTAGTTGAGAACAATGGCGGCTTTTCGAGCCGCAGGCCTCGGGTAGTGTCCGGGCAGGAATAATGACTTATTTTATGTTTTTTTTAGGGACTCACTGCACTGGACTCACTGCAGTGCATCCCCAGTGGTGCCAGTGCACTCTCTGGACTCACCGCACCGCATCCCCAGTGGTGCCAGTGCACTCTCTGGACTCACTGCACTGCATCCCCAGTGGTGCCAGTGCACTCTCTGGACTCACTGCACTGCAACCCCAGTGTTGCCAGTGCACTCTCTGGACTCACTGCACTGCATCCCCAGTATTGCCAGTGCACTCTCTGGACTCACTGCACTGCATCCCCAGTGGTGCCAGAGCACTCTCTGGACTAACTGCACTGCATCCCCAGTGGAGCCAGTGCGATCTCTGGACTCACTGCACTGCATCCCCAGTGGTGCCAGTGTACTCTGTGGACTCACTGCAGTGCATCCCCAGTGGAGCCCGTGCACTCTGTGGACTCACTGCAGTGCATCCCCAGTGGTGCCAGTGCACTCTCTGGACTCACTGAAGGGCATCCCCAGTGGTGCCAGTACACTCACTGGACTGACTGCACTGCATCCCCAGTGGTGCTAGTGCACTCTCTGGACTCACTGCACTGCATCTCCAGTGGTGCCAGAGCACTCTCTGGACTCACTGCAGTGCATCCCCAGTGGTGCCAGTGCACTCTCTGGACTCACTGCGCTGCATCCCCAGTGGTGCCAGTGCACTCTGTGGACTCACTGCTGTGCATCCCCATTGGTGCCAGTGCACTCTCTGGACTCACTGCACTGCATCCCCAGTGGTGCCAGTGCACTCTCTGGACTCACTGCACTGCATCCCCAGTGGTGCAAGTGCACTCTCTGGACTCACTGCAGTGCATCCCAAGTGGTGCCAATGCACTCTCTGGACTCACTGCAGTGCATCTCCAGTGGTGCCAGTACACTCACTGGACTCACTGCAGGGCATCCCCAGTGGTGCCAGTGAACTCTCTGGACTTGCTGCACTGCATCCCCAGTGGTGCCAGTGCACTCTCTGGACTCACTGATGTGCATCCCCATTGGTGCCTGTGCACTCTCTGGAGTAACTGCAGTGCATCCCCAGCGGTGCCAAAGCACTCTCTGGACTCCCGGCACCGCATCCCCAGTGGTGCCAGTGCACTCTCTGGGCTCACTGCAGTGCATTCCCAGTGGTGCCAGTGCACTCTCTGGAGTCACTGCACTGCATCCCCAGTGGTGCCAATGCACTCTCTGGACCTCCGGCACCGCATCCCCAGTGGAGCCAGTGCACTCTCTGGACTCGCGGCACTGCATCCCCAGTGGTTCCAGTGCACTCTCTGGACTCAATGCACTGCATCACCAGTGGTGCCAGTGCACTCTCTGGACTCACTGCAGTGCATCCCCAGTGGTGCCAGTGCACTCTCTGGACTCACTGCAGTGCATCCCCAGTGGTGCCAGTGCACTCTCTGGACTCACTGCAGTGCATCCCCACTGCTGCCAGTGCACTCTCTGGACTCACAGCAGTGCATCCCCAGTGGTGCCAGTGCACTCTCTGGACTCACTGCACTGCATCCCCAGTGGTGCCAATGCACTCTCTGGACTCACTGCACTGCATCCCCAGTGGTGCCAGTGCACTCTCTGGACTCACTGCACTGCATCCCAAGTGGTGCCAGTGCACTCTCTGGACTCACTGCACTGCATCACCTGTGGTGCCAGTGCACTCTCTCGAGTCACTGCACTACATCCCCAGTGGTGCCAGTGCGCTCACTGGACTCACTGCAGTGCATCATCAGTGGTGCCAGTGCACTCTCTGGAGTGACTGCAGTGCATCCCCAGTGGTACAAGTGCACTCTCTGGACTCACTGCACTGCATCCCCAGTGGTGCCAATGCACTCTCTGGACTCACTGCACTGCATCCCCAGTGGTGCCAGTGCACTCACTGGACTCACTGCAGTGCATCCCAAGTGGTACCAGTGCACTCTCTGGACTCACTGCACTGCATCCCCAGTGGTGCCAGTGCACTCTCTCGAGTCACTGCACTACATCCCCAGTGGTGCCAGTGCACTCACTGGACTCACTGTACTGCATTCCCAGTGGTGCTAGTGCACTCTCTGGACTCACTTCAGTGCATCCACAGTGGTGCCAGAGCACTCTCTGGACTCACTGCACTGCATCCCCAGTGGTGCCAGTGCACTCTCTGGAATCACTGCACTGCAGCCCCAGTGGTGCCAGTGCACTCTCTGGACTCACTGCACTGCATCCCCAGTATTGCCAGTGCACTCTCTGGACTCACTGCACTGCATCCCCAGTGCTGCCAGTGCACTCTCTGGACTCACTGCACTACATCCCCAGTGGTGCCACTGCACTCTCTGGACTCACTGCACTGCATCCCCAGTGGTGCCAGTGCACTCTCTGCACTCACTGCAGTGCATAAGCTCTGGTGCCAGTGCACTCTCTGGACTCACTGCACTGCATCCCCAGTGGTGTCAGTGCACTCTGTGGACTCACTGCAGTGCATCCCCAGTGGTGCCAGTGCACTCTGTGGACTCACTGCAGTGCATCCCCAGTGGTGCCAGTGCACTCTCTGGACTCACTGAAGTGCATCCCCAGTGGTGCCAGTGCACTCTCTGGACTCACTGCACTGCATCCCCAGTGGTGCCAGAGCACTCTCTGGACTCACTGCACTGCATCCTCTGTGCTGCCAGTGCACTCTCTGGACTCACTGCACTGCATCCCCAGTGGTGCCAGTGCACTCTCTGGACTCACTGTACTGCATCCCCAGTGGAGCCCGTGCACTCTCTGGACTCACTGAAGTGCATCCCCAGTGGTGCCAGTGCACTCTCTGGACTCACTGCACTGCATCCCCTGTGGTGCTAGTGCACTCTGTGGACTCACTGCAGTGCATCCCCAGTGGTGCCAGTGCACTCTCTGGACTCACTGAAGGGCATTCTCAGTGGTGCCAGTGCACTCTCTGGACTCACTGCAGTGCATCCCCAGTGGTGCCAGTACACTCTGTGGACTGACTGCACTGCATCCCCAGTGGTGCCAGTGCACTCTCTGGACTCACCGCACCGCATCCCCAGTGGTGCCAGTGCACTCTCTGGACTCACTGCACTGCATCCCCAGTGGTGCCAGAGCACTCTCTGGACTCACTGCAGTGCATCCCCAGTGGTGCCAGTGCACTCTCTGGACTCACTGCACTGCATCCCCAGTGGTGCCAGTGCACTCTCTGGACTCCCGGCACCGCATCCCCAGTGGTGCCAGTGCACTCTCTGGGCTCACTGCAGTGCATCCCCAGTGGTGCCAGTGCACTCTCTGGACTCACCGCACCGCATCCCCAGTGGTGCCAGTGCACTCTCTGGACTCACTGCACTGCATCCCCAGTGGTGCCAGAGCACTCTCTGGACTCACTGCAGTGCATCCCCAGTGGTGCCAGTGCACTCTCTGGACTCACTGCACTGCATCCCCAGTGGTGCCAGTGCACTCTCTGGACTCCCGGCACCGCATCCCCAGTGGTGCCAGTGCACTCTCTGGGCTCACTGCAGTGCATCCCCAGTGGTGCCAGTGCACTCTCTTGACTCACTGCACTGCATCCCCAGTGGTGCCAGTGCACTCACTGGATTCACTGCACTGCATCCCCAGTGGTGCTAGTGCACTCTCTGGACTCACTGCAGTGCATCCCCAGTGGTACCAGTGCACTCTCTGGACTCACTGAAGTGCATTCTCAGTGGTGCCAGTGCACTCTGTGGACTCACTGCAGTACATCCCCAGTGGTGCCAGTGCGCTCTCTGGACTCACTGCACTGCATCCCCAGTGGTGCCAGTGCACTCTCTGGACTCACTGCACTGCATCCCCAGTGCTGCCAGTGCACTCTCTAGACTCACTGCAGTGCATCCCCAGTGGTGCCAGTGCACTCTCTGGACTCACTGCACTGCATCCTCAGTGGTACCAGTGCACTCTGTGGACTCACTGCAGTGCATCCCCAGTGGTGCCAGTGCACTCTCTGGACTCACTGCACTGCATCCCCAGTGGTGCCAATGCACTCTCTGGACTCACTGCACTGCATCCCCAGTGGTGCCAGTGCACTCTCTGGACTCACTGAAGTGCATCCCCAGTGGTGCCAGTGCACTCTCTGGAGTCACTGCACTGCATCCCCAGTGGTGCTAGTGCACTCTGTGGACTCACTGCAGTGCATCACCAGTGGTGCCAGTGCACTCTCTGGACTCACTGAAGGGCATTCTCAGTGGTGCCAGTGCACTCTCTGGACTCACTGCACTGCATCCCCAGTGGTGCCAGAGCACTCTCTGGACTCACTGCAGTGCATCCCCAGTTGTGCCAGTGCACTCTCTGGACTCACTGCACTGCATCCCCAGTGGTGCCAGTGCACTCTCTGGACTCCCGGCACCGCATCCCCAGTGGTGCCAGTGCACTCTCTGTGCTCACTGCAGTGCATCCCCAGTGGTGCCAGTGCACTCACTGGATTCACTGCACTGCATCCCCAGTGGTGCTAGTGCACTCTCTGGACTCACTGCAGTGCATCCCAAGTGGTACCAGTGCACTCTCTGGACTCACTGCACTGCATCCCCAGTGTTGCCAGTGCACTCTGTGGACTCACTGCAGTGCATCCCCAGTGGTGCCAGAGCGCTCTCTGGACTCACTGCAGTGCATCCCCAGTGGTGCCAGTGCACTCTCTGCACTCACTGCACTGCATCCCCAGTGCTGCCAGTGCACTCTCTGGACTCACTGCAGTGCATCCCCAGTGGTGCCAGTGCACTCTCTGGACTCACTGCAGTGCATCCCCAGTGGTGCCAGTGCACTCTCTGGACTCACTGCACTGCATCCCCAGTGCTGCCAGTGCACTCTCTGGACTCACTGCACTGCATCCCCAGTGGTGCCAGTGCACTCTCTGGACTCACTGCACTGCATCCCCAGTGGTGCCAGTGCACTCTCTGGACTCACTGCACTGCATCCCCAGTGGTGCCAGTGCACTCTCTGGACTCACTGCACTGCATCCCCAGTGGTACCAGTGCACTCTCTGGACTCACTGCAGTGCATCCCCAGTGGTGCCAGTGCACTCTCTGGACTCACTGCACTGCATCCCCAGTGGTGCCAGTGCACTCTCTGGACTCACTGCACTGCATCCCCAGTGGAGCCCGTGCACTCTCTGCACTCACTGCACTGCATCCCCAGTGGTGCCAGTGCACTCTCTGGACTCACTGCACTGCATCCCCAGTGGTGCAAGTGCACTCTCTGCACTCACTGCACTGCATCCCCAGTGGTGCAAGTGCACTCTCTGGACTCACTGCACTGCATCCCCAGTGGTGCCTCTGCACTCTCTGGACTCACTGCACTGCATCCCCAGTGGTGCCAGTGCACTCCCTGCACTCACTGCACTGCATCCCCAGTGGAGCCCGTGCACTCTCTGGACTCACTGAGGTGCGTCCCCAGTGGTGCAGGTGCAATCTCTTGACTCACTGCAGTGCATCCCCAGTGGTGCCAGTGCACTCTCTGGACTCACTGCACTGCATCGCCAGTGGTGCCAGTGCACTCTCTGGACTCACTGTACTGCATCCCCATTGGGGCCAGTGCACTCTGTGGACTCACTGCTGTGCATCCCCATTGGTGTCAGTGCACTCTCTGGACTCACTGCACTGCATCCCCAGTGGTGCCAGTGCACTCTCTGGACTCACTGCACTGCAGCCCCAGTGGTGCAAGTGCACTCTCTGGACTCACTGCAGTGCATCCCAAGTGGTGCCAATGCACTCTCTGGACTCACTGCAGTGCATCCCCAGTGGTGCCAGTGCAGTCTCTGCACTCACTGAAGTGCATCTAAAGTGGTGCCAGTGAACTCTCTGGACTCACTGCAGTGCATCCCCAGTGGTGCCAGTGCACTCTCTGGACTCACTGCACTGCATCCCCAGTGGTGCCAGTGCACTCTCTGGACTCACTGCACTGCATCCCCAGTGTTGCCAGTGCACTCTCTGGACTCACTGCACTGCATCTCCAATGGTGCCAGTGCACTCTCTGGACTCACTGCACTGCATCCCCAGTGGTGCCAGTGCACTCTGTGGACTCACTGAAGTGCATCCCCATTGGTGCCAGTGCACTCTCTGGACTCACTGCACTGCATCCCCAGTGGTGCAAGTGCACTCTCTGAACTCACTGCAGTGCATCCCAAGTGGTGCCAATGCACTCTCTGGACTCACTGCAGTGCATCCCCAGTGGTGCCAGTACACTCACTGGACTCACTGCACTGCATCCCCAGTGGTGCCAGTGCAGTCTCTGCACTCACTGAAGTGCATCTCCAGTGGTGCCAGTGAACTCTCTGGACTCACTGCAGTGCATCCCCAGTGCTGCCAGTGCACTCTCTGGACTCACTGCACTGCATCCCCAGTGGTGCCAGTGCACTCTCTGGACTCACTGCACTGCATCCCCATTGGTGCCAATGCACTCTCTGGACTCACTGCTGTGCATCCCCAGTGGTGCCAGTGCACTCTCTGGACTCACTGTACTGCATCCCCAGTGGTGCCAGTGCACTCACTGGACTCACTGCTGTGCATCCCCATTGGTGCCAGTGCACTCTCTGGACTCACTGCACTGCATCCCCAGTGGTGTCAGTGCACTCTCTGGACTCACTGCACTGCATCCCCAGTGGTGCAAGTGCACTCTCTGGACTCACTGCACTGCATCCCCAGTGGTGCCACTGCACTCTCTGGACTCACTGTACTGCATCCCCAGTGGTGCCAGTGCACTCTGTGGACTCACTGCAGTGCATCCCCAGTGGAGCCCGTGCACTCTCTGGACTCACTGAAGTGCATCCCCAGTGGTGCCAGTGCACTCTCCGGACTCACTGCACTGCATCCCCAGTGGTGCTAGTGCACTCTCTGGACTCACTGCACTGCATCGCCAGTGGTGCCAGAGCACTCTCTGGACTCACTGCAGTGCATCCCCAGTGGTGCCAGTGCACTCTCTGGACTCACTGTACTGCATCCCCAGTGGGGCCAGTGCACTCTGTGGACTCACTGCTGTGCATCCCCATTGGTGTCAGTGCACTCTCTGGACTCACTGCACTGCATCCCCAGTGGTGCCAGGGCACTCTCTGGACTCACTGCACTGCATCCCCAGTGGTGCCAGTGCACTCTCTGGACTCACTGCAGTGCATCCCCAGTGGTGCCAGTGCACTCTCTGGACTCACTGCACTGCATTCCCAGTGGTGCCAGTGCACTCTCTGGACTCACTGCACTGCATCTCCAATGGTGCCAGTGCACTCTCTGGACTCACTGCACTGCATCCCCAGTGGTGCCAATGCACTCTCTGGACTCACTGCACTGCATCCCCAGTGGTGCCAGTGCACTCTCTGGACTCACTGCACTGCATCCCCAGTGGTGCCACTGCACTCTCTGGACTCACTGCACTGCATCCCCAGTGGTGCCAGTGCACTCTCTGGACTCACTGCACTGCATCCCCAGTGGTGCCAGAGCACTCTCTGGACTCACTGAAGGGCATCCCCAGTGGTGCCAGTACACTCACTGGACTGACTGCACTGCATCCCCAGTGGTGCTAGTGCACTCTCTGGACTCACTGCACTGCATCTCCAGTGGTGCCAGAGCACTCTCTGGACTCACTGCACTGCATCCCCAGTGGTGCCAGTGCACTCTCTGGACTCACTGCACTGCATCCCCAGTGGAGCCAGTGCGATCTCTGGACTCACTGCACTGCATCCCCAGTGGTGCCAGTGCACTCTGTGGACTCACTGCAGTGCATCCCCAGTGGTGCCAGTGCACTCTCTGGACTCACTGAAGGGCATCCCCAGTGGTGCCAGTACACTCACTGGACTGACTGCACTGCATCCCCAGTGGTGCTAGTGCACTCTCTGGACTCACTGCACTGCATCTCCAGTGGTGCCAGAGCACTCTCTGGACTCACTGCAGTGCATCCCCAGTGGTGCCAGTGCACTCTCTGGACTCACTGTACTGCATCCCCAGTGGTGCCAGTGCACTCTGTGGACTCACTGCTGTGCATCCCCATTGGTGCCAGTGCACTCTCTGGACTCACTGCACTGCATCCCCAGTGGTGCCAGTGCACTCTGTGGACTCACTGCAGTGCATCCCCAGTGGTGCAAGTGCACTCTCTGGACTCACTGCAGTGCATCCCTATTGGTGCCAATGCACTCTCTGGACTCACTGCAGTGCATCCCCAGTGGTGCCAGTACACTCACTGGACTCGCTGCCCTGCATCCCCAGTGGTGCCAGTGAACTCTCTGGATTCCCGGCACCGCATCCCCAGTGGTGCCAGTGCACTCTCTGGACTCACTGCACTGCATCCCCAGTGGTGCCAGTGCACTCTCTGGACTCACTGCACTACTCCAGCCGCGGCAGTCGCTCCAGCCGCGGTAGCCCTCCAGCCTCGGCAGCCGCGGCAGCCGCGGCAGCCGCTACAGCCGCGGCAGCCGCTCCGTCCGCGGCATACGCGGCAGACTCTCCAACCGCGGCAGCCGCTCCAGCCGCGGAAGCCGCGGCAGCCGCTCCAAACGCGGCAGGCGCTCCAACCGCGGCAACCGCTCCAGCCGTGGCAGCCGCTCCACTCGGTAGCGGCTGGAGCGGCTGCCGCGGCTAGAGCGGCTGGAGCGGCTGCCGCGGCTGGAGCTCCTGCCGCGTTTGGAGCGCTTACCGCGGCTGGAGCGGCTGGAGCGCCTGCCGCGGCAGGAGCGGCTGCCGCGGCTGGAGGTGCTAACGCGGCTGGAGAGGCTGACGCGGTTGGAGCGTCTAGAGCGTCTGCGGCGGCTGGAGGGGCTACCGCGGCTGGAGCGGTTGACGCGTCTGGAGCGGAAAACGAGGCTGGAGCGCCACTCTCTGGACTCACGGCACTGCATCACCAGTGGTGCCAGTGCACTCTCTGGACTCACTGCACTGCATCACCAGTGGTGCCAGTGCACTCACTGGACTCACTGCAGTGCATCCCCAGTGGTGCCAGTGCACTCTCTGGACTCACTGCACTGCATCCCCAGTGGCGCTAGTGCACTCTGTGGACTCACTGCAGTGCATCCGCAGTGGTGCCAGTGCACTCTCTGGACTCACTGCACTGCATCCCCAGTGGTGCCAGTGCACTCACTGGACTCACTGCAGTGCATCCCCAGTGGTGCCAGTGCGCTCTCTGGACTCACTGCAGTGCATCCACCGTGGTGCAAGTGCACTCTCTGGACTCACTGGAGTGCATCACCTGTGGTGCCAGTGCACTCTCTGGACTCACTGCACTGCATCCCCAGTGGTGCCAGTGCACTCTCTGGACTCACTGCACTGCATCCCCAGTGGTGCCAGTGCACTCTCTGGACTCACTGCACTGCATCCCCAGTGGAGCCAGTGCTGTCCCTGGACTCACTGCACTGCATCCCCAGTGGTGCCAGTGCACTCTCTGGACTCACTGCAGTGCATCCCCAGTGGTGCCAGTGCACTCTCTGGACTCACTGAACTGCATCCCCAGTGGTGCCAGTGCACTCTCTGGACTCACTGCAGTGCATCCCCAGTGGTGCCAGTGCACTCTCTGGACTCACTGCACTGCATCCCCAGTGGTGCCAGTGCACTCTCTGGGCTCACTGCAGTGCATCCCCAGTGGTGCCAGTGCACTCTCTGGACTCACTGCACTGCATCCCCAGTGGTGCCAGTGCACTCTGTGGACTCACTGCAGTGCATCCCCAGTGGTGCAAGTGCACTCTCTGGACTCACTGCAGTGCATCCCTATTGGTGCCAATGCACTCTCTGGACTCACTGCAGTGCATCCCCAGTGGTGCCAGTACACTCACTGGACTCGCTGCCCTGCATCCCCAGTGGTGCCAGTGAACTCTCTGGACTCCCGGCACCGCATCCCCAGTGGTGCCAGTGCACTCTCTGGACTCACTGCACTGCATCCCCAGTGGTGCCAGTGCACTCTCTGGACTCACTGCACTACTCCAGCCGCGGCAGTCGCTCCAGCCGCGGTAGCCCTCCAGCCTCGGCAGCCGCGGCAGCCGCGGCAGCCGCTACAGCCGCGGCAGCCGCTCCGTCCGCGGCATACGCGGCAGACTCTCCAACCGCGGCAGCCGCTCCAGCCGCGGAAGCCGCGGCAGCCGCTCCAAACGCGGCAGGCGCTCCAACCGCGGCAACCGCTCCAGCCGTGGCAGCCGCTCCACTCGGTAGCGGCTGGAGCGGCTGCCGCGGCTAGAGCGGCTGGAGCGGCTGCCGCGGCTGGAGCTCCTGCCGCGTTTGGAGCGCTTACCGCGGCTGGAGCGGCTGGAGCGCCTGCCGCGGCAGGAGCGGCTGCCGCGGCTGGAGGGGCTAACGCGGCTGGAGAGGCTGACGCGGTTGGAGCGTCTAGAGCGTCTGCGGCGGCTGGAGGGGCTACCGCGGCTGGAGCGGTTGACGCGTCTGGAGCGGAAAACGAGGCTGGAGCGCCACTCTCTGGACTCACGGCACTGCATCACCAGTGGTGCCAGTGCACTCTCTGGACTCACTGCACTGCATCACCAGTGGTGCCAGTGCACTCACTGGACTCACTGCAGTGCATCCCCAGTGGTGCCAGTGCACTCTCTGGACTCACTGCACTGCATCCCCAGTGGCGCTAGTGCACTCTGTGGACTCACTGCAGTGCATCCGCAGTGGTGCCAGTGCACTCTCTGGAATCACTGCACTGCATCCCCAGTGGTGCCAGTGCACTCACTGGACTCACTGCAGTGCATCCCCAGTGGTGCCAGTGCGCTCTCTGGACTCACTGCAGTGCATCCACCGTGGTGCCAGTGCACTCTCTGGACTCACTGGAGTGCATCACCTGTGGTGCCAGTGCACTCTCTGGACTCACTGCACTGCATCCCCAGTGGTGCCAGTGCACTCTCTGGACTCACTGCACTGCATCCCCAGTGGTGCCAGTGCACTCTCTGGACTCACTGCACTGCATCCCCAGTGGTGCCAGTGCACTCTCTGGACTCACTGCACTGCATCCCCAGTGGAGCCAGTGCTGTCCCTGGACTCACTGCACTGCATCCCCAGTGGTGCCAGTGCACTCTCTGGACTCACTGCAGTGCATCCCCAGTGGAGCCAGTGCACTCTCTGGACTCACTGAACTGCATCCCCAGTGGTGCCAGTGCACTCTCTGGACTCACTGCAGTGCATCCCCAGTGGTGCCAGTGCACTCTCTGGACTCACTGCACTGCATCCCCAGTGGTGCCAGTGCACTCTCTGGGCTCACTGCAGTGCATCCCCAGTGGTGCCAGTGCACTCTCTGGACTCACTGCACTGCATCCCCAGTGGTGCCAGTGCTATCCCTGGACTCACTGTAGTGCATCCCCAGTGGTGCCAGTGCACTCTCTGGACTCACTGCAGGGCATCCCCAGTGGTGCCAGTGCACTCTCTGGACTCACTGCACTGCATCCCCAGTGGTGCCAGTGCACTCTCTGGACTCACTGCACTGCATCCCCAGTAGAGCCAGTGCACTCTCTGCACTCACTTCACTGCATCGCCAGTGGTGCCAGTGCACTCTCTGGACTCACTGCACTGCATTCCCAGTGGTGACAGTGAAGTCTTTGGACTCACTGCACTCCATCCCCACTGGTGCCTTTGCACTCCCTGGACTCACTGCACTGCTCCAGCCGCGGCAGCCGGTCCAGCCGCGGTAGCCCTCCAGCCGTGGCAGCCGCTCCACTCGGTAGCGGCTGGAGCGGCTGCCGCGGCTGGAGCGGCTGCCGCGGTTGGAGCGGCTGGCGCGGCTAGAGGAGCTACCGCGTCTGGAGCGGTTAACGCGGCTGGAGCGGATGCCGAGGCTGGAGCGGATGCCGCGGCTGGTGCGGCTGGAGAGGCTGCCGCGGCTGGAGCAGTGCAGTGAGTCTAGAGAGTGCACTGGCACCTTGGGGATGCAGTGCAGTGAGTAAAGAGAGTGCACTGGCACCATTGGGGATGCAGTGCAGTGAGTCCAGAGAGTGTACTGGCACCACTGGGGATGCCGTGCAGTGAGTCCAGAGAGTGCACTGGCACCACTGGGGATGCAGTACAGTGAGTCCAGAGAGTGCACTGGCACCACTGGGGATGCACTGCAGTGAGTCCAGAGAGTGCACTGACACCAGTGGGAATGCGGTGCAGTGAGTCCAGAGAGTGCAAAGGCACCACTGGGGATGCTCTGCAGTGAGTCCAGAGTGCACTAGCACCACTGGGGATGCAGAGCAGTGAGTCCAGACAGTGCACTGGCACAACGGAGAATGCATTTCAGTGAGTCCAGAGAGAGCCGCTCCAGCCTCGGCATCCGCTCCAGCCGAGTCAACCCCGCGGTAGCCCCTCCAGCCGCGGCAGACGCTCCAGACGCGGCAGCCGCTCCAGCCGCTACAGCCGCGGTAGCCGCTCCAGCCCCTCCAGCCGCGCCAGTCTCTCCAGCCGCGGCAGCCGCTCCAGCCGCGGCAGCCGCTCCAGCCGCTACCGAGTGGAGCGGCTGCCACGGCTGGAGGGCTACCGCGGCTGGAGCGGCTGCCGCGGCTGTAGCAGTGCAGTGAGTCCAGGGAGTGCACTGGCACCACTGGGGATGCAGCGCAGTGAGTCCAGAGAGTGCACTGACACCACTGGGGATGCACTTCACTCAGTCCAGTGAGTGTACTGGCACCACTGGGGATGCACTGCAGTGAGTCCAGAGAGTGCACTGGCTCCACTGAGAATGCACTTCAGTGAGTCCAGAGACTGCACTGGCACCACTGGGGATGCAGTGCAGTGAGTCCAGAGAGTGCAGTGGCACCACTGGGGATGCCCTGCAGTGAGTACAGAGAGTGCACTGGCACCACTGGGGATGCACTGCAGTGAGTCCAGAGAGGGCACTGGCACCACTGGGGATGCAGTGCAGTGAGTAAAGAGAGTGCACTGGCACCATTGGGGATGCAGTGCAGTGAGTCCAGAGAGGGAACTGGCACCACTGGGGATGCCTGCAGTGAGTAAAGAGAGTGCACTGGCACCATTGGGGATGCAGTGCAGTGAGTCCAGAGAGTGCACTGGCACCACTGGGGATGCCCTGCAGTGAGTCCAGAGAGTGCACTGGCACCACTTGGGATGCAGTGCAGTGAGTCCAGAGAGGGCACTGGCACCACTGGGGATGCAGAGCAGTGAAAAAAGAGAGTGCACTGGCACCATTGGGGATGCAGTGCAGTGAGTCCAGAGAGTGTACTGGCACCACTGGGGATGCAGTGCAGTGAGTCCAGAGAGTGCACTGGCACCACTGGGGATGCACTGCAGTGAGTCCAGAGAGTGCACTGGCACCACTGGGCATGCAGTGCTGTGAGTCCAGAGAGTGCCCCGGCAACACTGGGAATGCACTACAGTGACTGCAGAGACTGCACTGACACCACTGCGGATGCAGTGCCGCGAGTCCAGAGAGTGCACTGGCACCACTGGGGATGCGGTGCCGGGAGTCCAGAGAGTGCTTTGGCACCACTGGGGATGCACTGCAGTGACTCCAGAGAGTGCACTGGCACTACTGGGGATGCACTGCAGTTAGTCCAGAGAGTGCACTGGCACCACTGGGGATGCTGTGCCGTGAGTCCAGAGAATGCACTGGCACCACTGCGGATACGGTGCCCGGAGTCCAGAGAGTGCACTGACACCACTGGGGATGCGGTGCCTGGAGACCAGCGAGTGCTTTGGACCCACTGGGGATGCAGTGCAGTGAGTCCACAGAGTGCACTGACACCAGTGGGAATGCGGTGCAGTGAGTCCAGAGAGTGCAATGGCACCACTGGGGATGCAATGCAGTGAGTCCAGAGTGCACTAGCACCACTGGGGATGCAGAGCAGTGAGTCCAGACAGTGCACTGGCACCACGGAGAATGCATTTCAGTGAGTCCAGAGAGGGCCGCTCCAGCCTCGGCATCCGCTCCAGCCGAGTCAACCCCGCGGTAGCCCCTCCAGCCGCGGCAGACGCTCCAGCCGCGGCAGCCGCTCCAGCCGCTCCAGCCGCGGCAGCCGCTCCAGCCCCTCCAGCCGCGCCAGCCTCTCCATCCGCGGCAGCCGCTCCAGCCGCGGCAGCCGCTCCAGCCGCGGCAGCCGCTCCAGCCGCGGCAGCCGCTCCAGCCGCTACCGAGTGGAGCGGCTGCCACGGCTGGAGGGCTACCGCGGCTGGAGCGGCTGCCGCGGCTGTAGCAGTGCAGTGAGTCCAGGGAGTGCACTGGCACCACTGGGGATGCACTTCAGTCAGTCCAGTGAGTGTACTGGCACCACTGGGGATGAACTGCAGTGAGTCCAGAGAGTGCACTGGCTCCACTGGGGATGCACTGCAGTCACTCCAGAGAGTGCAGTGGCACCACTGGGGATGCGGTGCAGTGAGTCCAGAGAGTGCACTGGCACCACTGGGGATGCAGTGCAGTGAGTCCAGAGAGTGCACTGGAACCACTGGTGATGCGGTGGCGGGAGTCCAGAGAGTGCTTTGGCACCACTGTGGATGCCCTTCAGTGAGTCCAGAGAGTGCACTGGCACCACTGGGGATGCAGCGCAGTGACTCTAGAGAGTGCACTGACACCACAGGGGATGCGGTGCAGTGAGTCCAGAGAGTGCACTGGCACCACTCAGGGTGCAGTGCGGTGAGTCCAGAGAGTGCACTGGCACCACTGGGGATGCAGTACAGTGAGTCCAGAGAGTGCATTGGCACACTGGGGATGCAGTGCAGTGAGTCCAGAGAGTGCACTGGCACCACTGGGGATGCACTGCAGTGAGTCCAGAGACTGCACTGGCACCACTGGGGATGCACTGCAGTGAGCCCAGAGAGTGCACTGGCACTTAGGGGGGTTGCACTGCAGTGAGTCCAGAGAGTGCACTGGCACCACTGGGGATGCAGTGCAGTGAGTCCAGAGAGTGCAGAGGCACCACTAGGGATGCAGTGCAGTGAGTCCAGAGAGTGCACTGGCACCACTGGGGAAGCAGTGCAGTGAGTCCAGTGAGTGTACTGGCACCACTGGGGATGCACTGCAGTGAGTCCAGAGAGTGCACTGGCACCACTGGGGATGCACTGCAGCGAGTCCAGAGAGTGCACTGGCACCACTCGGGATACAGTGCAGTGAGTCCAGAGTGCAGTAGCACCTACTGGGGATGCATTGACGCGAGTCCAGAGAGTGCACTGACACCACTGGGGATGCAGCGCAGTGACTCTAGAGAGTGCACTGGCACCACTTGGGATGCGGTGCAGTGAGTCCAGTGAGTTCACTGGCACCACTCAGGGTGCAGTGCGGTGAGTCCAGAGAGTGCACAGGCACCACTGGGGATGCAGTGCAGTGAGTCCAGAGAGTGCACTGGCACCACTGGGGATGCACTGCAGTGAGTCCAGAGTGCACTAGCACCACTGGGGATGCACTGCAGTGAGTCCAGAGAGTGCACTGGCACCACTGAGAATGCACTGCAGTGAGTCCAGAGAGTGTGCACTGGCACCACTGAGAATGCACTGCAGTGAGTCCAGAGAGTGCACTAGCACCACTGGGGATGCACTGCAGTGAGTCCAGAGAGTGCACTGGCACCACTGGGGATGCACTGCAGTGAGTCCAGAGAGTGCACTGGCACCACTGAGAATGCACTGCAGTGAGTCCAGAGAGTGCACTGGCACCACTGGGGATGCAGTGCAGTGAGTCCAGAGAGTGCAGAGGCACCACTAGGGATGCAGTGCAGTGAGTCCAGAGAGTGCACTGGCACCACTGGGGAAGCAGTGCAGTGAGTCCAGTGAGTGTACTGGCACCACTGGGGATGCACTGCAGTGAGTCCAGAGAGTGCACTGGCACCACTGGGGATGCACTGCAGCGAGTCCAGAGAGTGCACTGGCACCACTCGGGATACAGTGCAGTGAGTCCAGAGTGCAGTAGCACCTACTGGGGATGCATTGACGCGAGTCCAGAGAGTGCACTGACACCACTGGGGATGCAGCGCAGTGACTCTAGAGAGTGCACTGGCACCACTTGGGATGCGGTGCAGTGAGTCCAGTGAGTTCACTGGCACCACTCAGGGTGCAGTGCGGTGAGTCCAGAGAGTGCACAGGCACCACTGGGGATGCAGTGCAGTGAGTCCAGAGAGTGCACTGGCACCACTGGGGATGCACTGCAGTGAGTCCAGAGTGCACTAGCACCACTGGGGATGCACTGCAGTGAGTCCAGAGAGTGCACTGGCACCACTGAGAATGCACTGCAGTGAGTCCAGAGAGTGTGCACTGGCACCACTGAGAATGCACTGCAGTGAGTCCAGAGAGTGCACTAGCACCACTGGGGATGCACTGCAGTGAGTCCAGAGAGTGCACTGGCACCACTGGGGATGCACTGCAGTGAGTCCAGAGAGTGCACTGGCACCACTGAGAATGCACTGCAGTGAGTCCAGAGAGTGCACTGGCACCACTGGGGATGCACTGCAGTGAGTCCAGAGTGCACTAGCACCACTGGGGATGCACTGCAGTGAGTCCAGAGAGTGCACTGGCACCACTGGGGATGCATTGCAGTGAGTCCAGAGAGTGCACTGGCACCACTGGGGAATGCACTGCAGGGAGTCCAGAGAGTGCACTGGCACCACTGGGGATGCAGTGCAGTGAGTCCAGAGAGTGCACTGGCACCACTGGGGATGCAGTGACGCGAGTCCAGAGAGTGCACTTGCACCACTGGGGATGCACTGCAGTCACTCCAGAGAGTGCACTGGCACCACTGGGGATGCACTGCAGTGAGTCCAGAGAGTGCACTGGCACCACTGGGGATGCAGTGCAGTGAGTCCAGAGAGTGCACTGGCACCACTGGGGATGCACTGCAGTGAGTCCAGTGAGTGCACTGGCACCAATGGGGATGCAGTGCAGTAAGTTCAGAGAGTGCACTGGCACCACTGCGGAAGCAGTGCAGTGAGTCCAGAGAGTGCACTGGCACCACAGGGGATGCAGTGCAGTGAGTCCAGAGAGTGCACTGGCAGCACTGGGGATGCAGTGCAGTGAGAGCAGAGAGCGCACTGGCACCACTGGGGATGCAGTTCAGTGAGTCCAGAGAGTGCGCTGGCACCACTGGGGATGCAGTGCAGTGAGTCCAGAGAGTGCACAGACACCAGTGAGAATGCAGTGCTGTGACTCCAGAGAGCGCACAGGCACCACTGGGGATGCAGTGTAGTGAGTCCAGAGAGTGCACTGGCACCACTGGGGATGCACTGCAGTGAGCCCAGAGAGTGCACTGGCACCAGTGGGGATGCACTGCAGTGAGTCCAGAGAGTGCACTGGCACCACTGGGGATACAGTGCAGTGAGTCCAGAGAGTGCAGTGGCACCAATGGGGATGCAGTTTAGTGAGTCCAGAGACTGCACTGGCACCACTGGGGATGCAGTGCAGTGAGTCCAGTGAGTGTACTGGCACCACTGGGGATGCACTGCAGTGAGTCCAGAGAGTGCACTGGCACCACTGAGAATGCACTTCAATGAGTCCAGAGAGTGCAGTGGCACCACTGGGGATGCACTGCAGTGAGTCCAGAGAGTGCTTTGGCACCAGTGGGGATGCACTGCAGTTACTCCAGAGACTGCACTGGCACCACTGGGGATGCAGTGCAGTGAGTCCAGAGAGTGCACTGGCACCATTGGGGATGCCCTGCAGTGAGTCCAGAGAGTGCACTGGCACCACTTGGGATGCAGTGCAGTGAGTCCAGAGAGGGCACTGGCACCACTGGGGATGCAGTGCAGTGAGTAAAGAGAGTGCACTGGCACCATTGGGGATGCAGTGCAGTGAGTCCAGAGAGTGTACTGGCACCACTGGGGATGCAGTGCAGTGAGTCCAGAGAGTGCACTGGCACCACTGGGGATGCACTGCAGTGAGTCCAGAGAGTGCACTGGCACCACTGGGCATGCAGTGCTGTGAGTCCAGAGAGTGCCCCGGCAACACTGGGAATGCGGTGCCGTGAGTCCAGAGAATGCACTGGCACCACTGGGGATACGGTGCCCGGAGTCCAGAGAGTGCACTGACACCACTGGGGATGCGGTGCCTGGAGTCCAGAGAGTGCACTGGCACCCCTGGGGATGCACTGCAGTGAGTCCAGAGTGCACTAGCACCACTGGGGATGCAGAGCAGTGAGTCCAGAGAGTGCACTGGCACCACTGGGGATGCAGTGCAGTGAAAAAAGAGAGTGCACTGGCACCATTGGGGATGCAGTGCAGTGAGTCCAGAGAGTGTACTGGCACCACTGGGGATGCAGTGCAGTGAGTCCAGAGAGTGCACTGGCACCACTGGGGATGCACTGCAGTGAGTCCAGAGAGTGCACTGGCACCACTGGGCATGCAGTGCTGTGAGTCCAGAGAGTGCCCCGGCAACACTGGGAATGCACTACAGTGACTGCAGAGACTGCACTGACACCACTGCGGATGCAATTCAGTGAGTCCAGAGAGTGCACTGGCTCCACTGGGGATGCACTGCAGTCACTCCAGAGAGTGCACTGGCACCACTGGGGATGCAGTGCAGTGAGTCCAGAGAGTGCACTGGCACCACTGGGGATGCAGTGCAGTGAGTCCAGAGAGTGCACTGGAACCACTGGTGATGCGGTGGCGGGAGTCCAGAGAGTGCTTTGGCACCACTGGGGATGCAGTACAGTGAGTCAGGAGAGTGCAATGGCACCACTGGGGATGAAACGCAGTGACTCTAGAGAGTGCACTGGCACCACTGGGGATGCGGTGCAGTGAGTCCAGAGAGTGCACTGGCACCACTGGGGATACGGTGCCCGGCGTCCAGAGAGTGCACTGACACCACTGGGGATGCAGTGCTGTGACTCCAGAGAGCGCACTGGCACCACTGGGGATGCACTGCAGTGAGTCCAGAGAGTGCAGTGGCACCACTGGGGATGCAGTGTAGTGAGTCCAGAGAGTGCACTGGCACCACTGGGGATGCACTGCAGTGACTCGAAAGAGTGCACTGGCAGCACTGGGGTAGCAGTGCAGTGAGTCCAGAGAGTGCACTGGCACCACTGGGGATGCAGTGCAGTGAGTCCAGAGAGTGCACTGGCACCACTGAGAATGCACTTCAGTGAGTCCAGAGAGTGCACTGGCACCAATGGGGATGCAGTGCAGTGAGTCCAGTGAGTGCACTGGCACCAGTGGGGATGCACTGCAGTGAGTCCAGTGAGTGCACTGGCACCACTGGGGAAGCAGTGCAGTGAGTCCAGAGAGTGCAGTGGCACCACTGGGGATGCAGTTTAGTGAGTCCAGAGAGTGCACTGGCACCAATGGGGATGCAGTGCAGTGAGTCCAGTGAGTGTACTGGCACCACTGGGGATGCACTGCAGTGAGTCCAGAGAGTGCACTGGCACCACTGAGAATGCACTTCAATGAGTCCAGAGAGTGCACTGGCACCACTGGGGATGCACTGCAGTGAGTCCAGAGAGTGCAGTGGCACCACTGGGGATGCACTGCAGTGAGTCCAGAGAGTGCTTTGGCACCAGTGGGGATGCACTGCAGTTACTCCAGAGACTGCACTGGCACCACTGGGGATGCAGTGCAGTGAGTGCAGAGAGTGCACTGGCACCAGTGGGGATGCACTGCAGTGAGTCCAAAGAGTGCACTGGCCCCACTGGGGATGCACTGCAGTGAGTCCAGAGAGTGCACTGTCACTACTGGGGATGCATTTCAGTGAGTCCAGAGAGTGCACTGGCACCACTGATAATGCACTTCAGTGAGTCCAGAGAGTGCACTGGCACCACTGGGGATGCAGTGCAGTGAGTCCAGAGAGTGCACTGGCACCACTGGGGATGCAGCGCAGTGAGTCCAGAGAGTGCACTGGCACCACTGGGGATGCACTGCAGTGAGTCCAGAGAGTGCACTGTCACTACTGGGGATGCATTTCAGTGAGTCCAGAGAGTGCACTGGCACCAATGGGGATGCAGTTCAGTGAGTCCAGAGAGTGCACTGGCACCACTGGGGATGCAGTGCAGTGAGTCCAGAGAGTGCACTGGCACCACTGAGAGTGCACTGCAGTGTGTCCAGAGAGCGCACTGGCACCACTGGGGATGCAGTGCAGTGAGTCCAGAGATTGCACTGGCACCACTGGGGATGCAGTGCTGTGACTCCAGAGAGCGCACTGGCACCACTGGGGATGCACTGCAGTGAGTCCAGAGAGTGCAGTGGCACCACTGGGGATGCAGTTTAGTGAGTCCAGAGAGTGCACTGGCACCACTGGGGATGCACTGCAGTGAGTCCAGAGAGTGCACTGGCAATACTGGGGATGCAGTGCAGTGAGTCCAGAGAGTGCACTGGCACCACTGAGAATGCACTTCAGTGAGTCCAGAGAGTGCACTGGCACCAGTGGGGATGCACTGCAGTGAGTCCAGAGATTGCACTGGCACCACTGGGGATGCAGTACAGTGAGTCCACACAGTGCACTAGCACCACTGGGGATGCAGTGCAGTGAGTCCAGAGAGTGCACTGGCACCACTGGGGATGCAGTGCAGTGAGTCCAGAGTGTGCTCTGGCACCACTGGGGATGCAGTGCAGTGAGTCCAGAGAGTGCAATGGCACCACTGCGGATGCACTGCAGTGAGTCCAGAGAGTGCACTGGCTCCACTGGGGATGCACTGCAGTGAGTCCAGAGAGTGCACTGGCACCACTGGGGATGCACTGCAGTGAGTCCAGAGAGTGTACTGGCACCACTGGGGATGCACTGAAGTGAGTCCAGAGAGTGCACTGGCACCACTGAGAATGCGCTTCAGTGAGTCCAGAGAGTGCACTGGCACCACTGGGGATGCACTGCAGTGAGTCCACAGAGTGCACTAGCACTACTGGGGATGCAGTGCAGTGAGTCCAGAGAGTGCGCTGGAACCACTGGGGATGCAGTGCAGTGAGTCCAGAGAGTGCACTGGCACCACTGGGGATGCAGTGCAGTGACTCCAGAGAGTGCACTGGCACCACTGGGGATGCACTGCAGTGAGTCCAGTGAGTGCACTGGCACCACTGGGGATGCAGTGCAGTAAGTCCAGAGAGTGCACTGGCAACACTGGGGAAGCAGTGCAGTGAGTCCAGAGAGTGCAGTGGCACCACTGGGGATGCAGTGCAGTGAGTCCAGAGAGTGCACTGGCACCACTGGGGATGCAGTTCAGTGAGTCCAGAGAGTGCACTGGCACCACTGGGGATGCAGTGCAGTGAGTCCAGAGAGTGCACTGGCACCACTGAGAATGCCCTTCAGTGAGTCCAGAGAGTGCACTGGCACCACTGGGGATGCACTGCAGTGAGTCCACAGAGTGCACTAGCACCACTGGGGATGCAGTGCAGTGAGTCCAGAGAGTGCACTGGCACCACTGGGGATGTACTTCAGTGAGTCCAGAGAGTGCACTGGCACCACTGGGGATGCGGTGCTGGGAGTCCAGAGAGTGCACTGGCACCACTGGGGATGCAGTGCAGTGAGTCCAGAGAGTTCACTGGCAGCACACAGGATGCAGTGCAGTGAGTCCAGAGAGTGCACTGGCACCACTGGGGATACAGTGCAGTGAGTCCAGAGAGTGCACTGGCACCACTGGGGATGCAGTGCAGTGAGTCCAGAGAGTGCACTGGCACCAGAGGGAATGCACTGCAGTGAGTCCAGTGAGTGCACTGGCACCACTGGACATGCAGTGCAGTGAGTCCAGAGAGTGCAGTGGCACCACTGGGGATGCAGTGCAGTGAGTCCAGAGAGTGCACTGGCAATATTGGGGATGCAGTGCAGTGAGTCCAGAGAGTGCACTGGCACCACTGGGGCTGCAGTGCAGTGATTCCAGAGAGTGTAGTGGCACCACTGGGGATGCAGTGCAGTGAGTCCAGAGAGTGCTCTGGCACCACTGGGGATGCAGTGAAGTGAGTCCAGAGAGTGCACTGGCACCACTGGGGATGCAGTGCAGTGAGTCCAGAGAGTGCACTGGCAATACTGGGGATGCAGTGCAGTGAGTCCAGAGAGTGCACTGGCAACACTGGGGTTGCAGTGCAGTGAGTCCAGAGAGTGCACTGGCACCACTGGGGATGCAGTGCAGTGAGTCCAGAGTGTGCACTGGCACGACTGGGAATGCAGTGCAGTGAGTCCAGAGATTGCACTGGCACCACTGGGGATGCACTTCAGTGAGTCCAGAGAGTGCACTGGCACCACAGGGGATGCACTGCAGTGAGTCCAGAGAGTGCACTGGCACCACTGGGGATGCAGTGCAGTGAGTCCAGAGAGTGCACTGGCACCACTGGGGATGCACTGTAGTGAGTCCAGAGAGTGCACTGGCACCAGAGGGCATGCAGTGCAGTGAGTCCAGAGAGTGCACTGGCACCACTGGGTATGCAGTGCAGTGAGTGCAGAGAGTGCACTGGCACAACTGGGGATGCAGTGCAGTGAGTCCAGAGAGTGCAGTGACACCACTGGGGATGCAGTGCAGTGAGTCCAGAGAGTGCACAGGCAGCACTGGGGATGCAGTGCAGTGAGTCCAGAGAGTGCACTGGCACCACTGGGGATGCAGTGCAGTGAGTCCAGAGAGTACACTGGCACCACTGGGGATGCAGTGCAGTGAGTCCAGTGAGTGTACTGGCACCACTGGGGATGCACTGCAGTGAGTCCAGAGAGTGCACTGGCACCACTAAGAATGCACTTCAGTGAGTCCAGAGAGTGCACTGGCACCACTGGGGATGCAGTGCAGTGAGTCCAGAGAGTGCACTGGCACCACTGAGAATGCACTTCAGTGAGTCCAAAGAGTGCACTGGCACCACTGGGGATGCACTGCAGTGAGTCCAGAGAGTGCACTAGCACCACTGGGAATGCAGTACAGTGAGTCCAGTGAGTGCACTGGCACCACTGGGGATGTAGTGCAGTGACTCGAGAGAGTGCACTGGCACCACTGGGGATGCAGTGCAGTGAGTCCAGAGAGTGCATTGGCACCACTGGGGATGCACTGCTGTGAGTCCAGAGAGTGCACTGGCAGCAGTGGGGATGCACTGCAGTGAGTCCAGAGAGTGCACTGGCACCACTGGGGATGCACTGCAGTGAGTCCAGAGAGTGCAGTGCCACCACTCGGGATGCAGTGCAGTGAGTCCAGAGAGTGCACTGGCACCACTGGGGATGCACTGCAGTGAGTCCAGAGAGTGCACTGGCACCACTGGGGATGCAGTGCAGTGAGTCCAGAGAGTGCACTGG
This sequence comes from Anser cygnoides, assembly GCF_040182565.1. Lineage (NCBI taxonomy): Eukaryota > Metazoa > Chordata > Aves > Anseriformes > Anatidae > Anser > Anser cygnoides. The sequence goes on along the minus strand of NC_089873.1, from coordinate 78,513,043 downwards.
CAGCACTGGGGATGCAGTGCAGTGAGTCCAGAGAGTGCACTGGCACCACTGGGGATGCACTGCAGTGAGTCCAGAGAGCGCACTGGCACCACTGGGGATGCACTGCAGTGAGTCCACAGAGTGCACTGGAACCACTGAGAATGCACTTCAGTGAGTCCAGAGAGTGCACTGGCACCACTGGGGATGCACTGCAGTGAGTCCAGAGAGTGCACTAGCACCACTGGGGAATGCAGTGCAGTGAGTCCAGTGAGTACACTGGCACCACTGGGGATGCAGTGCAGTGAGTCAAGAGAGTGCACTGGCACCACTGGGGATGCACTGCAGTGAGCCCAGAGAGTGCACTGGCACCACTGGGGATGCGGTGCCGGGAGTCCAGAGAGTGCTTTGGCACCACTGTGGATGCACTGCAGTTACTCCAGAGAGTGCACTGGCAACACTGGGGATGCAGTACAGTGAGTCCAGAGAGTGCACTGGCACCACTGGGGATGCACTGCAGTGAGTCCAGAGAGTACACTGGCACCACTCAGGGTGCAGTGCGGTGAGTCCAGAGAATGCACTGGCACCAATGGGGATGCAGTGCATTGAGTCCAGAGAGTGCACTGGCACAACTGGAGATGCACTTCAGTGAGTCCAGAGAGTGCACTGACACCACTGGGGATGCAGTGCAGTGAGTCCAGAGAGTGCACTGGCACCACTGGGGATGCAGTGCAGTGAGTCCAGAGAGTGCTCTGGCACCACTGGGAATGCACTGCAGTGAGTCCAGAGAGTACACTGGCACCACTGGGGATGCAGTGCAGTGAGTCCAGAGAGTTCACTGGCACCACTGGGGATGCAGTCCAGTGAGTCCAGTGAGTGCACTGGCACCACTGGGGATGCAGTGCAGTGACTGCAGAGAGTACACTGGCACCACCGGGGATTCACTGCAGTGAGTCCAGAGAGTGCACTGGCACCACTGGGGATGCACTTCAGTGAGTCCAGAGAGTGCACGGGCTCCACTGGGGATGCAGTGCAGTGAGTCCAGAGAGTGCACTGGCACCACTGGGGATGCAGTGCAGTGAGTCCAGAGAGTGCACTGACACCACTGGGGATGCAGTGCAGTGAGTCCAGAGAGTGCACTGGCACCACTGGGGATGCAGTGCAGTGAGTCCAGAGAGGACACTGGCACCACTGGGGATGCAGTGTAGTGAGTGCAGAGAGTGCACTGTGAACACTGGGGATGCAGTGCAGTGAGTCCAGAGAGTGCACTGGCACCACTGGGGATGCAGTGCAGTGAGTCCCGAGTGTGCACTGGCACCACTGGGGATGCACTGCAGTGAGTCCAGAGATTGCACTGGCACCACTGGGGATGCACCTCAGTCAGTCCAGAGAGTGACTGGCACCACTGGGGATGCACTGCAGTGAGTCCAGAGAATGCACTGGCACCACTGGGGATGCAGTGCAGTGAGTCCAGAGAGTGCACTGGCACCACTGGGGATGCAGTGCAGTGAGTCCAGAGAGTGCACTGGCACCAGAGGGAATGCACTGCAGTGAGTCCAGTGAGTGCACTGGCACCACTGTGGATGCACTGCAGTGAGTCCAGAGAGTGCACTGGCACCACTGGGGCTGCACTGCAGTGAGTCAAGAGAGTGCACTGGCACCACTGGGGATGCACTGCAGTGAGTCCAGAGAGTGCACTGGCACCACTGGGGATGCACTGCAGTGAGTCCAGAGAGTGCACTGGCACCACTGGGGATGCACTTCAGTGACTCCAGAGAGTGCACTGGCACCACTGGGCATGCAGTGCAGTGAGTCCAGAGAGTGCACTGGCACCACTGGGGATGCACTTCAGTGACTCCAGAGAGTGCACTGGCACCACTGGGGATGCAGTGCAGTGAGTCCAAAGACTTCACTGGCAAAACTGGGGATGCAGTGCAGTGAGTCCAGAGAGTGCACTGGCACCACTGGGGATGCAGTACAGTGAGTCCAGAGAGTGCACTGGCACCACTGGGGATGCACTTCAGTGAGTCCAGAGAGTGCACTGGCACCACTGGGGATGCAGTGCACTGAGTCCAGAGAGTGCACTGGCACCACTGGGCATGCAGTGCAGTGAGTCCAGAGAGTGCACTGGCACCACTGGCGATGCACTTCAGTGAGTCCAGAGAGTGCACTGGCACCACTGGGGATGCAGTGCAGTGAGTCCAAAGACTTCACTGGCAAAACTGGGGATGCAGTGCAGTGAGTCCAGAGAGTGCACTGGCACCACTGGGGATGCAGTGCAGTGAGTCCAGAGATTGCACTGGCACCACCGGGGATGCAGTGCAGTGAGTCCAGAGAGTGCACTGGCACCACTGGGGATGCACTGCAGTGAGTCCAGAGAGTGCACTGGCACCACTGGTGATGCAGTACAGTGAGTCCAGAGAGTGCACTGGCACCACTGGAGATGCACTGCAGTGAGTCCAGAGAGTGCACTGGCACCACTGGGGATGCACTACAGTGAGTCCAGAGATTGCACTGGCACCACTGGGGATGCAGTGCACTGAGTCCAGAGAGTGCACTGGCACCACTGGGGATGCAGTGCATTGAGTCCAGAGAGTGCACTGGCACAACTGGGGATGCACTTCAGTGAGTCCAGAGAGTGCACTGACACCACTGGGGATGCACTGCAGTGAGTCCAGAGAGTACACTGGCACCACTGGGGATGCAGTGCAGTGAGTCCAGAGAGTTCACTGGCACCACTGGGGATGCAGTCCAGTGAGTCCAGTGAGTGCACTGGCACCACTGGGGATGCAGTGCAGTGACTGCAGAGAGTACACTGGCACCACCGGGGATTCACTGCAGTGAGTCCAGAGAGTGCACTGGCACCACCTGTGATGCAGTGCAGTGAGTCCAGTGAGTGCACTGGCACCACTGGGGATGCAGTGCTGTGACTCCAGAGAGCGCACTGGCACCATTGGGGATGCAGTGCAGTCAGTCCAGTGAGTGCACTGGTACCACTGGGGGTGCAGTACAGTGAGTCCAGAGAGTGCACTGGCACCACTGGACATGCAGTGCAGTGAGTCCAGAGAGTGCACTGGCACCATTGGGGATGCGGTGCGGTGAGTCCAGAGAGTGCACTGGCACCACTGGGGATGCAGTGCAGTGAGTCCAAAGACTTCACTGGCACCACTGGGGATGCACTGCAGTGAGTCCAGAGAGTGCACTGGCACCACTGGGGATGCAGTGAAGTGAGTGCAGAGAGTGCACTGGCACCACTGGGGATGCAGTGCAGTGAGCCCAGAGAGTGCACTGGCACCACTGAGAATGCAATTCAGTGAGTCCAGACAGTGCACTGGCACCACTGGGGATGCACTGCAGTGAGTCCAGAGAGTGCACTAGCACCACTGGGGATGCAGTGCAGTGAATCCTGTGAGTACACTGGCACCACTGGGGATGCAGAGCAGTGAGTCCAGAGAGCTCACTGGCACCACTGGGAATGCAGTGCAGTGAGTCCAGAGAGTGCACTGGCACCACTGGAGATGCAGTACAGTGAGTCCAGTGAATGCACTGGAACCACTGGGGATGCAGTGCAGTGAGTCCAGAGAGTGCACTGGCACCACTGGTGATGCAGTACAGTGAGTCCAGTGAGTGCACTGGTACCACTGGGCCTGCAGTGCAGTGAGTCCAGAGAGTGCACTGGCACCACTGGGGATGCAGTGAAGTGAGTCCAGAGAGTGCACTGGCACCACCGATGATGCAGTACAGTGAGTCCAGTGAGTGCACTGGCACTACTGGGGATGTAATGCAGTGACTCGAGAGAGTGCACTGGCACCACTGGGGATGCAGTGCAGTGAGTCCAGAGAGTGCACTGGCACCACTGGGGATGCTCTGCAGTGAGTCCAGAGAGTGCACTGGCAGCAGTGGGGATGCAGTGCAGTGAGTCCAGAGAGTGCACTGGCACCACTGGGGATGCAGTGCAGTGAGTCCAGAGACTTCACTGGCACCACTGGGAATGCAGTGCAGTGAGTCCAGAGAGTGCACTGGCACCACTGGTGATGCAGTTTAGTGAGTCCAGAGAGTGCACTGGCACCACTGGTGATGCAGTCCAGTGAGTCCAGTGAATGCACTGGCACCACTGGGGATGCTGTGCAGTGAGTCCAGAGTGTGCTCTGGCACCACTGGGGATGCAGTGCAGTGAGTCCAGAGAGTGCAATGGCACCACTGCGGATGCACTGCAGTGAGTCCAGAGAGTGCACTGGCTCCACTGGGGATGCACTGCAGTGAGTCCAGAGAGTGCACTGGCACCACTGGGGATGCACTGCAGTGAGTCCAGAGAGTGTACTGGCACCACTGGGGATGCACTGAAGTGAGTCCAGAGAGTGCACTGGCACCACTGAGAATGCGCTTCAGTGAGTCCAGAGAGTGCACTGGCACCACTGGGGATGCACTGCAGTGAGTCCACAGAGTGCACTAGCACTACTGGGGATGCAGTGCAGTGAGTCCAGAGAGTGCGCTGGAACCACTGGGGATGCAGTGCAGTGAGTCCAGAGAGTGCACTGGCACCACTGGGGATGCAGTGCAGTGAGTCCAGAGAGTGCACTGGCACCACTGGGGATGCACTGCAGTGAGTCCAGTGAGTGCACTGGCACCACTGGGGATGCAGTGCAGTAAGTCCAGAGAGTGCACTGGCACCACTGGGGAAGCAGTGCAGTGAGTCCAGAGAGTGCAGTGGCACCACTGGGGATGCATTTCAGTGAGTCCAGAGAGTGCACTGGCACCACTGGGGATGCAGTTCAGTGAGTCCAGAGAGTGCACTGGCACCACTGGGGATGCAGTGCAGTGAGTCCAGAGAGTGCACTGGCACCACTGAGAATGCCCTTCAGTGAGTCCAGAGAGTGCACTGGCACCACTGGGGATGCACTGCAGTGAGTCCACAGAGTGCACTAGCACCACTGGGGATGCAGTGCAGTGAGTCCAGAGAGTGCACTGGCACCACTGGGGATGTACTTCAGTGAGTCCAGAGAGTGCACTGGCACCACTGGGGATGCGGTGCTGGGAGTCCAGAGAGTGCACTGGCACCAATGGGGATGCAGTGCAGTGAGTCCAGAGAGTGCACTGGCAGCACACAGGATGCAGTGCAGTGAGTCCAGAGAGTGCACTGGCACCACTGGGGATACAGTGCAGTGAGTCCAGAGAGTGCACTGGCACCACTGGGGATGCAGTGCAGTGAGTCCAGAGAGTGCACTGGCACCAGAGGGAATGCACTGCAGTGAGTCCAGTGAGTGCACTGGCACCACTGGGGATGCAGTGCAGTGAGTGCAGAGAGTGCACTGGCACCACTGGACATGCAGTGCAGTGAGTCCAGAGAGTGCAGTGGCACCACTGGGGATGCAGTGCAGTGAGTCCAGAGAGTGCACTGGCACCACTGGACATGCAGTGCAGTGAGTCCAGAGAGTGCAGTGGCACCACTGGGGATGCAGTGCAGTGAGTCCAGAGAGTGCAGTGGCACCACTGGGGATGCAGTGCAGTGAGTCCAGAGAGTGCTCTGGCACCACTGGGGATGCAGTGAAGTGAGTCCAGAGAGTGCACTGGCACCACTGGGGATGCAGTGCAGTGAGTCCAGAGAGTGCACTGGCACCACTGGGGATGCAGTGCAGTGAGTCCAGAGAGTTCACTGGCACCACTGGGGATGCAGTCCAGTGAGTCCAGTGAGTGCACTGGCACCACTGGGGATGCAGTGCAGTGACTGCAGAGAGTACACTGGCACCACCGGGGATTCACTGCAGTGAGTCCAGAGAGTGCACTGGCACCACTGGGGATGCACTTCAGTGAGTCCAGAGAGTGCACGGGCTCCACTGGGGATGCAGTGCAGTGAGTCCAGAGAGTGCACTGGCACCACTGGGGATGCAGTGCAGTGAGTCCAGAGAGTGCACTGACACCACTGGGGATGCAGTGCAGTGAGTCCAGAGAGTGCACTGGCACCACTGGGGATGCAGTGCAGTGAGTCCAGAGAGGACACTGGCACCACTGGGGATGCAGTGTAGTGAGTGCAGAGAGTGCACTGTGAACACTGGGGATGCAGTGCAGTGAGTCCAGAGAGTGCACTGGCACCACTGGGGATGCAGTGCAGTGAGTCCCGAGTGTGCACTGGCACCACTGGGGATGCACTGCAGTGAGTCCAGAGATTGCACTGGCACCACTGGGGATGCACCTCAGTCAGTCCAGAGAGTGACTGGCACCACTGGGGATGCACTGCAGTGAGTCCAGAGAATGCACTGGCACCACTGGGGATGCAGTGCAGTGAGTCCAGAGAGTGCACTGGCACCACTGGGGATGCAGTGCAGTGAGTCCAGAGAGTGCACTGGCACCAGAGGGAATGCACTGCAGTGAGTCCAGTGAGTGCACTGGCACCACTGTGGATGCACTGCAGTGAGTCCAGAGAGTGCACTGGCACCACTGGGGCTGCACTGCAGTGAGTCAAGAGAGTGCACTGGCACCACTGGGGATGCACTGCAGTGAGTCCAGAGAGTGCACTGGCACCACTGGGGATGCACTGCAGTGAGTCCAGAGAGTGCACTGGCACCACTGGGGATGCACTTCAGTGACTCCAGAGAGTGCACTGGCACCACTGGGCATGCAGTGCAGTGAGTCCAGAGAGTGCACTGGCACCACTGGGGATGCACTTCAGTGACTCCAGAGAGTGCACTGGCACCACTGGGGATGCAGTGCAGTGAGTCCAAAGACTTCACTGGCAAAACTGGGGATGCAGTGCAGTGAGTCCAGAGAGTGCACTGGCACCACTGGGGATGCAGTACAGTGAGTCCAGAGAGTGCACTGGCACCACTGGGGATGCACTTCAGTGAGTCCAGAGAGTGCACTGGCACCACTGGGGATGCAGTGCACTGAGTCCAGAGAGTGCACTGGCACCACTGGGCATGCAGTGCAGTGAGTCCAGAGAGTGCACTGGCACCACTGGCGATGCACTTCAGTGAGTCCAGAGAGTGCACTGGCACCACTGGGGATGCAGTGCAGTGAGTCCAAAGACTTCACTGGCAAAACTGGGGATGCAGTGCAGTGAGTCCAGAGAGTGCACTGGCACCACTGGGGATGCAGTGCAGTGAGTCCAGAGATTGCACTGGCACCACCGGGGATGCAGTGCAGTGAGTCCAGAGAGTGCACTGGCACCACTGGGGATGCACTGCAGTGAGTCCAGAGAGTGCACTGGCACCACTGGTGATGCAGTACAGTGAGTCCAGAGAGTGCACTGGCACCACTGGAGATGCACTGCAGTGAGTCCAGAGAGTGCACTGGCACCACTGGGGATGCACTACAGTGAGTCCAGAGATTGCACTGGCACCACTGGGGATGCAGTGCACTGAGTCCAGAGAGTGCACTGGCACCACTGGGGATGCAGTGCATTGAGTCCAGAGAGTGCACTGGCACAACTGGGGATGCACTTCAGTGAGTCCAGAGAGTGCACTGACACCACTGGGGATGCACTGCAGTGAGTCCAGAGAGTACACTGGCACCACTGGGGATGCAGTGCAGTGAGTCCAGAGAGTTCACTGGCACCACTGGGGATGCAGTCCAGTGAGTCCAGTGAGTGCACTGGCACCACTGGGGATGCAGTGCAGTGACTGCAGAGAGTACACTGGCACCACCGGGGATTCACTGCAGTGAGTCCAGAGAGTGCACTGGCACCACCTGTGATGCAGTGCAGTGAGTCCAGTGAGTGCACTGGCACCACTGGGGATGCAGTGCTGTGACTCCAGAGAGCGCACTGGCACCATTGGGGATGCAGTGCAGTCAGTCCAGTGAGTGCACTGGTACCACTGGGGGTGCAGTACAGTGAGTCCAGAGAGTGCACTGGCACCACTGGACATGCAGTGCAGTGAGTCCAGAGAGTGCACTGGCACCATTGGGGATGCGGTGCGGTGAGTCCAGAGAGTGCACTGGCACCACTGGGGATGCAGTGCAGTGAGTCCAAAGACTTCACTGGCACCACTGGGGATGCACTGCAGTGAGTCCAGAGAGTGCACTGGCACCACTGGGGATGCAGTGAAGTGAGTGCAGAGAGTGCACTGGCACCACTGGGGATGCAGTGCAGTGAGCCCAGAGAGTGCACTGGCACCACTGAGAATGCAATTCAGTGAGTCCAGACAGTGCACTGGCACCACTGGGGATGCACTGCAGTGAGTCCAGAGAGTGCACTAGCACCACTGGGGATGCAGTGCAGTGAATCCTGTGAGTACACTGGCACCACTGGGGATGCAGAGCAGTGAGTCCAGAGAGCTCACTGGCACCACTGGGAATGCAGTGCAGTGAGTCCAGAGAGTGCACTGGCACCACTGGAGATGCAGTACAGTGAGTCCAGTGAATGCACTGGAACCACTGGGGATGCAGTGCAGTGAGTCCAGAGAGTGCACTGGCACCACTGGTGATGCAGTACAGTGAGTCCAGTGAGTGCACTGGTACCACTGGGCCTGCAGTGCAGTGAGTCCAGAGAGTGCACTGGCACCACTGGGGATGCAGTGAAGTGAGTCCAGAGAGTGCACTGGCACCACCGATGATGCAGTACAGTGAGTCCAGTGAGTGCACTGGCACTACTGGGGATGTAATGCAGTGACTCGAGAGAGTGCACTGGCACCACTGGGGATGCAGTGCAGTGAGTCCAGAGAGTGCACTGGCACCACTGGGGATGCTCTGCAGTGAGTCCAGAGAGTGCACTGGCAGCAGTGGGGATGCAGTGCAGTGAGTCCAGAGAGTGCACTGGCACCACTGGGGATGCAGTGCAGTGAGTCCAGAGACTTCACTGGCACCACTGCGAATGCAGTGCAGTGAGTCCAGAGAGTGCACTGGCACCACTGGTGATGCAGTTTAGTGAGTCCAGAGAGTGCACTGGCACCACTGGTGATGCAGTCCAGTGAGTCCAGTGAATGCACTGGCACCACTGGGGATGCTGTGCAGTGAGTCCAGAGTGTGCTCTGGCACCACTGGGGATGCAGTGCAGTGAGTCCAGAGAGTGCAATGGCACCACTGCGGATGCACTGCAGTGAGTCCAGAGAGTGCACTGGCTCCACTGGGGATGCACTGCAGTGAGTCCAGAGAGTGCACTGGCACCACTGGGGATGCACTGCAGTGAGTCCAGAGAGTGTACTGGCACCACTGGGGATGCACTGAAGTGAGTCCAGAGAGTGCACTGGCACCACTGAGAATGCGCTTCAGTGAGTCCAGAGAGTGCACTGGCACCACTGGGGATGCACTGCAGTGAGTCCACAGAGTGCACTAGCACTACTGGGGATGCAGTGCAGTGAGTCCAGAGAGTGCGCTGGAACCACTGGGGATGCAGTGCAGTGAGTCCAGAGAGTGCACTGGCACCACTGGGGATGCAGTGCAGTGAGTCCAGAGAGTGCACTGGCACCACTGGGGATGCACTGCAGTGAGTCCAGTGAGTGCACTGGCACCACTGGGGATGCAGTGCAGTAAGTCCAGAGAGTGCACTGGCACCACTGGGGAAGCAGTGCAGTGAGTCCAGAGAGTGCAGTGGCACCACTGGGGATGCATTTCAGTGAGTCCAGAGAGTGCACTGGCACCACTGGGGATGCAGTTCAGTGAGTCCAGAGAGTGCACTGGCACCACTGGGGATGCAGTGCAGTGAGTCCAGAGAGTGCACTGGCACCACTGAGAATGCCCTTCAGTGAGTCCAGAGAGTGCACTGGCACCACTGGGGATGCACTGCAGTGAGTCCACAGAGTGCACTAGCACCACTGGGGATGCAGTGCAGTGAGTCCAGAGAGTGCACTGGCACCACTGGGGATGTACTTCAGTGAGTCCAGAGAGTGCACTGGCACCACTGGGGATGCGGTGCTGGGAGTCCAGAGAGTGCACTGGCACCACTGGGGATGCAGTGCAGTGAGTCCAGAGAGTGCACTGGCAGCACACAGGATGCAGTGCAGTGAGTCCAGAGAGTGCACTGGCACCACTGGGGATACAGTGCAGTGAGTCCAGAGAGTGCACTGGCACCACTGGGGATGCAGTGCAGTGAGTCCAGAGAGTGCACTGGCACCAGAGGGAATGCACTGCAGTGAGTCCAGTGAGTGCACTGGCACCACTGGGGATGCAGTGCAGTGAGTGCAGAGAGTGCACTGGCACCACTGGACATGCAGTGCAGTGAGTCCAGAGAGTGCAGTGGCACCACTGGGGATGCAGTGCAGTGAGTCCAGAGAGTGCACTGGCACCACTGGACATGCAGTGCAGTGAGTCCAGAGAGTGCAGTGGCACCACTGGGGATGCAGTGCAGTGAGTCCAGAGAGTGCAGTGGCACCACTGGGGATGCAGTGCAGTGAGTCCAGAGAGTGCTCTGGCACCACTGGGGATGCAGTGAAGTGAGTCCAGAGAGTGCACTGGCACCACTGGGGATGCAGTGCAGTGAGTCCAGAGAGTGCACTGGCAATACTGGGGATGCAGTGCAGTGAGTCCAGAGAGTGCACTGGCAACACTGGGGTTGCAGTGCAGTGAGTCCAGAGAGTGCACTGGCACCACTGGGGATGCAGTGCAGTGAGTCCAGAGTGTGCACTGGCACGACTGGGAATGCAGTGCAGTGAGTCCAGAGATTGCACTGGCACCACTGGGGATGCACTTCAGTGAGTCCAGAGAGTGCACTGGCACCACTGGGGATGCACTGCAGTGAGTCCAGAGAGTGCACTGGCACCACTGGGGATGCAGTGCAGTGAGTCCAGAGAGTGCACTGGCACCACTGGGGATGCACTGCAGTGAGTCCAGAGAGTGCACTGGCACCAGAGGGAATGCACTGCAGTGAGTCCAGAGAGTGCACTGGCACCACTGGGTATGCAGTGCAGTGAGTGCAGAGAGTGCACTGGCACAACTGGGGATGCAGTGCAGTGAGTCCAGAGAGTGCAGTGACACCACTGGGGATGCAGTGCAGTGAGTCCAGAGAGTGCACAGGCAGCACTGGGGATGCAGTGCAGTGAGTCCAGAGAGTGCACTGGCACCACTGGGGATGCAGTGCAGTGAGTCCAGAGAGTACACTGGCACCACTGGGGATGCAGTGCAGTGAGTCCAGTGAGTGTACTGGCACCACTGGGGATGCACTGCAGTGAGTCCAGAGAGTGCACTGGCACCACTGAGAATGCACTTCAGTGAGTCCAGAGAGTGCACTGGCACCACTGGGGATGCACTGCAGTGAGTCCAGAGAGTGCACTAGCACCACTGGGAATGCAGTACAGTGAGTCCAGTGAGTGCACTGGCACCACTGGGGATGTAGTGCAGTGACTCGAGAGAGTGCACTGGCACCACTGGGGATGTAGTGCAGTGAGTCCAGAGAGTGCATTGGCACCACTGGGGATGCACTGCTGTGAGTCCAGAGAGTGCACTGGCAGCAGTGGGGATGCACTGCAGTGAGTCCAGAGAGTGCACTGGCACCACTGGGGATGCACTGCAGTGAGTCCAGAGAGTGCAGTGCCACCACTCGGGATGCAGTGCAGTGAGTCCAGAGAGTGCACTGGCACCACTGGGGATGCACTGCAGTGAGTCCAGAGAGTGCACTGGCACCACTGGGGATGCAGTGCAGTGAGTCCAGAGAGTGCACTGGCAGCACTGGGGATGCAGTGCAGTGAGTCCAGAGAGTGCACTGGCACCACTGGGGATGCACTGCAGTGAGTCCAGAGAGCGCACTGGCACCACTGGGGATGCACTGCAGTGAGTCCACAGAGTGCACTGGAACCACTGAGAATGCACTTCAGTGAGTCCAGAGAGTGCACTGGCACCACTGGGGATGCACTGCAGTGAGTCCAGAGAGTGCACTAGCACCACTGGGGAATGCAGTGCAGTGAGTCCAGTGAGTACACTGGCACCACTGGGGATGCAGTGCAGTGAGTCAAGAGAGTGCACTGGCACCACTGGGGATGCACTGCAGTGAGCCCAGAGAGTGCACTGGCACCACTGGGGATGCGGTGCCGGGAGTCCAGAGAGTGCTTTGGCACCACTGTGGATGCACTGCAGTTACTCCAGAGAGTGCACTGGCAACACTGGGGATGCAGTACAGTGAGTCCAGAGAGTGCACTGGCACCACTGGGGATGCACTGCAGTGAGTCCAGAGAGTACACTGGCACCACTCAGGGTGCAGTGCGGTGAGTCCAGAGAATGCACTGGCACCAATGGGGATGCAGTGCATTGAGTCCAGAGAGTGCACTGGCACAACTGGGGATGCACTTCAGTGAGTCCAGAGAGTGCACTGACACCACTGGGGATGCAGTGCAGTGAGTCCAGAGAGTGCACTGGCACCACTGGGGATGCAGTGCAGTGAGTCCAGAGAGTGCTCTGGCACCACTGGGAATGCACTGCAGTGAGTCCAGAGAGTACACTGGCACCACTGGGGATGCAGTGCAGTGAGTCCAGAGAGTTCACTGGCACCACTGGGGATGCAGTCCAGTGAGTCCAGTGAGTGCACTGGCACCACTGGGGATGCAGTGCAGTGACTGCAGAGAGTACACTGGCACCACCGGGGATTCACTGCAGTGAGTCCAGAGAGTGCACTGGCACCACTGGGGATGCACTTCAGTGAGTCCAGAGAGTGCACGGGCTCCACTGGGGATGCAGTGCAGTGAGTCCAGAGAGTGCACTGGCACCACTGGGGATGCAGTGCAGTGAGTCCAGAGAGTGCACTGACACCACTGGGGATGCAGTGCAGTGAGTCCAGAGAGTGCACTGGCACCACTGGGGATGAAGTGCAGTGAGTCCAGAGAGGACACTGGCACCACTGGGGATGCAGTGTAGTGAGTGCAGAGAGTGCACTGTGAACACTGGGGATGCAGTGCAGTGAGTCCAGAGAGTGCACTGGCACCACTGGGGATGCAGTGCAGTGAGTCCCGAGTGTGCACTGGCACCACTGGGGATGCACTGCAGTGAGTCCAGAGATTGCACTGGCACCACTGGGGATGCACCTCAGTGAGTCCAGAGAGTGCACTGGCACCACTGGGGATGCACTGCAGTGAGTCCAGAGAATGCACTGGCACCACTGGGGATGCAGTGCAGTGAGTCCAGAGAGTGCACTGGCACCACTGGGGATGCAGTGCAGTGAGTCCAGAGAGTGCACTGGCACCAGAGGGAATGCACTGCAGTGAGTCCAGTGAGTGCACTGGCACCACTGTGGATGCACTGCAGTGAGTCCAGAGAGTGCACTGGCACCACTGGGGCTGCACTGCAGTGAGTCAAGAGAGTGCACTGGCACCACTGGGGATGCACTGCAGTGAGTCCAGAGAGTGCACTGGCACCACTGGGGATGCACTGCAGTGAGTCCAGAGAGTGCACTGGCACCACTGGGGATGCACTTCAGTGACTCCAGAGAGTGCACTGGCACCACTGGGCATGCAGTGCAGTGAGTCCAGAGAGTGCACTGGCACCACTGGGGATGCACTTCAGTGACTCCAGAGAGTGCACTGGCACCACTGGGGATGTAGTGCAGTGAGTCCAAAGACTTCACTGGCAAAACTGGGGATGCAGTGCAGTGAGTCCAGAGAGTGCACTGGCACCACTGGGGATGCAGTGCACTGAGTCCAGAGAGTGCACTGGCACCACTGGGCATGCAGTGCAGTGAGTCCAGAGAGTGCACTGGCACCACTGGCGATGCACTTCAGTGAGTCCAGAGAGTGCACTGGCACCACTGGGGATGCAGTGCAGTGAGTCCAAAGACTTCACTGGCAAAACTGGGGATGCAGTGCAGTGAGTCCAGAGATTGCACTGGCACCACCGGGGATGCAGTGCAGTGAGTCCAGAGAGTGCACTGGCACCACTGGGGATGCAGTGCAGTGAGTCCAGAGAGTGCACTGGCACCACTGGGGATGCAGTGCATTGAGTCCAGAGAGTGCACTGGCACAACTGGGGATGCACTTCAGTGAGTCCAGAGAGTGCACTGACACCACTGGGGATGCAGTGCAGTGAGTCCAGAGAGTGCACTGGCACCACTGGGGATGCAGTGCAGTGAGTCCAGAGAGTGCTCTGGCACCACTGGGAATGCACTGCAGTGAGTCCAGAGAGTACACTGGCACCACTGGGGATGCAGTGCAGTGAGTCCAGAGAGTTCACTGGCACCACTGGGGATGCAGTCCAGTGAGTCCAGTGAGTGCACTGGCACCACTGGGGATGCAGTGCAGTGACTGCAGAGAGTACACTGGCACCACCGGGGATTCACTGCAGTGAGTCCAGAGAGTGCACTGGCACCACCTGTGATGCAGTGCAGTGAGTCCAGTGAGTGCACTGGCACCACTGGGGATGCAGTGCTGTGACTCCAGGGAGCGCACTGGCACCACTGGGGATGCAGTGCAGTCAGTCCAGTGAGTGCACTGGTACCACTGGGGGTGCAGTACAGTGAGTCCAGAGAGTGCACTGGCACCACTGGACATGCAGTGCAGTGAGTCCAGAGAGTGCACTGGCACCATTGGGGATGCGGTGCGGTGAGTCCAGAGAGTGCACTGGCACCACTGGGGATGCAGTGCAGTGAGTCCAAAGACTTCACTGGCACCACTGGGGATGCACTGCAGTGAGTCCAGAGAGTGCACTGGCACCACTGGGGATGCAGTGAAGTGAGTGCAGAGAGTGCACTGGCACCACTGGGGATGCAGTGCAGTGAGCCCAGAGAATGCACTGGCACCACTGAGAATGCAATTCAGTGAGTCCAGACAGTGCACTGGCACCACTGGCGATGCACTTCAGTGAGTCCAGAGAGTGCACTGGCACCACTGGGGATGCAGTGCAGTGAGTCCAAAGACTTCACTGGCAAAACTGGGGATGCAGTGCAGTGAGTCCAGAGAGTGCACTGGCACCACTGGGGATGCAGTGCAGTGAGTCCAGAGATTGCACTGGCACCACCGGGGATGCAGTGCAGTGAGTCCAGAGAGTGCACTGGCACCACTGGGGATGCACTGCAGTGAGTCCAGAGAGTGCACTGGCACCACTGGTGATGCAGTACAGTGAGTCCAGAGAGTGCACTGGCACCACTGGGGATGCACTGCAGTGAGTCCAGAGAGTGCACTGGCACCACTGGGGATGCACTACAGTGAGTCCAGAGATTGCACTGGCACCACTGGGGATGCAGTGCAGTGAGTCCAGAGAGTGCACTGGCACCACTGGGGATGCAGTGCATTGAGTCCAGAGAGTGCACTGGCACAACTGGGGATGCACTTCAGTGAGTCCAGAGAGTGCACTGACACCACTGGGGATGCAGTGCAGTGAGTCCAGAGAGTGCACTGGCACCACTGGGGATGCAGTGCAGTGAGTCCAGAGAGTGCTCTGGCACCACTGGGAATGCACTGCAGTGAGTCCAGAGAGTACACTGGCACCACTGGGGATGCAGTGCAGTGAGTCCAGAGAGTTCACTGGCACCACTGGGGATGCAGTCCAGTGAGTCCAGTGAGTGCACTGGCACCACTGGGGATGCAGTGCAGTGACTGCAGAGAGTACACTGGCACCACCGGGGATTCACTGCAGTGAGTCCAGAGAGTGCACTGGCACCACCTGTGATGCAGTGCAGTGAGTCCAGTGAGTGCACTGGCACCACTGGGGATGCAGTGCTGTGACTCCAGGGAGTGCACTGGCACCACTGGCGATGCAGTGCAGTCAGTCCAGTGAGTGCACTGGTACCACTGGGGGTGCAGTACAGTGAGTCCAGAGAGTGCACTGGCACCACTGGACATGCAGTGCAGTGAGTCCAGAGAGTGCACTGGCACCATTGGGGATGCGGTGCGGTGAGTCCAGAGAGTGCACTGGCACCACTGGGGATGCAGTGCAGTGAGTCCAAAGACTTCACTGGCACCACTGGGGATGCACTGCAGTGAGTCCAGAGAGTGCACTGGCACCACTGGGGATGCAGTGAAGTGAGTGCAGAGAGTGCACTGGCACCACTGGGGATGCAGTGCAGTGAGCCCAGAGAGTGCACTGGCACCACTGAGAATGCAATTCAGTGAGTCCAGACAGTGCACTGGCACCACTGGGGATGCACTGCAGTGAGTCCAGAGAGTGCACTAGCACCACTGGGGATGCAGTGCAGTGAATCCTGTGAGTACACTGGCACCACTGGGGATGCAGAGCAGTGAGTCCAGAGAGCTCACTGGCACCACTGGGAATGCAGTGCAGTGAGTCCAGAGAGTGCACTGGCACCACTGGAGATGCAGTACAGTGAGTCCAGTGAATGCACTGGAACCACTGGGGATGCAGTGCAGTGAGTCCAGAGAGTGCACTGGCACCACTGGTGATGCAGTACAGTGAGTCCAGTGAGTGCACTGGTACCACTGGGCCTGCAGTGCAGTGAGTCCAGAGAGTGCACTGGCACCACTGGGGATGCAGTGAAGTGAGTCCAGAGAGTGCACTGGCACCACCGATGATGCAGTACAGTGAGTCCAGTGAGTGCACTGGCACTACTGGGGATGTAATGCAGTGACTCGAGAGAGTGCACTGGCACCACTGGGGATGCAGTGCAGTGAGTCCAGAGAGTGCACTGGCACCACTGGGGATGCTCTGCAGTGAGTCCAGAGAGTGCACTGGCAGCAGTGGGGATGCAGTGCAGTGAGTCCAGAGAGTGCACTGGCACCACTGGGGATGCAGTGCAGTGAGTCCAGAGACTTCACTGGCACCACTGGGAATGCAGTGCAGTGAGTCCAGAGAGTGCACTGGCACCACTGGTGATGCAGTTTAGTGAGTCCAGAGAGTGCACTGGCACCACTGGTGATGCAGTCCAGTGAGTCCAGTGAATGCACTGGCACCACTGGGGATGCTGTGCAGTGAGTCCAGAGAGTGCACTGGCACCACTGGGGATGCACTACAGTGAGTCCAGAGATTGCACTGGCACCACTGGGGATGCAGTGCAGTGAGTCCAGAGAGTGCACTGGCACCACTGGTGATGCAGTTTAGTGAGTCCAGAGAGTGCACTGGCACCACTGGGGATGCACTTCAGTGAGTCCAGAGAGTGTACTGACACCACTGGGGATGCGGTGCAGTGAGTCCAGAGAGTGCACTGGCACCACTGGGGATGCACTGCAGTGAGTCCAGAGAGTGCACTGGCACCACTGGGGCTGCACTGCAGTGAGTCAAGAGAGTGCACTGGCACCACTGGGGATGCACTGCAGTGAGTCCAGAGAGTGCACTGGCACCACTGGGGATGCACTGCAGTGAGTCCAGAGAGTGCACTGGCACCACTGGGGATGCACTTCAGTGACTCCAGAGAGTGCACTGGCACCACTGGGCATGCAGTGCAGTGAGTCCAGAGAGTGCACTGGCACCACTGGGGATGCACTTCAGTGACTCCAGAGAGTGCACTGGCACCACTGGGGATGCAGTGCAGTGAGTCCAAAGACTTCACTGGCAAAACTGGGGATGCAGTGCAGTGAGTCCAGAGAGTGCACTGGCACCACTGGGGATGCAGTACAGTGAGTCCAGAGAGTGCACTGGCACCACTGGGGATGCACTTCAGTGAGTCCAGAGAGTGCACTGGCACCACTGGGGATGCAGTGCACTGAGTCCAGAGAGTGCACTGGCACCACTGGGCATGCAGTGCAGTGAGTCCAGAGAGTGCACTGGCACCACTGGCGATGCACTTCAGTGAGTCCAGAGAGTGCACTGGCACCACTGGGGATGCAGTGCAGTGAGTCCAGTGAGTGTACTGGCACCACTGGGGATGCAGTGCAGTGAGTCCAGAGAGTGCACTGGCACCACTGGGGATGCAGTGCAGTGAGTCCAGAGATTGCACTGGCACCACCGGGGATGCAGTGCAGTGAGTCCAGAGAGTGCACTGGCACCACTGGGGATGCACTGCAGTGAGTCCAGAGAGTGCACTGGCACCACTGGTGATGCAGTACAGTGAGTCCAGAGAGTGCACTGGCACCACTGGGGATGCACTGCAGTGAGTCCAGAGAGTGCACTGGCACCACTGGGGATGCACTACAGTGAGTCCAGAGATTGCACTGGCACCACTGGGGATGCAGTGCACTGAGTCCAGAGAGTGCACTGGCACCACTGGGGATGCAGTGCATTGAGTCCAGAGAGTGCACTGGCACAACTGGGGATGCAGTGCAGTGACTCCAGAGAGTGCACTGGCACCACTGGGGATGCAGTGCAGTGAGTCCAGAGAGTGCTCTGGCACCACTGGGAATGCACTGCAGTGAGTCCAGAGAGTACACTGGCACCACTGGGGATGCAGTGCAGTGAGTCCAGAGAGTTCACTGGCACCACTGGGGATGCAGTCCAGTGAGTCCAGTGAGTGCACTGGCACCACTGGGGATGCAGTGCAGTGACTGCAGAGAGTACACTGGCACGACCGGGGATTCACTGCAGTGAGTCCAGAGAGTGCACTGGCACCACCTGTGATGCAGTGCAGTGAGTCCAGTGAGTGCACTGGCACCACTGGGGATGCAGTGCTGTGACTCCAGAGAGCGCACTGGCACCACTGGGGATGCAGTGCAGTCAGTCCAGTGAGTGCACTGGTACCACTGGGGGTGCAGTACAGTGAGTCCAGAGAGTGCACTGGCACCACTGGACATGCAGTGCAGTGAGTCCAGAGAGTGCACTGGCACCATTGGGGATGCGGTGCGGTGAGTCCAGAGAGTGCACTGGCACCACTGGGGATGCAGTGCAGTGAGTCCAAAGACTTCACTGGCACCACTGGGGATGCACTGCAGTGAGTCCAGAGAGTGCACTGGCACCACTGGGGATGCAGTGAAGTGAGTGCAGAGAGTGCACTGGCACCACTGGGGATGCAGTGCAGTGAGCCCAGAGAGTGCACTGGCACCACTGAGAATGCAATTCAGTGAGTCCAGACAGTGCACTGGCACCACTGGGGATGCACTGCAGTGAGTCCAGAGAGTGCACTAGCACCACTGGGGATGCAGTGCAGTGAATCCTGTGAGTACACTGGCACCACTGGGGATGCAGAGCAGTGAGTCCAGAGAGCTCACTGGCACCACTGGGAATGCAGTGCAGTGAGTCCAGAGAGTGCACTGGCACCACTGGAGATGCAGTACAGTGAGTCCAGTGAATGCACTGGAACCACTGGGGATGCAGTGCAGTGAGTCCAGAGAGTGCACTGGCACCACTGGTGATGCAGTACAGTGAGTCCAGTGAGTGCACTGGTACCACTGGGCCTGCAGTGCAGTGAGTCCAGAGAGTGCACTGGCACCACTGGGGATGCAGTGAAGTGAGTCCAGAGAGTGCACTGGCACCACCGATGATGCAGTACAGTGAGTCCAGTGAGTGCACTGGCACTACTGGGGATGTAATGCAGTGACTCGAGAGAGTGCACTGGCACCACTGGGGATGCAGTGCAGTGAGTCCAGAGAGTGCACTGGCACCACTGGGGATGCTCTGCAGTGAGTCCAGAGAGTGCACTCTCAGCAGTGGGGATGCAGTGCAGTGAGTCCAGAGAGTGCACTGGCACCACTGGGGATGCAGTGCAGTGAGTCCAGAGACTTCACTGGCACCACTGGGAATGCAGTGCAGTGAGTCCAGAGAGTGCACTGGCACCACTGGTGATGCAGTTTAGTGAGTCCAGAGAGTGCACTGGCACCACTGGTGATGCAGTCCAGTGAGTCCAGTGAATGCACTGGCACCACTGGGGATGCTGTGCAGTGAGTCCAGAGTGTGCTCTGGCACCACTGGGGATGCAGTGCAGTGAGTCCAGAGAGTGCAATGGCACCACTGCGGATGCACTGCAGTGAGTCCAGAGAGTGCACTGGCTCCACTGGGGATGCACTGCAGTGAGTCCAGAGAGTGCACTGGCACCACTGGGGATGCACTGCAGTGAGTCCAGAGAGTGTACTGGCACCACTGGGGATGCACTGAAGTGAGTCCAGAGAGTGCACTGGCACCACTGAGAATGCGCTTCAGTGAGTCCAGAGAGTGCACTGGCACCACTGGGGATGCAGTGCAGTGAGTCCACAGAGTGCACTGGCACCACTGGGGATGCAGTGCAGTGACTCCAGAGAGTGCACTGGCACCACTGGGGATGCACTGCAGTGAGTCCAGTGAGTGCACTGGCACCACTGGGGATGCAGTGCAGTAAGTCCAGAGAGTGCACTGGCACCACTGGGGAAGCAGTGCAGTGAGTCCAGAGAGTTCAGTGGCACCACTGGGGATGCAGTGCAGTGAGTCCAGAGAGTGCACTGGCACCACTGGGGATGCAGTTCAGTGAGTCCAGAGAGTGCACTGGCACCACTGGGGATGCAGTGCAGTGAGTCCAGAGAGTGCACTGGCACCACTGAGAATGCCCTTCAGTGAGTCCAGAGAGTGCACTGGCACCACTGGGGATGCACTGCAGTGAGTCCACAGAGTGCACTAGCACCACTGGGGATGCAGTGCAGTGAGTCCAGAGAGTGCACTGGCACCACTGGGGATGTACTTCAGTGAGTCCAGAGAGTGCACTGGCACCACTGGGGATGCGGTGCTGGGAGTCCAGAGAGTGCACTGGCACCACTGGGGATGCACTGCAGTGAGTCCAGAGAGTGCACTGGCAGCACACAGGATGCAGTGCAGTGAGTCCAGAGAGTGCACTGGCACCACTGGGGATACAGTGCAGTGAGTCCAGAGAGTGCACTGGCACCACTGGGGATGCAGTGCAGTGAGTCCAGAGAGTGCACTGGCACCAGAGGGAATGCACTGCAGTGAGTCCAGTGAGTGCACTGGCACCACTGGGGATGCAGTGCAGTGAGTGCAGAGAGTGCACTGGCACCACTGGACATGCAGTGCAGTGAGTCCAGAGAGTGCAGTGGCACCACTGGGGATGCAGTGCAGTGAGTCCAGAGAGTGCACTGGCAATACTGGGGATGCAGTGCAGTGAGTCCAGAGAGTGCACTGGCACCACTGGGGCTGCAGTGCAGTGAGTCCAGAGAGTGCAGTGGCACCACTGGGGATGCAGTGCAGTGAGTCCAGAGAGTGCTCTGGCACCACTGGGGATGCAGTGAAGTGAGTCCAGAGAGTGCACTGGCACCACTGGGGATGCAGTGCAGTGAGTCCAGAGAGTGCACTGGCAATACTGGGGATGCAGTGCAGTGAGTCCAGAGAGTGCACTGGCAACACTGGGGTTGCAGTGCAGTGAGTCCAGAGAGTGCACTGGCACCACTGGGGATGCAGTGCAGTGAGTCCAGAGTGTGCACTGGCACGACTGGGAATGCAGTGCAGTGAGTCCAGAGATTGCACTGGCACCACTGGGGATGCACTTCAGTGAGTCCAGAGAGTGCACTGGCACCACAGGTGATGCACTGCAGTGAGTCCAGAGAGTGCACTGGCACCACTGGGGATGCAGTGCAGTGAGTCCAGAGAGTGCACTGGCACCACTGGGGATGCACTGCAGTGAGTCCAGAGAGTGCACTGGCACCAGAGGGAATGCACTGCAGTGAGTCCAGAGAGTGCACTGGCACCACTGGGTATGCAGTGCAGTGAGTGCAGAGAGTGCACTGGCACAACTGGGGATGCAGTGCAGTGAGTCCAGAGAGTGCAGTGACACCACTGGGGATGCAGTGCAGTGAGTCCAGAGAGTGCACAGGCAGCACTGGGGATGCAGTGCAGTGAGTCCAGAGAGTGCACTGGCACCACTGGGGATGCAGTGCAGTGAGTCCAGAGAGTACACTGGCACCACTGGGGATGCAGTGCAGTGAGTCCAGTGAGTGTACTGGCACCACTGGGGATGCACTGCAGTGAGTCCAGAGAGTGCACTGGCACCACTGAGAATGCACTTCAGTGAGTCCAGAGAGTGCACTGGCACCACTGGGGATGCAGTGCAGTGAGTCCAGAGAGTGCACTGGCACCACTGAGAATGCACTTCAGTGAGTCCAAAGAGTGCACTGGCACCACTGGGGATGCACTGCAGTGAGTCCAGAGAGTGCACTAGCACCACTGGGAATGCAGTACAGTGAGTCCAGTGAGTGCACTGGCACCACTGGGGATGTAGTGCAGTGACTCGAGAGAGTGCACTGGCACCACTGGGGATGCAGTGCAGTGAGTCCAGAGAGTGCACTGGCACCACTGGGGATGCACTGCTGTGAGTCCAGAGAGTGCACTGGCAGCAGTGGGGATGCACTGCAGTGAGTCCAGAGAGTGCACTGGCACCACTGGGGATGCACTGCAGTGAGTCCAGAGAGTGCAGTGCCACCACTCGGGATGCAGTGCAGTGAGTCCAGAGAGTGCACTGCCACCACTGGGGATGCACTGCAGTGAGTCCAGAGAGTGCACTGGCACCACTGGGGATGCAGTGCAGTGAGTCCAGAGAGTGCACTGGCAGCACTGGGGATGCAGTGCAGTGAGTCCAGAGAGTGCACTGGCACCACTGGGGATGCACTGCAGTGAGTCCAGAGAGCGCACTGGCACCACTGGGGATGCACTGCAGTGAGTCCACAGAGTGCACTGGAACCACTGAGAATGCACTTCAGTGAGTCCAGAGAGTGCACTGGCACCACTGGGGATGCACTGCAGTGAGTCCAGAGAGTGCACTAGCACCACTGGGGAATGCAGTGCAGTGAGTCCAGTGAGTACACTGGCACCACTGGGGATGCAGTGCAGTGAGTCAAGAGAGTGCACTGGCACCACTGGGGATGCACTGCAGTGAGCCCAGAGAGTGCACTGGCACCACTGGGGATGCGGTGCCGGGAGTCCAGAGAGTGCTTTGGCACCACTGTGGATGCACTGCAGTTACTCCAGAGAGTGCACTGGCAACACTGGGGATGCAGTACAGTGAGTCCAGAGAGTGCACTGGCACCACTGGGGATGCACTGCAGTGAGTCCAGAGAGTACACTGGCACCACTCAGGGTGCAGTGCGGTGAGTCCAGAGAATGCACTGGCACCAATGGGGATGCAGTGCATTGAGTCCAGAGAGTGCACTGGCACAACTGGGGATGCACTTCAGTGAGTCCAGAGAGTGCACTGACACCACTGGGGATGCAGTGCAGTGAGTCCAGAGAGTGCACTGGCACCACTGGGGATGCAGTGCAGTGAGTCCAGAGAGTGCTCTGGCACCACTGGGAATGCACTGCAGTGAGTCCAGAGAGTACACTGGCACCACTGGGGATGCAGTGCAGTGAGTCCAGAGAGTTCACTGGCACCACTGGGGATGCAGTCCAGTGAGTCCAGTGAGTGCACTGGCACCACTGGGGATGCAGTGCAGTGACTGCAGAGAGTACACTGGCACCACCGGGGATTCACTGCAGTGAGTCCAGAGAGTGCACTGGCACCACTGGGGATGCACTTCAGTGAGTCCAGAGAGTGCACGGGCTCCACTGGGGATGCAGTGCAGTGAGTCCAGAGAGTGCACTGGCACCACTGGGGATGCAGTGCAGTGAGTCCAGAGAGTGCACTGACACCACTGGGGATGCAGTGCAGTGAGTCCAGAGAGTGCACTGGCACCACTGGGGATGCAGTGCAGTGAGTCCAGAGAGGACACTGGCACCACTGGGGATGCAGTGTAGTGAGTGCAGAGAGTGCACTGTGAACACTGGGGATGCAGTGCAGTGAGTCCAGAGAGTGCACTGGCACCACTGGGGATGCAGTGCAGTGAGTCCCGAGTGTGCACTGGCACCACTGGGGATGCACTGCAGTGAGTCCAGAGATTGCACTGGCACCACTGGGGATGCACCTCAGTGAGTCCAGAGAGTGCACTGGCACCACTGGGGATGCACTGCAGTGAGTCCAGAGAATGCACTGGCACCACTGGGGATGCAGTGCAGTGAGTCCAGAGAGTGCACTGGCACCACTGGGGATGCAGTGCAGTGAGTCCAGAGAGTGCACTGGCACCAGAGGGAATGCACTGCAGTGAGTCCAGTGAGTGCACTGGCACCACTGTGGATGCACTGCAGTGAGTCCAGAGAGTGCACTGGCACCACTGGGGCTGCACTGCAGTGAGTCAAGAGAGTGCACTGGCACCACTGGGGATGCACTGCAGTGAGTCCAGAGAGTGCACTGGCACCACTGGGGATGCACTGCAGTGAGTCCAGAGAGTGCACTGGCACCACTGGGGATGCACTTCAGTGACTCCAGAGAGTGCACTGGCACCACTGGGCATGCAGTGCAGTGAGTCCAGAGAGTGCACTGGCACCACTGGGGATGCACTTCAGTGACTCCAGAGAGTGCACTGGCACCACTGGGGATGCAGTGCAGTGAGTCCAAAGACTTCACTGGCAAAACTGGGGATGCAGTGCAGTGAGTCCAGAGAGTGCACTGGCACCACTGGGGATGCAGTACAGTGAGTCCAGAGAGTGCACTGGCACCACTGGGGATGCACTTCAGTGAGTCCAGAGAGTGCACTGGCACCACTGGGGATGCAGTGCACTGAGTCCAGAGAGTGCACTGGCACCACTGGGCATGCAGTGCAGTGAGTCCAGAGAGTGCACTGGCACCACTGGGGATGCAGTGCAGTGAGTCCAGAGAGTGCACTGGCACCACTGGGGATGCAGTGCAGTGAGTCCAAAGACTTCACTGGCAAAACTGGGGATGCAGTGCAGTGAGTCCAGAGAGTGCACTGGCACCACTGGGGATGCAGTGCAGTGAGTCCAGAGATTGCACTGGCACCACCGGGGATGCAGTGCAGTGAGTCCAGAGAGTGCACTGGCACCACTGGGGATGCACTGCAGTGAGTCCAGAGAGTGCACTGGCACCACTGGTGATGCAGTACAGTGAGTCCAGAGAGTGCACTGGCACCACTGGGGATGCACTGCAGTGAGTCCAGAGAGTGCACTGGCACCACTGGGGATGCACTACAGTGAGTCCAGAGATTGCACTGGCACCACTGGGGATGCAGTGCACTGAGTCCAGAGAGTGCACTGGCACCACTGGGGATGCAGTGCATTGAGTCCAGAGAGTGCACTGGCACAACTGGGGATGCACTTCAGTGAGTCCAGAGAGTGCACTGACACCACTGGGGATGCAGTGCAGTGAGTCCAGAGAGTGCACTGGCACCACTGGGGATGCAGTGCAGTGAGTCCAGAGAGTGCTCTGGCACCACTGGGAATGCACTGCAGTGAGTCCAGAGAGTACACTGGCACCACTGGGGATGCAGTGCAGTGAGTCCAGAGAGTTCACTGGCACCACTGGGGATGCAGTCCAGTGAGTCCAGTGAGTGCACTGGCACCACTGGGGATGCAGTGCAGTGACTGCAGAGAGTACACTGGCACCACCGGGGATTCACTGCAGTGAGTCCAGAGAGTGCACTGGCACCACCTGTGATGCAGTGCAGTGAGTCCAGTGAGTGCACTGGCACCACTGGGGATGCAGTGCTGTGACTCCAGAGAGCGCACTGGCACCACTGGGGATGCAGTGCAGTCAGTCCAGTGAGTGCACTGGTACCACTGGGGGTGCAGTACAGTGAGTCCAGAGAGTGCACTGGCACCACTGGACATGCAGTGCAGTGAGTCCAGAGAGTGCACTGGCACCATTGGGGATGCGGTGCGGTGAGTCCAGAGAGTGCACTGGCACCACTGGGGATGCAGTGCAGTGAGTCCAAAGACTTCACTGGCACCACTGGGGATGCACTGCAGTGAGTCCAGAGAGTGCACTGGCACCACTGGGGATGCAGTGAAGTGAGTGCAGAGAGTGCACTGGTACCACTGGGGATGCAGTGCAGTGAGCCCAGAGAGTGCACTGGCACCACTGAGAATGCAATTCAGTGAGTCCAGACAGTGCACTGGCACCACTGGGGATGCACTGCAGTGAGTCCAAAGAGTGCACTAGCACCACTGGGGATGCAGTGCAGTGAATCCTGTGAGTACACTGGCACCACTGGGGATGCAGAGCAGTGAGTCCAGAGAGCTCACTGGCACCACTGGGAATGCAGTGCAGTGAGTCCAGAGAGTGCACTGGCACCACTGGAGATGCAGTACAGTGAGTCCAGTGAATGCACTGGAACCACTGTGGATGCAGTGCAGTGAGTCCAGAGAGTGCACTGGCACCACTGGTGATGCAGTCCAGTGAGTCCAGTGAGTGCACTGGTACCACTGGGCCTGCAGTGCAGTGAGTCCAGAGAGTGCACTGGCACCACTGGGGATGCAGTGAAGTGAGTCCAGAGAGTTCACTGGCACCACCGATGATGCAGTACAGTGAGTCCAGTGAGTGCACTGGCACTACTGGGGATGTAATGCAGTGACTCGAGAGAGTGCACTGGCACCACTGGGGATGCAGTGCAGTGAGTCCAGAGAGTGCACTGGCACCACTGGGGATGCTCTGCAGTGAGTCCAGAGAGTGCACTGGCACCACTGGGGATGCAGTGCAGTGAGTCCAGAGAGTGCACTGGCACCACTGGTGATGCAGTTTAGTGAGTCCAGAGAGTGCACTGGCACCACTGGTGATGCAGTCCAGTGAGTCCAGTGAATGCACTGGCACCACTGGGGATGCTGTGCAGTGAGTGCAGAGAGTGCACTGGCACCACTGGGGATGCACTACAGTGAGTCCAGAGATTGCACTGGCACCACTGGGGATGCAGTGCAGTGAGTCCAGAGAGTGCACTGGCACCACTGGGGATGCACTTCAGTGAGTCCAGAGAGTGTACTGACACCACTGGGGATGCGGTGCAGTGAGTCCAGAGAGTGCACTGGCACCACTGGGGATGCAGTGCAGTGAGTCCAGAGAGTGCACTGGCACCACTGGGGATGCACTGCAGTGAGTCCAGAGAGTGCACTGGCACCACTGGGGAATGCACTGCAGGGAGTCCAGAGAGTGCACTGGCACCACTGGGGATGCAGTGCAGTGAGTCCAGAGAGTGCACTGGCACCACTGGGGATGCAGTGACGCGAGTCCAGAGAGTGCACTGGCACCACTGGGGATGCAGTGACGCGAGTCCAGAGAGTGCACTGGCACCACTGGGGATGCACTGCAGTGAGTCCAGAGAGTGCACTGGCACCAATGGGGATGCAGTGCAGTGACTCCAGAGAGTGCACTGGCACCACTGGGGATGCACTGCAGTGAGTCCAGTGAGTGCACTGGCACCAATGGGGATGCAGTGCAGTAAGTTCAGAGAGTGCACTGGCACCACTGCGGAAGCAGTGCAGTGAGTCCAGAGAGTGCACTGGCACCACTGGGGATGCAGTGCAGTGAGTCCAGAGAGTGCACTGGCAGCACTGGGGATGCAGTGCAGTGAGAGCAGAGAGCGCACTGGCACCACTGGGGATGCAGTTCAGTGAGTCCAGAGAGTGCGCTGGCACCACTGGGGATGCAGTGCAGTGAGTCCAGAGAGTGCACAGACACCACTGAGAATGCAGTGCTGTGACTCCAGAGAGCGCACAGGCACCACTGGGGATGCAGTGCAGTGAGTCCAGAGAGTGCACTGGCACCACTGGGGATGCACTGCAGTGAGCCCAGAGAGTGCACTGGCACCAGTGGGGATGCACTGCAGTGAGTCCAGAAAGTGCACTGGCACCACTGGGGATACAGTGCAGTGAGTCCAGAGAGTGCAGTGGCACCAATGGGGATGCAGTTTAGTGAGTCCAGAGACTGCACTGGCACCACTGGGGATGCAGTGCAGTGAGTCCAGTGAGTGTACTGGCACCACTGGGGATGCACTGCAGTGAGTCCAGAGAGTGCACTGGCACCAGTGGGGATGCACTGCAGTTACTCCAGAGACTGCACTGGCACCACTGGGGATGCAGTGCAGTGAGTCCAGAGAGTGCACTGGCACCACTGGGGATGCCCTGCAGTGAGTCCAGAGAGTGCACTGGCACCACTTGGGATGCAGTGCAGTGAGTCCAGAGAGGGCACTGGCACCACTGGGGATGCAGTGCAGTGAGTAAAGAGAGTGCACTGGCACCATTGGGGATGCAGTGCAGTGAGTCCAGAGAGTGTACTGGCACCACTGGGGATGCAGTGCAGTGAGTCCAGAGAGTGCACTGGCACCACTGGGGATGCAATGCAGTGAGTCCAGAGAGTGCACTGGCACCACTGGGCATGCAGTGCTGTGAGTCCAGAGAGTGCCCCGGCAACACTGGGAATGCGGTGCCGTGAGTCCAGAGAATGCACTGGCACCACTGGGGATACGGTGCCCGGAGTCCAGAGAGTGCACTGACACCACTGGGGATGCGGTGCCTGGAGTCCAGAGAGTGCACTGGCACCCCTGGGGATGCACTGCAGTGAGTCCAGAGTGCACTAGCACCACTGGGGATGCAGAGCAGTGAGTCCAGAGAGTGCACTGGCACCACGGAGAATGCATTTCAGTGAGTCCAGAGAGAGCCGCTCCAGCCTCGGCATCCGCTCCAGCCGAGTCAACCCCGCGGTAGCCCCTCCCGCCGCGGCATACGCTCCAGCCGCGGCAGCCGCTCCAGCCGCTGCAGCCGCGGCAGCCGGTCCAGCCCCTCCAGCCGCGCAAGCCTCTCCATCCGCGGCAGCCGCTCCAGCCGCGGCAGCCGCTCCAGCCGCGGCAGCCGCTCCAGCCGCGGCAGCCGCTCCAGCCGCTACCGAGTGGACCGGCTGCCACGGCTGGAGGGCTACCGCGGCTGGAGCGGCTGCCGCGGCTGTAGCAGTGCAGTGAGTCCAGGGAGTGCACTGGCACCACTGGGGATGCAATTCAGTGAGTCCAGAGAGTGCACTGGCTCCACTGGGGATGCACTGCAGTCACTCCAGAGAGTGCACTGGCACCACTGGGGATGCAGTGCAGTGAGTCCAGAGAGTGCACTGGCACCACTGGGGATGCAGTGCAGTGAGTCCAGAGAGTGCACTGGAACCACTGGTGATGCGGTGGCGGGAGTCCAGAGAGTGCTTTGGAACCACTGGGGATGCAGTACAGTGAGTCCAGAGAGTGCAATGGCACCACTGGGGATGCAGCGCAGTGACTCTAGAGAGTGCACTGGCACCACTGGGGATGCGGTGCAGTGAGTCCAGAGAGTGCACTGGCACCACTGGGGATACGGTGCCCGGCGTCCAGAGAGTGCACTGACACCACTGGGGATGCAGTGCTGTGACTCCAGAGAGCGCACTGGCACCACTGGGGATGCACTACAGTGAGTCCAGAGAGTGCAGTGGCACCACTGGGGATGCACTGCAGTGACTCGAAAGAGTGCACTGGCACCACTGGGGAAGCAGTGCAGTGAGTCCAGAGAGTGCACTGGCACCACTGGGGATGCACTGCAGTGAGTCCAGAGAGTGCACTGGCAATACTGGGGATGCAGTGCAGTGAGTCCAGAGAGTGCACTGGCACCACTGAGAATGCACTTCAGTGAGTCCAGAGAGTGCACTGGCACCAATGGGGATGCAGTGCAGTGAGTCCAGTGAGTGCACTGGCACCAGTGGGGATGCAGTGCAGTGAGTCCAGTGAGTGCACTGGCACCAATGGGGATGCAGTGCAGTGAGTCCAGTGAGTGCACTGGCACCAGTGGGGATGCACTGCAGTGAGTCCAGTGAGTGCACTGGCACCACTGGGGAAGCAGTGCAGTGAGTCCAGAGAGTGCAGTGGCACCACTGGGGATGCAGTTTAGTGAGTCCAGAGAGTGCACTGGCACCAATGGGGATGCAGTGCAGTGAGTCCAGTGAGTGTACTGGCACCACTGGGGATGCACTGCAGTGAGTCCAGAGAGTGCACTGGCACCACTGAGAATGCACTTCAATGAGTCCAGAGAGTGCACTGGCACCACTGGGGATGCACTGCAGTGAGTCCAGAGAGTGCAGTGGCACCACTGGGGATGCACTGCAGTGAGTCCAGAGAGTGCTTTGGCACCAGTGGGGATGCACTGCAGTTACTCCAGAGACTGCACTGGCACCACTGCGGAAGCAGTGCAGTGAGTCCAGAGAGTGCACTGGAACCACTGGGGATGCAGTGCAGTGAGTCCAGAGAGTGCACTGGCAGCACTGGGGATGCAGTGCAGTGAGAGCAGAGAGCGCACTGGCACCACTGGGGATGCAGTTCAGTGAGTCCAGAGAGTGCGCTGGCACCACTGGGGATGCAGTGCAGTGAGTCCAGAGAGTGCACAGACACCACTGAGAATGCAGTGCTGTGACTCCAGAGAGCGCACAGGCACCACTGGGGATGCAGTGCAGTGAGTCCAGAGAGTGCACTGGCACCACTGATAATGCACTTCAGTGAGTCCAGAGAGTGCACTGGCACCACTGGGGATGCACTGCAGTGAGTCCAGAGATTGCACTGGCACCACTGGGGATGCAGTTCAGTGAGTCCAGAGAGTGCACTGGCACCACTGGGGATGCAGTGCAGTGAGTCCAGAGAGTGCACTGGCACCACTGAGAGTGCACTGCAGTGTGTCCAGAGAGCGCACTGGCACCACTGGGGATGCAGTGCAGTGAGTCCAGAGAGCGCACTGGCACCACTGGGGATGCACTGCAGTGAGTCCAGAGAGTGCAGTGGCACCACTGGGGATGCAGTTTAGTGAGTCCAGAGAGTGCACTGGCACCACTGGGGATGCACTGCAGTGACTCGAAAGAGTGCACTGGCACCACTGGGGAAGCAGTGCAGTGAGTCCAGAGAGTGCACTGGCACCACTGGGGATGCACTGCAGTGAGTCCACAGAGTGCACTAGCACTACTGGGGATGCAGTGCAGTGAGTCCAGAGAGTGCGCTGGAACCACTGGGGATGCAGTGCAGTGAGTCCAGAGAGTGCACTGGCACCACTGGGGATGCAGTGCAGTGACTCCAGAGAGTGCACTGGCACCACTGGGGATGCACTGCAGTGAGTCCAGTGAGTGCACTGGCACCACTGGGGATGCAGTGCAGTAAGTCCAGAGAGTGCACTGGCACCACTGGGGAAGCAGTGCAGTGAGTCCAGAGAGTGCAGTGGCACCACTGGGGATGCAGTGCAGTGAGTCCAGAGAGTGCACTGGCACCACTGGGGATGCAGTTCACTGAGTCCAGAGAGTGCACTGGCACCACTGGGGATGCAGTGCAGTGAGTCCAGAGAGTGCACTGGCACCACTGAGAATGCCCTTCAGTGAGTCCAGAGAGTGCACTGGCACCACTGGGGATGCACTGCAGTGAGTCCACAGAGTGCACTAGCACCACTGGGGATGCAGTGCAGTGAGTCCAGAGAGTGCACTGGCACCACTGGGGATGTACTTCAGTGAGTCCAGAGAGTGCACTGGCACCACTGGGGATGCGGTGCTGGGAGTCCAGAGAGTGCACTGGCACCACTGGGGATGCAGTGCAGTGAGTCCAGAGAGTGCACTGGCAGCACACAGGATGCAGTGCAGTGAGTCCAGAGAGTGCACTGGCACCACTGGGGATACAGTGCAGTGAGTCCAGAGAGTGCACTGGCACCACTGGGGATGCAGTGCAGTGAGTCCAGAGAGTGCACTGGCACCAGAGGGAATGCACTGCAGTGAGTCCAGTGAGTGCACTGGCACCACTGGGGATGCAGTGCAGTGAGTGCAGAGAGTGCACTGGCACCACTGGACATGCAGTGCAGTGAGTCCAGAGAGTGCAGTGGCACCACTGGGGATGCAGTGCAGTGAGTCCAGAGAGTGCACTGGCAGCACTGGGGATGCAGTGCAGTGAGTCCAGAGAGTGCACTGGCAATACTGGGGATGCAGTGCAGTGAGTCCAGAGAGTGCACTGGCACCACTGGGGCTGCAGTGCAGTGAGTCCAGAGAGTGCAGTGGCACCACTGGGGATGCAGTGCAGTGAGTCCAGAGAGTGCTCTGGCACCACTGGGGATGCAGTGAAGTGAGTCCAGAGAGTGCACTGGCACCACTGGGGATGCAGTGCAGTGAGTCCAGAGAGTGCACTGGCAATACTGGGGATGCAGTGCAGTGAGTCCAGAGAGTGCACTGGCAACACTGGGGTTGCAGTGCAGTGAGTCCAGAGAGTGCACTGGCACCACTGGGGATGCAGTGCAGTGAGTCCAGAGTGTGCACTGGCACGACTGGGAATGCAGTGCAGTGAGTCCAGAGATTGCACTGGCACCACTGGGGATGCACTTCAGTGAGTCCAGAGAGTGCACTGGCACCACAGGTGATGCAGTGCAGTGAGTCCAGAGAGTGCACTGGCACCACTGGGGATGCAGTGCAGTGAGTCCAGAGAGTGCACTGGCACCACTGGGGATGCACTGCAGTGAGTCCAGAGAGTGCACTGGCACCAGAGGGAATGCACTGCAGTGAGTCCAGAGAGTGCACTGGCACCACTGGGGATGCAGTGCAGTGAGTGCAGAGAGTGCACTGGCACAACTGGGGATGCAGTGCAGTGAGTCCAGAGAGTGCAGTGACACCACTGGGGATGCAGTGCAGTGAGTCCAGAGAGTGCACAGGCAGCACTGGGGATGCAGTGCAGTGAGTCCAGAGAGTGCACTGGCACCACTGGGGATGCAGTGCAGTGAGTCCAGAGAGTACACTGGCACCACTGGGGATGCACTGCAGTGAGTCCAGAGAGTGCACTGGCACCACTGAGAATGCACTTCAGTGAGTCCAGAGAGTGCACTGGCACCACTGGGGATGCAGTGCAGTGAGTCCAGAGAGTGCACTGGCACCACTGAGAATGCACTTCAGTGAGTCCAAAGAGTGCACTGGCACCACTGGGGATGCACTGCAGTGAGTCCAGAGAGTGCACTAGCACCACTGGGAATGCAGTACAGTGAGTCCAGTGAGTGCACTGGCACCACTGGGGATGTAGTGCAGTGACTCGAGAGAGTGCACTGGCACCACTGGGGATGCAGTGCAGTGAGTCCAGAGAGTGCATTGGCACCACTGGGGATGCACTGCTGTGAGTCCAGAGAGTGCACTGGCAGCAGTGGGGATGCACTGCAGTGAGTCCAGAGAGTGCACTGGCACCACTGGGGATGCACTGCAGTGAGTCCAGAGAGTGCAGTGCCACCACTGGGGATGCAGTGCAGTGAGTCCAGAGAGTGCACTGGCACCACTGGGGATGCACTGCAGTGAGTCCAGAGAGTGCACTGGCACCACTGGGGATGCAGTGCAGTGAGTCCAGAGAGTGCACTGGCAGCACTGGGGATGCAGTGCAGTGAGTCCAGAGAGTGCACTGGCACCACTGGGGATGCACTGCAGTGAGTCCAGAGAGCGCACTGGCACCACTGGGGATGCACTGCAGTGAGTCCACAGAGTGCACTGGAACCACTGAGAATGCACTTCAGTGAGTCCAGAGAGTGCACTGGCACCACTGGGGATGTACTGCAGTGAGTCCAGAGAGTGCACTAGCACCACTGGGGAATGCAGTGCAGTGAGTCCAGTGAGTACACTGGCACCACTGGGGATGCAGTGCAGTGAGTCAAGAGAGTGCACTGGCACCACTGGGGATGCACTGCAGTGAGCCCAGAGAGTGCACTGGCACCACTGGGGATGCGGTGCCGGGAGTCCAGAGAGTGCTTTGGCACCACTGTGGATGCACTGCAGTTACTCCAGAGAGTGCACTGGCAACACTGGGGATGCAGTACAGTGAGTCCAGAGAGTGCACTGGCACCACTGGGGATGCACTGCAGTGAGTCCAGAGAGTACACTGGCACCACTCAGGGTGCAGTGCGGTGAGTCCAGAGAATGCACTGGCACCAATGGGGATGCAGTGCATTGAGTCCAGAGAGTGCACTGGCACAACTGGGGATGCACTTCAGTGAGTCCAGAGAGTGCACTGACACCACTGGGGATGCAGTGCAGTGAGTCCAGAGAGTGCACTGGCACCACTGGGGATGCAGTGCAGTGAGTCCAGAGAGTGCTCTGGCACCACTGGGAATGCACTGCAGTGAGTCCAGAGAGTACACTGGCACCACTGGGGATGCAGTGCAGTGAGTCCAGAGAGTTCACTGGCACCACTGGGGATGCAGTCCAGTGAGTCCAGTGAGTGCACTGGCACCACTGGGGATGCAGTGCAGTGACTGCAGAGAGTACACTGGCACCACCGGGGATTCACTGCAGTGAGTCCAGAGAGTGCACTGGCACCACTGGGGATGCACTTCAGTGAGTCCAGAGAGTGCACGGGCTCCACTGGGGATGCAGTGCAGTGAGTCCAGAGAGTGCACTGGCACCACTGGGGATGCAGTGCAGTGAGTCCAGAGAGTGCACTGACACCACTGGGGATGCAGTGCAGTGAGTCCAGAGAGTGCACTGGCACCACTGGGGATGCAGTGCAGTGAGTCCAGAGAGGACACTGGCACCACTGGGGATGCAGTGTAGTGAGTGCAGAGAGTGCACTGTGAACACTGGGGATGCAGTGCAGTGAGTCCAGAGAGTGCACTGGCACCACTGGGGATGCAGTGCAGTGAGTCCCGAGTGTGCACTGGCACCACTGGGGATGCACTGCAGTGAGTCCAGAGATTGCACTGGCACCACTGGGGATGCACCTCAGTGAGTCCAGAGAGTGCACTGGCACCACTGGGGATGCACTGCAGTGAGTCCAGAGAATGCACTGGCACCACTGGGGATGCAGTGCAGTGAGTCCAGAGAGTGCACTGGCACCACTGGGGATGCAGTGCAGTGAGTCCAGAGAGTGCACTGGCACCAGAGGGAATGCACTGCAGTGAGTCCAGTGAGTGCACTGGCACCACTGTGGATGCAATGCAGTGAGTCCAGAGAGTGCACTGGCACCACTGGGGCTGCACTGCAGTGAGTCAAGAGAGTGCACTGGCACCACTGGGGATGCACTGCAGTGAGTCCAGAGAGTGCACTGGCACCACTGGGGATGCACTGCAGTGAGTCCAGAGAGTGCACTGGCACCACTGGGGATGCACTTCAGTGACTCCAGAGAGTGCACTGGCACCACTGGGCATGCAGTGCAGTGAGTCCAGAGAGTGCACTGGCACCACTGGGGATGCACTTCAGTGACTCCAGAGAGTGCACTGGCACCACTGGGGATGCAGTGCAGTGAGTCCAAAGACTTCACTGGCAAAACTGGGGATGCAGTGCAGTGAGTCCAGAGAGTGCACTGGCACCACTGGGGATGCAGTACAGTGAGTCCAGAGAGTGCACTGGCACCACTGGGGATGCACTTCAGTGAGTCCAGAGAGTGCACTGGCACCACTGGGGATGCAGTGCACTGAGTCCAGAGAGTGCACTGGCACCACTGGGCATGCAGTGCAGTGAGTCCAGAGAGTGCACTGGCACCACTGGCGATGCACTTCAGTGAGTCCAGAGAGTGCACTGGCACCACTGGGGATGCAGTGCAGTGAGTCCAAACACTTCACTGGCAAAACTGGGGATGCAGTGCAGTGAGTCCAGAGAGTGCACTGGCACCACTGGGGATGCAGTGCAGTGAGTCCAGAGATTGCACTGGCACCACCGGGGATGCAGTGCAGTGAGTCCAGAGAGTGCACTGGCACCACTGGGGATGCAGTGCAGTGAGTCCAAAGACTTCACTGGCAAAACTGGGGATGCAGTACAGTGAGTCCAGAGAGTGCACTGGCACCACTGGAGATGCAGTACAGTGAGTCCAGTGAATGCACTGGAACCACTGGGGATGCAGTGCAGTGAGTCCAGAGAGTGCACTGGCACCACTGGAGATGCAGTACAGTGAGTCCAGTGAATGCACTGGCACCACTGGGGATGCACTGCAGTGAGTCCAGAGAGTGCACTGGCACCACTGAGAATGCACTTCAATGAGTCCAGAGAGTGCACTGGCACCACTGGGGATGCACTGCAGTGAGTCCAGAGAGTGCAGTGGCACCACTGGGGATGCACTGCAGTGAGTCCAGAGAGTGCTTTGGCACCAGTGGGGATGCACTGCAGTTACTCCAGAGACTGCACTGGCACCACTGGGGATGCAGTGCAGTGAGTGCAGAGAGTGCACTGGCACCAGTGGGGATGCACTGCAGTGAGTCCAGAGAGTGCACTGGCACCACTGGGGATGCACTGCAGTGAGTCCAGAGAGTGCACTGTCACCACTGGGGATGCAGTACAGTGAGTCCACAGAGTGCACTGGCACCACTGGGGATGCAGTGCAGTGAGTCCAGAGAGTGCACTGGCACCACTGGGGATGCAGTGCAGTGAATCCAGTGAGTGCACTGGCACCACTGGGGATGCAGTGCAGTGAGTCCAGAGAGTGCACTGTCACTACTGGGGATGCATTTCAGTGAGTCCAGAGAGTGCACTGGCACCACTGGGGATGCAGTGCAGTGAGTCCAGAGAGTGCACTGGCACCACTGGGGATGCAGTGCAGTGAATCCAGTGAGTGCACTAGTACCACTGGGGATGCACTGCAGTGAGTCCAGAGAGTGCACTGTCACTACTGGGGATGCATTTCAGTGAGTCCAGAGAGTGCACTGGCACCACTGATAATGCACTTCAGTGAGTCCAGAGAGTGCACTGGCACCACTGGGGATGCAGTGCAGTGAGTCCAGAGAGTGCACTGGCACCACTGGGGATGCAGCGCAGTGAGTCCAGAGAGTGCACTGGCACCAGAGGGAATGCACTGCAGTGAGTCCAGAGAGTGCACTGTCACTACTGGGGATGCATTTCAGTGAGTCCAGAGAGTGCACTGGCACCACTGATAATGCACTTCAGTGAGTCCAGAGAGTGCACTGGCCCCACTGGGGATGCACTGCAGTGAGTCCAGAGATTGCACTGGCACCACTGGGGATGCAGTTCAGTGAGTCCAGAGAGTGCACTGGCACCACTGGGGATGCAGTGCAGTGAGTCCAGAGAGTGCACTGGCACCACTGAGAGTGCACTGCAGTGTGTCCAGAGAGCGCACTGGCACCACTGGGGATGCAGTGCAGTGAGTCCAGAGATTGCACTGGCACCACTGGGGATGCAGTGCTGTGACTCCAGAGAGCGCACTGGCACCACTGGGGATGCACTGCAGTGAGTCCAGAGAGTGCAGTGGCACCACTGGGAATGCAGTTTAGTGAGTCCAGAGAGTGCACTGGCACCACTGGGGATGCACTGCAGTGACTCGAAAGAGTGCACTGGCACCACTGGGGAAGCAGTGCAGTGAGTCCAGAGAGTGCACTGGCACCACTGGGGATGCACTGCAGTGAGTCCAGAGAGTGCACTGGCAATACTGGGGATGCAGTGCAGTGAGTCCAGAGAGTGCACTGGCACCACTGAGAATGCACTTCAGTGAGTCCAGAGAGTGCACTGGCACCACTGGGGATGCTCTGCAGTGAGTCCAGAGATTGCACTGGCACCACTGGGGATGCAGTACAGTGAGTCCACACAGTGCACTAGCACCACTGGGGATGCAGTGCAGTGAGTCCAGAGAGTGCACTGGCACCACTGGGGATGCAGTGCAGTGAGTCCAGAGTGTGCTCTGGCACCACTGGGGATGCAGTGCAGTGAGTCCAGAGAGTGCAATGGCACCACTGCGGATGCACTGCAGTGAGTCCAGAGAGTGCACTGGCTCCACTGGGGATGCACTGCAGTGAGTCCAGAGAGTGCACTGGCACCACTGGGGATGCACTGCAGTGAGTCCAGAGAGTGTACTGGCACCACTGGGGATGCACTGAAGTGAGTCCAGAGAGTGCACTGGCACCACTGAGAATGCGCTTCAGTGAGTCCAGAGAGTGCACTGGCACCACTGGGGATGCACTTCAGTGAGTCCACAGAGTGCACTAGCACTACTGGGGATGCAGTGCAGTGAGTCCAGAGAGTGCGCTGGAACCACTGGGGATGCAGTGCAGTGAGTCCAGAGAGTGCACTGGCACCACTGGGGATGCAGTGCAGTGACTCCAGAGAGTGCACTGGCACCACTGGGGATGCACTGCAGTGAGTCCAGTGAGTGCACTGGCACCACTGGGGATGCAGTGCAGTAAGTCCAGAGAGTGCACTGGCACCACTGGGGAAGCAGTGCAGTGAGTCCAGAGAGTGCAGTGGCACCACAGGTGATGCAGTGCAGTGAGTCCAGAGAGTGCACTGGCACCACTGGGGATGCAGTTCAGTGAGTCCAGAGAGTGCACTGGCACCACTGGGGATGCAGTGCAGTGAGTCCAGAGAGTGCACTGGCACCACTGAGAATGCCCTTCAGTGAGTCCAGAGAGTGCACTGGCACCACTGGGGATGCACTGCAGTGAGTCCACAGAGTGCACTAGCACCACTGGGGATGCAGTGCAGTGAGTCCAGAGAGTGCACTGGCACCACTGGGGATGTACTTCAGTGAGTCCAGAGAGTGCACTGGCACCACTGGGGATGCGGTGCTGGGAGTCCAGAGAGTGCACTGGCACCACTGGGGATGCAGTGCAGTGAGTCCAGAGAGTGCACTGGCAGCACAGAGGATGCAGTGCAGTGAGTCCAGAGAGTGCACTGGCACCACTGGGGATACAGTGCAGTGAGTCCAGAGAGTGCACTGGCACCACTGGGGATGCACTGCAGTGAGTCCAGAGAGTGCACTGGCACCACTGGGGATGCACTTCAGTGAGTCCAGAGAGTGCACTGGCACCACTGGTGATGCAGTACAGTGAGTCCAGAGAGTGCACTGGCACCACTGGGGATGCACTGCAGTGAGTCCAGAGAGTGCACTGGCACCACTGGGGATGCAGTGCAGTGAGTCCAGAGAGTGCACTGGCACCAGAGGGAATGCACTGCAGTGAGTCCAGTGAGTGCACTGGCACCACTGGGGATGCAGTGCAGTGAGTGCAGAGAGTGCACTGGCACCACTGGACATGCAGTGCAGTGAGTCCAGAGAGTGCAGTGGCACCACTGGGGATGCAGTGCAGTGAGTCCAGAGAGTGCACTGGCACCACTGGGGATGCAGTGCAGTGAGTCCAGAGAGTGCACTGGCACCACTGGGGATGCACTGCAGTGAGCCCAGAGAGTGCACTGGCACCAGTGGGGATGCACTGCAGTCAGTCCAGTGAGTGCACTGGCACCACTGGGGAAGCAGTGCAGTGAGTCCAGAGAGTGCAGTGGCATCACTGGTGATGCAGTTTAGTGAGTCCAGAGAGTGCACTGGCACGACTGGGGATGCAGTGCAGTGAGTCCAGTGAGTGTACTGGCACCACTTGGATGCACTGCAGTGAGTCCAGAGAGTGCACTGGCACCACTGGGGATGCACTGCAGTGAGTCCAGAGAGTGCAGTGGCACCACTGGGGATGCAGTGCAGTGAGTCCAGAGAGTGCACTGGCACCACTGGGGATGCAGTGCAGTGAGTGCAGAGAGTGCACTGGCACCACTGGGGATGCGGTGCTGGGAGTCCAGAGAGTGCAGTGGCACCACTGGGGATGCAGCGCAGTGAGTCCAGAGAGTGCACTGGCCCCACTGGGGATGCAGTGCAGTGAGTCCAGAGAGTGCACTGTCACTACTGGGGATGCATTTCAGTGAGTCCAGAGAGTGCACTGGCACCACTGATAATGCACTTCAGTGAGTCCAGAGAGTGCACTGGCACCACTGGGGATGCACTGCAGTGAGTCCAGAGATTGCACTGGCACCACTAGGGATGCAGTTCAGTGAGTCCAGAGAGTGCACTGGCACCACTGGGGATGCAGTGCAGTGAGTCCAGAGAGTGCACTGGCACCACTGAGAGTGCACTGCAGTGTGTCCAGAGAGCGCACTGGCACCACTGGGGATGCAGTGCAGTGAGTCCAGAGATTGCACTGGCACCACTGGGGATGCAGTGCTGTGACTCCAGAGAGCGCACTGGCACCACTGGGGATGCACTGCAGTGAGTGCAGAGAGTGCACTGGCACCA
Organism: Anser cygnoides; assembly: GCF_040182565.1. Taxonomy (NCBI): domain Eukaryota; kingdom Metazoa; phylum Chordata; class Aves; order Anseriformes; family Anatidae; genus Anser; species Anser cygnoides. The sequence continues at coordinate 78,473,555 of NC_089873.1, read as the reverse complement.
CTGGGGTGCACTGCAGTGAGTCCAGAGGGTGCACTGGCACCACTGGGGATGCACTGCAGTGACTCGAAAGAGTGCACTGGCACCACTGGGGAAGCAGTGCAGTGAGTCCAGAGAGTGCACTGGCACCACTGGGGATGCACTGCAGTGAGTCCAGAGAGTGCACTGGCAATACTGGGGATGCAGTGCAGTGAGTCCAGAGAGTGCACTGGCACCACTGAGAATGCACTTCAGTGAGTCCAGAGAGTGCACTGGCACCACTGGGGATGCACTGCAGTGAGTCCAGAGATTGCACTGGCACCACTGGGGATGCAGTACAGTGAGTCCACACAGTGCACTAGCACCACTGGGGATGCAGTGCAGTGAGTCCAGAGAGTGCACTGGCACCACTGGGGATGCAGTGCAGTGAGTCCAGAGAGTGCTGTGGCACCACTGGGGATGCAGTGCAGTGAGTCCAGATAGTGCAATGGCACCACTGCGGATGCACTGCAGTGAGTCCAGAGAGTGCACTGGCTCCACTGAGAATGCACTTCAGTGAGTCCAGAGAGTGCACTGGCACCACTGGGGATGCAGTGCAGTGAGTCCAGAGAGTGCACTGGCGCCACTGGGGATGCGGTGCTGGGAGTCCAGAGAGTGCTTTGGCACCAGTGGGGATGCAGTGCAGTTACTCCAGAGACTGCACTGGCACCACCGGAGATGCAGTGCAGTGAGTCCAGAGAGTGCACTGGCACCACTGGGGATGCAGTGCAGTGAGTCCAGAGATTGCACAGGCACCACTGGGGATGCAGTGCAGTGAGTCCAGAGAGCGCACTGGCACCACTCCGGATGCAGTGCAGTGAGTCGGGAGAGTGCACTGGCACCACTGGGGATGCACTGCAGTGAGTCCAGTGAGTGCACTGGCACCACTGGGGATGCAGTGCAGTGAGTCCCGAGTGTGCACTGGCACCACTGGGGATGCACTGCAGTGAGTCCAGAGATTGCACTGGCACCACTGGGGATGCACCTCAGTCAGTCCAGAGAGTGACTGGCACCACTGGGGATGCACTGCAGTGAGTCCAGAGAATGCACTGGCACCACTGGGGATGCAGTGCAGTGAGTCCAGAGAGTGCACTGGCACCACTGGGGATGCAGTGTAGTGAGTGCAGAGAGTGCACTGTGAACACTGGGGATGCAGTGCAGTGAGTCCAGAGAGTGCACTGGCACCACTGGGGATGCAGTGCAGTGAGTCCCGAGTGTGCACTGGCACCACTGGGGATGCACTGCAGTGAGTCCAGAGATTGCACTGGCACCACTGGGGATGCACCTCAGTCAGTCCAGAGAGTGACTGGCACCACTGGGGATGCACTGCAGTGAGTCCAGAGAATGCACTGGCACCACTGGGGATGCAGTGCAGTGAGTCCAGAGAGTGCACTGGCACCACTGGGGATGCAGTGCAGTGAGTCCAGAGAGTGCACTGGCACCAGAGGGAATGCACTGCAGTGAGTCCAGTGAGTGCACTGGCACCACTGTGGATGCACTGCAGTGAGTCCAGAGAGTGCACTGGCACCACTGGGGCTGCACTGCAGTGAGTCAAGAGAGTGCACTGGCACCACTGGGGATGCACTGCAGTGAGTCCAGAGAGTGCACTGGCACCACTGGGGATGCACTGCAGTGAGTCCAGAGAGTGCACTGGCACCACTGGGGATGCACTTCAGTGACTCCAGAGAGTGCACTGGCACCACTGGGCATGCAGTGCAGTGAGTCCAGAGAGTGCACTGGCACCACTGGGGATGCACTTCAGTGACTCCAGAGAGTGCACTGGCACCACTGGGGATGCAGTGCAGTGAGTCCAAAGACTTCACTGGCAAAACTGGGGATGCAGTGCAGTGAGTCCAGAGAGTGCACTGGCACCACTGGGGATGCAGTACAGTGAGTCCAGAGAGTGCACTGGCACCACTGGGGATGCACTTCAGTGAGTCCAGAGAGTGCACTGGCACCACTGGGGATGCAGTGCACTGAGTCCAGAGAGTGCACTGGCACCACTGGGCATGCAGTGCAGTGAGTCCAGAGAGTGCACTGGCACCACTGGCGATGCACTTCAGTGAGTCCAGAGAGTGCACTGGCACCACTGGGGATGCAGTGCAGTGAGTCCAAAGACTTCACTGGCAAAACTGGGGATGCAGTGCAGTGAGTCCAGAGAGTGCACTGGCACCACTGGGGATGCAGTGCAGTGAGTCCAGAGATTGCACTGGCACCACCGGGGATGCAGTGCAGTGAGTCCAGAGAGTGCACTGGCACCACTGGGGATGCACTGCAGTGAGTCCAGAGAGTGCACTGGCACCACTGGTGATGCAGTACAGTGAGTCCAGAGAGTGCACTGGCACCACTGGAGATGCACTGCAGTGAGTCCAGAGAGTGCACTGGCACCACTGGGGATGCACTACAGTGAGTCCAGAGATTGCACTGGCACCACTGGGGATGCAGTGCACTGAGTCCAGAGAGTGCACTGGCACCACTGGGGATGCAGTGCATTGAGTCCAGAGAGTGCACTGGCACAACTGGGGATGCACTTCAGTGAGTCCAGAGAGTGCACTGACACCACTGGGGATGCACTGCAGTGAGTCCAGAGAGTACACTGGCACCACTGGGGATGCAGTGCAGTGAGTCCAGAGAGTTCACTGGCACCACTGGGGATGCAGTCCAGTGAGTCCAGTGAGTGCACTGGCACCACTGGGGATGCAGTGCAGTGACTGCAGAGAGTACACTGGCACCACCGGGGATTCACTGCAGTGAGTCCAGAGAGTGCACTGGCACCACCTGTGATGCAGTGCAGTGAGTCCAGTGAGTGCACTGGCACCACTGGGGATGCAGTGCTGTGACTCCAGAGAGCGCACTGGCACCATTGGGGATGCAGTGCAGTCAGTCCAGTGAGTGCACTGGTACCACTGGGGGTGCAGTACAGTGAGTCCAGAGAGTGCACTGGCACCACTGGACATGCAGTGCAGTGAGTCCAGAGAGTGCACTGGCACCATTGGGGATGCGGTGCGGTGAGTCCAGAGAGTGCACTGGCACCACTGGGGATGCAGTGCAGTGAGTCCAAAGACTTCACTGGCACCACTGGGGATGCACTGCAGTGAGTCCAGAGAGTGCACTGGCACCACTGGGGATGCAGTGAAGTGAGTGCAGAGAGTGCACTGGCACCACTGGGGATGCAGTGCAGTGAGCCCAGAGAGTGCACTGGCACCACTGAGAATGCAATTCAGTGAGTCCAGACAGTGCACTGGCACCACTGGGGATGCACTGCAGTGAGTCCAGAGAGTGCACTAGCACCACTGGGGATGCAGTGCAGTGAATCCTGTGAGTACACTGGCACCACTGGGGATGCAGAGCAGTGAGTCCAGAGAGCTCACTGGCACCACTGGGAATGCAGTGCAGTGAGTCCAGAGAGTGCACTGGCACCACTGGAGATGCAGTACAGTGAGTCCAGTGAATGCACTGGAACCACTGGGGATGCAGTGCAGTGAGTCCAGAGAGTGCACTGGCACCACTGGTGATGCAGTACAGTGAGTCCAGTGAGTGCACTGGTACCACTGGGCCTGCAGTGCAGTGAGTCCAGAGAGTGCACTGGCACCACTGGGGATGCAGTGAAGTGAGTCCAGAGAGTGCACTGGCACCACCGATGATGCAGTACAGTGAGTCCAGTGAGTGCACTGGCACTACTGGGGATGTAATGCAGTGACTCGAGAGAGTGCACTGGCACCACTGGGGATGCAGTGCAGTGAGTCCAGAGAGTGCACTGGCACCACTGGGGATGCTCTGCAGTGAGTCCAGAGAGTGCACTGGCAGCAGTGGGGATGCAGTGCAGTGAGTCCAGAGAGTGCACTGGCACCACTGGGGATGCAGTGCAGTGAGTCCAGAGACTTCACTGGCACCACTGGGAATGCAGTGCAGTGAGTCCAGAGAGTGCACTGGCACCACTGGTGATGCAGTTTAGTGAGTCCAGAGAGTGCACTGGCACCACTGGTGATGCAGTCCAGTGAGTCCAGTGAATGCACTGGCACCACTGGGGATGCTGTGCAGTGAGTCCAGAGTGTGCTCTGGCACCACTGGGGATGCAGTGCAGTGAGTCCAGAGAGTGCAATGGCACCACTGCGGATGCACTGCAGTGAGTCCAGAGAGTGCACTGGCTCCACTGGGGATGCACTGCAGTGAGTCCAGAGAGTGCACTGGCACCACTGGGGATGCACTGCAGTGAGTCCAGAGAGTGTACTGGCACCACTGGGGATGCACTGAAGTGAGTCCAGAGAGTGCACTGGCACCACTGAGAATGCGCTTCAGTGAGTCCAGAGAGTGCACTGGCACCACTGGGGATGCACTGCAGTGAGTCCACAGAGTGCACTAGCACTACTGGGGATGCAGTGCAGTGAGTCCAGAGAGTGCGCTGGAACCACTGGGGATGCAGTGCAGTGAGTCCAGAGAGTGCACTGGCACCACTGGGGATGCAGTGCAGTGAGTCCAGAGAGTGCACTGGCACCACTGGGGATGCACTGCAGTGAGTCCAGTGAGTGCACTGGCACCACTGGGGATGCAGTGCAGTAAGTCCAGAGAGTGCACTGGCACCACTGGGGAAGCAGTGCAGTGAGTCCAGAGAGTGCAGTGGCACCACTGGGGATGCATTTCAGTGAGTCCAGAGAGTGCACTGGCACCACTGGGGATGCAGTTCAGTGAGTCCAGAGAGTGCACTGGCACCACTGGGGATGCAGTGCAGTGAGTCCAGAGAGTGCACTGGCACCACTGAGAATGCCCTTCAGTGAGTCCAGAGAGTGCACTGGCACCACTGGGGATGCACTGCAGTGAGTCCACAGAGTGCACTAGCACCACTGGGGATGCAGTGCAGTGAGTCCAGAGAGTGCACTGGCACCACTGGGGATGTACTTCAGTGAGTCCAGAGAGTGCACTGGCACCACTGGGGATGCGGTGCTGGGAGTCCAGAGAGTGCACTGGCACCAATGGGGATGCAGTGCAGTGAGTCCAGAGAGTGCACTGGCAGCACACAGGATGCAGTGCAGTGAGTCCAGAGAGTGCACTGGCACCACTGGGGATACAGTGCAGTGAGTCCAGAGAGTGCACTGGCACCACTGGGGATGCAGTGCAGTGAGTCCAGAGAGTGCACTGGCACCAGAGGGAATGCACTGCAGTGAGTCCAGTGAGTGCACTGGCACCACTGGGGATGCAGTGCAGTGAGTGCAGAGAGTGCACTGGCACCACTGGACATGCAGTGCAGTGAGTCCAGAGAGTGCAGTGGCACCACTGGGGATGCAGTGCAGTGAGTCCAGAGAGTGCACTGGCACCACTGGACATGCAGTGCAGTGAGTCCAGAGAGTGCAGTGGCACCACTGGGGATGCAGTGCAGTGAGTCCAGAGAGTGCAGTGGCACCACTGGGGATGCAGTGCAGTGAGTCCAGAGAGTGCTCTGGCACCACTGGGGATGCAGTGAAGTGAGTCCAGAGAGTGCACTGGCACCACTGGGGATGCAGTGCAGTGAGTCCAGAGAGTGCACTGGCACCACTGGGGATGCAGTGCAGTGAGTCCAGAGAGTTCACTGGCACCACTGGGGATGCAGTCCAGTGAGTCCAGTGAGTGCACTGGCACCACTGGGGATGCAGTGCAGTGACTGCAGAGAGTACACTGGCACCACCGGGGATTCACTGCAGTGAGTCCAGAGAGTGCACTGGCACCACTGGGGATGCACTTCAGTGAGTCCAGAGAGTGCACGGGCTCCACTGGGGATGCAGTGCAGTGAGTCCAGAGAGTGCACTGGCACCACTGGGGATGCAGTGCAGTGAGTCCAGAGAGTGCACTGACACCACTGGGGATGCAGTGCAGTGAGTCCAGAGAGTGCACTGGCACCACTGGGGATGCAGTGCAGTGAGTCCAGAGAGGACACTGGCACCACTGGGGATGCAGTGTAGTGAGTGCAGAGAGTGCACTGTGAACACTGGGGATGCAGTGCAGTGAGTCCAGAGAGTGCACTGGCACCACTGGGGATGCAGTGCAGTGAGTCCCGAGTGTGCACTGGCACCACTGGGGATGCACTGCAGTGAGTCCAGAGATTGCACTGGCACCACTGGGGATGCACCTCAGTCAGTCCAGAGAGTGACTGGCACCACTGGGGATGCACTGCAGTGAGTCCAGAGAATGCACTGGCACCACTGGGGATGCAGTGCAGTGAGTCCAGAGAGTGCACTGGCACCACTGGGGATGCAGTGCAGTGAGTCCAGAGAGTGCACTGGCACCAGAGGGAATGCACTGCAGTGAGTCCAGTGAGTGCACTGGCACCACTGTGGATGCACTGCAGTGAGTCCAGAGAGTGCACTGGCACCACTGGGGCTGCACTGCAGTGAGTCAAGAGAGTGCACTGGCACCACTGGGGATGCACTGCAGTGAGTCCAGAGAGTGCACTGGCACCACTGGGGATGCACTGCAGTGAGTCCAGAGAGTGCACTGGCACCACTGGGGATGCACTTCAGTGACTCCAGAGAGTGCACTGGCACCACTGGGCATGCAGTGCAGTGAGTCCAGAGAGTGCACTGGCACCACTGGGGATGCACTTCAGTGACTCCAGAGAGTGCACTGGCACCACTGGGGATGCAGTGCAGTGAGTCCAAAGACTTCACTGGCAAAACTGGGGATGCAGTGCAGTGAGTCCAGAGAGTGCACTGGCACCACTGGGGATGCAGTACAGTGAGTCCAGAGAGTGCACTGGCACCACTGGGGATGCACTTCAGTGAGTCCAGAGAGTGCACTGGCACCACTGGGGATGCAGTGCACTGAGTCCAGAGAGTGCACTGGCACCACTGGGCATGCAGTGCAGTGAGTCCAGAGAGTGCACTGGCACCACTGGCGATGCACTTCAGTGAGTCCAGAGAGTGCACTGGCACCACTGGGGATGCAGTGCAGTGAGTCCAAAGACTTCACTGGCAAAACTGGGGATGCAGTGCAGTGAGTCCAGAGAGTGCACTGGCACCACTGGGGATGCAGTGCAGTGAGTCCAGAGATTGCACTGGCACCACCGGGGATGCAGTGCAGTGAGTCCAGAGAGTGCACTGGCACCACTGGGGATGCACTGCAGTGAGTCCAGAGAGTGCACTGGCACCACTGGTGATGCAGTACAGTGAGTCCAGAGAGTGCACTGGCACCACTGGAGATGCACTGCAGTGAGTCCAGAGAGTGCACTGGCACCACTGGGGATGCACTACAGTGAGTCCAGAGATTGCACTGGCACCACTGGGGATGCAGTGCACTGAGTCCAGAGAGTGCACTGGCACCACTGGGGATGCAGTGCATTGAGTCCAGAGAGTGCACTGGCACAACTGGGGATGCACTTCAGTGAGTCCAGAGAGTGCACTGACACCACTGGGGATGCACTGCAGTGAGTCCAGAGAGTACACTGGCACCACTGGGGATGCAGTGCAGTGAGTCCAGAGAGTTCACTGGCACCACTGGGGATGCAGTCCAGTGAGTCCAGTGAGTGCACTGGCACCACTGGGGATGCAGTGCAGTGACTGCAGAGAGTACACTGGCACCACCGGGGATTCACTGCAGTGAGTCCAGAGAGTGCACTGGCACCACCTGTGATGCAGTGCAGTGAGTCCAGTGAGTGCACTGGCACCACTGGGGATGCAGTGCTGTGACTCCAGAGAGCGCACTGGCACCATTGGGGATGCAGTGCAGTCAGTCCAGTGAGTGCACTGGTACCACTGGGGGTGCAGTACAGTGAGTCCAGAGAGTGCACTGGCACCACTGGACATGCAGTGCAGTGAGTCCAGAGAGTGCACTGGCACCATTGGGGATGCGGTGCGGTGAGTCCAGAGAGTGCACTGGCACCACTGGGGATGCAGTGCAGTGAGTCCAAAGACTTCACTGGCACCACTGGGGATGCACTGCAGTGAGTCCAGAGAGTGCACTGGCACCACTGGGGATGCAGTGAAGTGAGTGCAGAGAGTGCACTGGCACCACTGGGGATGCAGTGCAGTGAGCCCAGAGAGTGCACTGGCACCACTGAGAATGCAATTCAGTGAGTCCAGACAGTGCACTGGCACCACTGGGGATGCACTGCAGTGAGTCCAGAGAGTGCACTAGCACCACTGGGGATGCAGTGCAGTGAATCCTGTGAGTACACTGGCACCACTGGGGATGCAGAGCAGTGAGTCCAGAGAGCTCACTGGCACCACTGGGAATGCAGTGCAGTGAGTCCAGAGAGTGCACTGGCACCACTGGAGATGCAGTACAGTGAGTCCAGTGAATGCACTGGAACCACTGGGGATGCAGTGCAGTGAGTCCAGAGAGTGCACTGGCACCACTGGTGATGCAGTACAGTGAGTCCAGTGAGTGCACTGGTACCACTGGGCCTGCAGTGCAGTGAGTCCAGAGAGTGCACTGGCACCACTGGGGATGCAGTGAAGTGAGTCCAGAGAGTGCACTGGCACCACCGATGATGCAGTACAGTGAGTCCAGTGAGTGCACTGGCACTACTGGGGATGTAATGCAGTGACTCGAGAGAGTGCACTGGCACCACTGGGGATGCAGTGCAGTGAGTCCAGAGAGTGCACTGGCACCACTGGGGATGCTCTGCAGTGAGTCCAGAGAGTGCACTGGCAGCAGTGGGGATGCAGTGCAGTGAGTCCAGAGAGTGCACTGGCACCACTGGGGATGCAGTGCAGTGAGTCCAGAGACTTCACTGGCACCACTGGGAATGCAGTGCAGTGAGTCCAGAGAGTGCACTGGCACCACTGGTGATGCAGTTTAGTGAGTCCAGAGAGTGCACTGGCACCACTGGTGATGCAGTCCAGTGAGTCCAGTGAATGCACTGGCACCACTGGGGATGCTGTGCAGTGAGTCCAGAGTGTGCTCTGGCACCACTGGGGATGCAGTGCAGTGAGTCCAGAGAGTGCAATGGCACCACTGCGGATGCACTGCAGTGAGTCCAGAGAGTGCACTGGCTCCACTGGGGATGCACTGCAGTGAGTCCAGAGAGTGCACTGGCACCACTGGGGATGCACTGCAGTGAGTCCAGAGAGTGTACTGGCACCACTGGGGATGCACTGAAGTGAGTCCAGAGAGTGCACTGGCACCACTGAGAATGCGCTTCAGTGAGTCCAGAGAGTGCACTGGCACCACTGGGGATGCACTGCAGTGAGTCCACAGAGTGCACTAGCACTACTGGGGATGCAGTGCAGTGAGTCCAGAGAGTGCGCTGGAACCACTGGGGATGCAGTGCAGTGAGTCCAGAGAGTGCACTGGCACCACTGGGGATGCAGTGCAGTGAGTCCAGAGAGTGCACTGGCACCACTGGGGATGCACTGCAGTGAGTCCAGTGAGTGCACTGGCACCACTGGGGATGCAGTGCAGTAAGTCCAGAGAGTGCACTGGCACCACTGGGGAAGCAGTGCAGTGAGTCCAGAGAGTGCAGTGGCACCACTGGGGATGCATTTCAGTGAGTCCAGAGAGTGCACTGGCACCACTGGGGATGCAGTTCAGTGAGTCCAGAGAGTGCACTGGCACCACTGGGGATGCAGTGCAGTGAGTCCAGAGAGTGCACTGGCACCACTGAGAATGCCCTTCAGTGAGTCCAGAGAGTGCACTGGCACCACTGGGGATGCACTGCAGTGAGTCCACAGAGTGCACTAGCACCACTGGGGATGCAGTGCAGTGAGTCCAGAGAGTGCACTGGCACCACTGGGGATGTACTTCAGTGAGTCCAGAGAGTGCACTGGCACCACTGGGGATGCGGTGCTGGGAGTCCAGAGAGTGCACTGGCACCACTGGGGATGCAGTGCAGTGAGTCCAGAGAGTGCACTGGCAGCACACAGGATGCAGTGCAGTGAGTCCAGAGAGTGCACTGGCACCACTGGGGATACAGTGCAGTGAGTCCAGAGAGTGCACTGGCACCACTGGGGATGCAGTGCAGTGAGTCCAGAGAGTGCACTGGCACCAGAGGGAATGCACTGCAGTGAGTCCAGTGAGTGCACTGGCACCACTGGGGATGCAGTGCAGTGAGTGCAGAGAGTGCACTGGCACCACTGGACATGCAGTGCAGTGAGTCCAGAGAGTGCAGTGGCACCACTGGGGATGCAGTGCAGTGAGTCCAGAGAGTGCACTGGCACCACTGGACATGCAGTGCAGTGAGTCCAGAGAGTGCAGTGGCACCACTGGGGATGCAGTGCAGTGAGTCCAGAGAGTGCAGTGGCACCACTGGGGATGCAGTGCAGTGAGTCCAGAGAGTGCTCTGGCACCACTGGGGATGCAGTGAAGTGAGTCCAGAGAGTGCACTGGCACCACTGGGGATGCAGTGCAGTGAGTCCAGAGAGTGCACTGGCAATACTGGGGATGCAGTGCAGTGAGTCCAGAGAGTGCACTGGCAACACTGGGGTTGCAGTGCAGTGAGTCCAGAGAGTGCACTGGCACCACTGGGGATGCAGTGCAGTGAGTCCAGAGTGTGCACTGGCACGACTGGGAATGCAGTGCAGTGAGTCCAGAGATTGCACTGGCACCACTGGGGATGCACTTCAGTGAGTCCAGAGAGTGCACTGGCACCACTGGGGATGCACTGCAGTGAGTCCAGAGAGTGCACTGGCACCACTGGGGATGCAGTGCAGTGAGTCCAGAGAGTGCACTGGCACCACTGGGGATGCACTGCAGTGAGTCCAGAGAGTGCACTGGCACCAGAGGGAATGCACTGCAGTGAGTCCAGAGAGTGCACTGGCACCACTGGGTATGCAGTGCAGTGAGTGCAGAGAGTGCACTGGCACAACTGGGGATGCAGTGCAGTGAGTCCAGAGAGTGCAGTGACACCACTGGGGATGCAGTGCAGTGAGTCCAGAGAGTGCACAGGCAGCACTGGGGATGCAGTGCAGTGAGTCCAGAGAGTGCACTGGCACCACTGGGGATGCAGTGCAGTGAGTCCAGAGAGTACACTGGCACCACTGGGGATGCAGTGCAGTGAGTCCAGTGAGTGTACTGGCACCACTGGGGATGCACTGCAGTGAGTCCAGAGAGTGCACTGGCACCACTGAGAATGCACTTCAGTGAGTCCAGAGAGTGCACTGGCACCACTGGGGATGCACTGCAGTGAGTCCAGAGAGTGCACTAGCACCACTGGGAATGCAGTACAGTGAGTCCAGTGAGTGCACTGGCACCACTGGGGATGTAGTGCAGTGACTCGAGAGAGTGCACTGGCACCACTGGGGATGTAGTGCAGTGAGTCCAGAGAGTGCATTGGCACCACTGGGGATGCACTGCTGTGAGTCCAGAGAGTGCACTGGCAGCAGTGGGGATGCACTGCAGTGAGTCCAGAGAGTGCACTGGCACCACTGGGGATGCACTGCAGTGAGTCCAGAGAGTGCAGTGCCACCACTCGGGATGCAGTGCAGTGAGTCCAGAGAGTGCACTGGCACCACTGGGGATGCACTGCAGTGAGTCCAGAGAGTGCACTGGCACCACTGGGGATGCAGTGCAGTGAGTCCAGAGAGTGCACTGGCAGCACTGGGGATGCAGTGCAGTGAGTCCAGAGAGTGCACTGGCACCACTGGGGATGCACTGCAGTGAGTCCAGAGAGCGCACTGGCACCACTGGGGATGCACTGCAGTGAGTCCACAGAGTGCACTGGAACCACTGAGAATGCACTTCAGTGAGTCCAGAGAGTGCACTGGCACCACTGGGGATGCACTGCAGTGAGTCCAGAGAGTGCACTAGCACCACTGGGGAATGCAGTGCAGTGAGTCCAGTGAGTACACTGGCACCACTGGGGATGCAGTGCAGTGAGTCAAGAGAGTGCACTGGCACCACTGGGGATGCACTGCAGTGAGCCCAGAGAGTGCACTGGCACCACTGGGGATGCGGTGCCGGGAGTCCAGAGAGTGCTTTGGCACCACTGTGGATGCACTGCAGTTACTCCAGAGAGTGCACTGGCAACACTGGGGATGCAGTACAGTGAGTCCAGAGAGTGCACTGGCACCACTGGGGATGCACTGCAGTGAGTCCAGAGAGTACACTGGCACCACTCAGGGTGCAGTGCGGTGAGTCCAGAGAATGCACTGGCACCAATGGGGATGCAGTGCATTGAGTCCAGAGAGTGCACTGGCACAACTGGGGATGCACTTCAGTGAGTCCAGAGAGTGCACTGACACCACTGGGGATGCAGTGCAGTGAGTCCAGAGAGTGCACTGGCACCACTGGGGATGCAGTGCAGTGAGTCCAGAGAGTGCTCTGGCACCACTGGGAATGCACTGCAGTGAGTCCAGAGAGTACACTGGCACCACTGGGGATGCAGTGCAGTGAGTCCAGAGAGTTCACTGGCACCACTGGGGATGCAGTCCAGTGAGTCCAGTGAGTGCACTGGCACCACTGGGGATGCAGTGCAGTGACTGCAGAGAGTACACTGGCACCACCGGGGATTCACTGCAGTGAGTCCAGAGAGTGCACTGGCACCACTGGGGATGCACTTCAGTGAGTCCAGAGAGTGCACGGGCTCCACTGGGGATGCAGTGCAGTGAGTCCAGAGAGTGCACTGGCACCACTGGGGATGCAGTGCAGTGAGTCCAGAGAGTGCACTGACACCACTGGGGATGCAGTGCAGTGAGTCCAGAGAGTGCACTGGCACCACTGGGGATGAAGTGCAGTGAGTCCAGAGAGGACACTGGCACCACTGGGGATGCAGTGTAGTGAGTGCAGAGAGTGCACTGTGAACACTGGGGATGCAGTGCAGTGAGTCCAGAGAGTGCACTGGCACCACTGGGGATGCAGTGCAGTGAGTCCCGAGTGTGCACTGGCACCACTGGGGATGCACTGCAGTGAGTCCAGAGATTGCACTGGCACCACTGGGGATGCACCTCAGTGAGTCCAGAGAGTGCACTGGCACCACTGGGGATGCACTGCAGTGAGTCCAGAGAATGCACTGGCACCACTGGGGATGCAGTGCAGTGAGTCCAGAGAGTGCACTGGCACCACTGGGGATGCAGTGCAGTGAGTCCAGAGAGTGCACTGGCACCAGAGGGAATGCACTGCAGTGAGTCCAGTGAGTGCACTGGCACCACTGTGGATGCACTGCAGTGAGTCCAGAGAGTGCACTGGCACCACTGGGGCTGCACTGCAGTGAGTCAAGAGAGTGCACTGGCACCACTGGGGATGCACTGCAGTGAGTCCAGAGAGTGCACTGGCACCACTGGGGATGCACTGCAGTGAGTCCAGAGAGTGCACTGGCACCACTGGGGATGCACTTCAGTGACTCCAGAGAGTGCACTGGCACCACTGGGCATGCAGTGCAGTGAGTCCAGAGAGTGCACTGGCACCACTGGGGATGCACTTCAGTGACTCCAGAGAGTGCACTGGCACCACTGGGGATGTAGTGCAGTGAGTCCAAAGACTTCACTGGCAAAACTGGGGATGCAGTGCAGTGAGTCCAGAGAGTGCACTGGCACCACTGGGGATGCAGTGCACTGAGTCCAGAGAGTGCACTGGCACCACTGGGCATGCAGTGCAGTGAGTCCAGAGAGTGCACTGGCACCACTGGCGATGCACTTCAGTGAGTCCAGAGAGTGCACTGGCACCACTGGGGATGCAGTGCAGTGAGTCCAAAGACTTCACTGGCAAAACTGGGGATGCAGTGCAGTGAGTCCAGAGATTGCACTGGCACCACCGGGGATGCAGTGCAGTGAGTCCAGAGAGTGCACTGGCACCACTGGGGATGCAGTGCAGTGAGTCCAGAGAGTGCACTGGCACCACTGGGGATGCAGTGCATTGAGTCCAGAGAGTGCACTGGCACAACTGGGGATGCACTTCAGTGAGTCCAGAGAGTGCACTGACACCACTGGGGATGCAGTGCAGTGAGTCCAGAGAGTGCACTGGCACCACTGGGGATGCAGTGCAGTGAGTCCAGAGAGTGCTCTGGCACCACTGGGAATGCACTGCAGTGAGTCCAGAGAGTACACTGGCACCACTGGGGATGCAGTGCAGTGAGTCCAGAGAGTTCACTGGCACCACTGGGGATGCAGTCCAGTGAGTCCAGTGAGTGCACTGGCACCACTGGGGATGCAGTGCAGTGACTGCAGAGAGTACACTGGCACCACCGGGGATTCACTGCAGTGAGTCCAGAGAGTGCACTGGCACCACCTGTGATGCAGTGCAGTGAGTCCAGTGAGTGCACTGGCACCACTGGGGATGCAGTGCTGTGACTCCAGGGAGCGCACTGGCACCACTGGGGATGCAGTGCAGTCAGTCCAGTGAGTGCACTGGTACCACTGGGGGTGCAGTACAGTGAGTCCAGAGAGTGCACTGGCACCACTGGACATGCAGTGCAGTGAGTCCAGAGAGTGCACTGGCACCATTGGGGATGCGGTGCGGTGAGTCCAGAGAGTGCACTGGCACCACTGGGGATGCAGTGCAGTGAGTCCAAAGACTTCACTGGCACCACTGGGGATGCACTGCAGTGAGTCCAGAGAGTGCACTGGCACCACTGGGGATGCAGTGAAGTGAGTGCAGAGAGTGCACTGGCACCACTGGGGATGCAGTGCAGTGAGCCCAGAGAATGCACTGGCACCACTGAGAATGCAATTCAGTGAGTCCAGACAGTGCACTGGCACCACTGGCGATGCACTTCAGTGAGTCCAGAGAGTGCACTGGCACCACTGGGGATGCAGTGCAGTGAGTCCAAAGACTTCACTGGCAAAACTGGGGATGCAGTGCAGTGAGTCCAGAGAGTGCACTGGCACCACTGGGGATGCAGTGCAGTGAGTCCAGAGATTGCACTGGCACCACCGGGGATGCAGTGCAGTGAGTCCAGAGAGTGCACTGGCACCACTGGGGATGCACTGCAGTGAGTCCAGAGAGTGCACTGGCACCACTGGTGATGCAGTACAGTGAGTCCAGAGAGTGCACTGGCACCACTGGGGATGCACTGCAGTGAGTCCAGAGAGTGCACTGGCACCACTGGGGATGCACTACAGTGAGTCCAGAGATTGCACTGGCACCACTGGGGATGCAGTGCAGTGAGTCCAGAGAGTGCACTGGCACCACTGGGGATGCAGTGCATTGAGTCCAGAGAGTGCACTGGCACAACTGGGGATGCACTTCAGTGAGTCCAGAGAGTGCACTGACACCACTGGGGATGCAGTGCAGTGAGTCCAGAGAGTGCACTGGCACCACTGGGGATGCAGTGCAGTGAGTCCAGAGAGTGCTCTGGCACCACTGGGAATGCACTGCAGTGAGTCCAGAGAGTACACTGGCACCACTGGGGATGCAGTGCAGTGAGTCCAGAGAGTTCACTGGCACCACTGGGGATGCAGTCCAGTGAGTCCAGTGAGTGCACTGGCACCACTGGGGATGCAGTGCAGTGACTGCAGAGAGTACACTGGCACCACCGGGGATTCACTGCAGTGAGTCCAGAGAGTGCACTGGCACCACCTGTGATGCAGTGCAGTGAGTCCAGTGAGTGCACTGGCACCACTGGGGATGCAGTGCTGTGACTCCAGGGAGTGCACTGGCACCACTGGCGATGCAGTGCAGTCAGTCCAGTGAGTGCACTGGTACCACTGGGGGTGCAGTACAGTGAGTCCAGAGAGTGCACTGGCACCACTGGACATGCAGTGCAGTGAGTCCAGAGAGTGCACTGGCACCATTGGGGATGCGGTGCGGTGAGTCCAGAGAGTGCACTGGCACCACTGGGGATGCAGTGCAGTGAGTCCAAAGACTTCACTGGCACCACTGGGGATGCACTGCAGTGAGTCCAGAGAGTGCACTGGCACCACTGGGGATGCAGTGAAGTGAGTGCAGAGAGTGCACTGGCACCACTGGGGATGCAGTGCAGTGAGCCCAGAGAGTGCACTGGCACCACTGAGAATGCAATTCAGTGAGTCCAGACAGTGCACTGGCACCACTGGGGATGCACTGCAGTGAGTCCAGAGAGTGCACTAGCACCACTGGGGATGCAGTGCAGTGAATCCTGTGAGTACACTGGCACCACTGGGGATGCAGAGCAGTGAGTCCAGAGAGCTCACTGGCACCACTGGGAATGCAGTGCAGTGAGTCCAGAGAGTGCACTGGCACCACTGGAGATGCAGTACAGTGAGTCCAGTGAATGCACTGGAACCACTGGGGATGCAGTGCAGTGAGTCCAGAGAGTGCACTGGCACCACTGGTGATGCAGTACAGTGAGTCCAGTGAGTGCACTGGTACCACTGGGCCTGCAGTGCAGTGAGTCCAGAGAGTGCACTGGCACCACTGGGGATGCAGTGAAGTGAGTCCAGAGAGTGCACTGGCACCACCGATGATGCAGTACAGTGAGTCCAGTGAGTGCACTGGCACTACTGGGGATGTAATGCAGTGACTCGAGAGAGTGCACTGGCACCACTGGGGATGCAGTGCAGTGAGTCCAGAGAGTGCACTGGCACCACTGGGGATGCTCTGCAGTGAGTCCAGAGAGTGCACTGGCAGCAGTGGGGATGCAGTGCAGTGAGTCCAGAGAGTGCACTGGCACCACTGGGGATGCAGTGCAGTGAGTCCAGAGACTTCACTGGCACCACTGGGAATGCAGTGCAGTGAGTCCAGAGAGTGCACTGGCACCACTGGTGATGCAGTTTAGTGAGTCCAGAGAGTGCACTGGCACCACTGGTGATGCAGTCCAGTGAGTCCAGTGAATGCACTGGCACCACTGGGGATGCTGTGCAGTGAGTCCAGAGAGTGCACTGGCACCACTGGGGATGCACTACAGTGAGTCCAGAGATTGCACTGGCACCACTGGGGATGCAGTGCAGTGAGTCCAGAGAGTGCACTGGCACCACTGGTGATGCAGTTTAGTGAGTCCAGAGAGTGCACTGGCACCACTGGGGATGCACTTCAGTGAGTCCAGAGAGTGTACTGACACCACTGGGGATGCGGTGCAGTGAGTCCAGAGAGTGCACTGGCACCACTGGGGATGCACTGCAGTGAGTCCAGAGAGTGCACTGGCACCACTGGGGCTGCACTGCAGTGAGTCAAGAGAGTGCACTGGCACCACTGGGGATGCACTGCAGTGAGTCCAGAGAGTGCACTGGCACCACTGGGGATGCACTGCAGTGAGTCCAGAGAGTGCACTGGCACCACTGGGGATGCACTTCAGTGACTCCAGAGAGTGCACTGGCACCACTGGGCATGCAGTGCAGTGAGTCCAGAGAGTGCACTGGCACCACTGGGGATGCACTTCAGTGACTCCAGAGAGTGCACTGGCACCACTGGGGATGCAGTGCAGTGAGTCCAAAGACTTCACTGGCAAAACTGGGGATGCAGTGCAGTGAGTCCAGAGAGTGCACTGGCACCACTGGGGATGCAGTACAGTGAGTCCAGAGAGTGCACTGGCACCACTGGGGATGCACTTCAGTGAGTCCAGAGAGTGCACTGGCACCACTGGGGATGCAGTGCACTGAGTCCAGAGAGTGCACTGGCACCACTGGGCATGCAGTGCAGTGAGTCCAGAGAGTGCACTGGCACCACTGGCGATGCACTTCAGTGAGTCCAGAGAGTGCACTGGCACCACTGGGGATGCAGTGCAGTGAGTCCAGTGAGTGTACTGGCACCACTGGGGATGCAGTGCAGTGAGTCCAGAGAGTGCACTGGCACCACTGGGGATGCAGTGCAGTGAGTCCAGAGATTGCACTGGCACCACCGGGGATGCAGTGCAGTGAGTCCAGAGAGTGCACTGGCACCACTGGGGATGCACTGCAGTGAGTCCAGAGAGTGCACTGGCACCACTGGTGATGCAGTACAGTGAGTCCAGAGAGTGCACTGGCACCACTGGGGATGCACTGCAGTGAGTCCAGAGAGTGCACTGGCACCACTGGGGATGCACTACAGTGAGTCCAGAGATTGCACTGGCACCACTGGGGATGCAGTGCACTGAGTCCAGAGAGTGCACTGGCACCACTGGGGATGCAGTGCATTGAGTCCAGAGAGTGCACTGGCACAACTGGGGATGCAGTGCAGTGAGTCCAGAGAGTGCACTGGCACCACTGGGGATGCAGTGCAGTGAGTCCAGAGAGTGCTCTGGCACCACTGGGAATGCACTGCAGTGAGTCCAGAGAGTACACTGGCACCACTGGGGATGCAGTGCAGTGAGTCCAGAGAGTTCACTGGCACCACTGGGGATGCAGTCCAGTGAGTCCAGTGAGTGCACTGGCACCACTGGGGATGCAGTGCAGTGACTGCAGAGAGTACACTGGCACGACCGGGGATTCACTGCAGTGAGTCCAGAGAGTGCACTGGCACCACCTGTGATGCAGTGCAGTGAGTCCAGTGAGTGCACTGGCACCACTGGGGATGCAGTGCTGTGACTCCAGAGAGCGCACTGGCACCACTGGGGATGCAGTGCAGTCAGTCCAGTGAGTGCACTGGTACCACTGGGGGTGCAGTACAGTGAGTCCAGAGAGTGCACTGGCACCACTGGACATGCAGTGCAGTGAGTCCAGAGAGTGCACTGGCACCATTGGGGATGCGGTGCGGTGAGTCCAGAGAGTGCACTGGCACCACTGGGGATGCAGTGCAGTGAGTCCAAAGACTTCACTGGCACCACTGGGGATGCACTGCAGTGAGTCCAGAGAGTGCACTGGCACCACTGGGGATGCAGTGAAGTGAGTGCAGAGAGTGCACTGGCACCACTGGGGATGCAGTGCAGTCAGCCCAGAGAGTGCACTGGCACCACTGAGAATGCAATTCAGTGAGTCCAGACAGTGCACTGGCACCACTGGGGATGCACTGCAGTGAGTCCAGAGAGTGCACTAGCACCACTGGGGATGCAGTGCAGTGAATCCTGTGAGTACACTGGCACCACTGGGGATGCAGAGCAGTGAGTCCAGAGAGCTCACTGGCACCACTGGGAATGCAGTGCAGTGAGTCCAGAGAGTGCACTGGCACCACTGGAGATGCAGTACAGTGAGTCCAGTGAATGCACTGGAACCACTGGGGATGCAGTGCAGTGAGTCCAGAGAGTGCACTGGCACCACTGGTGATGCAGTACAGTGAGTCCAGTGAGTGCACTGGTACCACTGGGCCTGCAGTGCAGTGAGTCCAGAGAGTGCACTGGCACCACTGGGGATGCAGTGAAGTGAGTCCAGAGAGTGCACTGGCACCACCGATGATGCAGTACAGTGAGTCCAGTGAGTGCACTGGCACTACTGGGGATGTAATGCAGTGACTCGAGAGAGTGCACTGGCACCACTGGGGATGCAGTGCAGTGAGTCCAGAGAGTGCACTGGCACCACTGGGGATGCTCTGCAGTGAGTCCAGAGAGTGCACTCTCAGCAGTGGGGATGCAGTGCAGTGAGTCCAGAGAGTGCACTGGCACCACTGGGGATGCAGTGCAGTGAGTCCAGAGACTTCACTGGCACCACTGGGAATGCAGTGCAGTGAGTCCAGAGAGTGCACTGGCACCACTGGTGATGCAGTTTAGTGAGTCCAGAGAGTGCACTGGCACCACTGGTGATGCAGTCCAGTGAGTCCAGTGAATGCACTGGCACCACTGGGGATGCTGTGCAGTGAGTCCAGAGTGTGCTCTGGCACCACTGGGGATGCAGTGCAGTGAGTCCAGAGAGTGCAATGGCACCACTGCGGATGCACTGCAGTGAGTCCAGAGAGTGCACTGGCTCCACTGGGGATGCACTGCAGTGAGTCCAGAGAGTGCACTGGCACCACTGGGGATGCACTGCAGTGAGTCCAGAGAGTGTACTGGCACCACTGGGGATGCACTGAAGTGAGTCCAGAGAGTGCACTGGCACCACTGAGAATGCGCTTCAGTGAGTCCAGAGAGTGCACTGGCACCACTGGGGATGCAGTGCAGTGAGTCCACAGAGTGCACTGGCACCACTGGGGATGCAGTGCAGTGACTCCAGAGAGTGCACTGGCACCACTGGGGATGCACTGCAGTGAGTCCAGTGAGTGCACTGGCACCACTGGGGATGCAGTGCAGTAAGTCCAGAGAGTGCACTGGCACCACTGGGGAAGCAGTGCAGTGAGTCCAGAGAGTTCAGTGGCACCACTGGGGATGCAGTGCAGTGAGTCCAGAGAGTGCACTGGCACCACTGGGGATGCAGTTCAGTGAGTCCAGAGAGTGCACTGGCACCACTGGGGATGCAGTGCAGTGAGTCCAGAGAGTGCACTGGCACCACTGAGAATGCCCTTCAGTGAGTCCAGAGAGTGCACTGGCACCACTGGGGATGCACTGCAGTGAGTCCACAGAGTGCACTAGCACCACTGGGGATGCAGTGCAGTGAGTCCAGAGAGTGCACTGGCACCACTGGGGATGTACTTCAGTGAGTCCAGAGAGTGCACTGGCACCACTGGGGATGCGGTGCTGGGAGTCCAGAGAGTGCACTGGCACCACTGGGGATGCACTGCAGTGAGTCCAGAGAGTGCACTGGCAGCACACAGGATGCAGTGCAGTGAGTCCAGAGAGTGCACTGGCACCACTGGGGATACAGTGCAGTGAGTCCAGAGAGTGCACTGGCACCACTGGGGATGCAGTGCAGTGAGTCCAGAGAGTGCACTGGCACCAGAGGGAATGCACTGCAGTGAGTCCAGTGAGTGCACTGGCACCACTGGGGATGCAGTGCAGTGAGTGCAGAGAGTGCACTGGCACCACTGGACATGCAGTGCAGTGAGTCCAGAGAGTGCAGTGGCACCACTGGGGATGCAGTGCAGTGAGTCCAGAGAGTGCACTGGCAATACTGGGGATGCAGTGCAGTGAGTCCAGAGAGTGCACTGGCACCACTGGGGCTGCAGTGCAGTGAGTCCAGAGAGTGCAGTGGCACCACTGGGGATGCAGTGCAGTGAGTCCAGAGAGTGCTCTGGCACCACTGGGGATGCAGTGAAGTGAGTCCAGAGAGTGCACTGGCACCACTGGGGATGCAGTGCAGTGAGTCCAGAGAGTGCACTGGCAATACTGGGGATGCAGTGCAGTGAGTCCAGAGAGTGCACTGGCAACACTGGGGTTGCAGTGCAGTGAGTCCAGAGAGTGCACTGGCACCACTGGGGATGCAGTGCAGTGAGTCCAGAGTGTGCACTGGCACGACTGGGAATGCAGTGCAGTGAGTCCAGAGATTGCACTGGCACCACTGGGGATGCACTTCAGTGAGTCCAGAGAGTGCACTGGCACCACAGGTGATGCACTGCAGTGAGTCCAGAGAGTGCACTGGCACCACTGGGGATGCAGTGCAGTGAGTCCAGAGAGTGCACTGGCACCACTGGGGATGCACTGCAGTGAGTCCAGAGAGTGCACTGGCACCAGAGGGAATGCACTGCAGTGAGTCCAGAGAGTGCACTGGCACCACTGGGTATGCAGTGCAGTGAGTGCAGAGAGTGCACTGGCACAACTGGGGATGCAGTGCAGTGAGTCCAGAGAGTGCAGTGACACCACTGGGGATGCAGTGCAGTGAGTCCAGAGAGTGCACAGGCAGCACTGGGGATGCAGTGCAGTGAGTCCAGAGAGTGCACTGGCACCACTGGGGATGCAGTGCAGTGAGTCCAGAGAGTACACTGGCACCACTGGGGATGCAGTGCAGTGAGTCCAGTGAGTGTACTGGCACCACTGGGGATGCACTGCAGTGAGTCCAGAGAGTGCACTGGCACCACTGAGAATGCACTTCAGTGAGTCCAGAGAGTGCACTGGCACCACTGGGGATGCAGTGCAGTGAGTCCAGAGAGTGCACTGGCACCACTGAGAATGCACTTCAGTGAGTCCAAAGAGTGCACTGGCACCACTGGGGATGCACTGCAGTGAGTCCAGAGAGTGCACTAGCACCACTGGGAATGCAGTACAGTGAGTCCAGTGAGTGCACTGGCACCACTGGGGATGTAGTGCAGTGACTCGAGAGAGTGCACTGGCACCACTGGGGATGCAGTGCAGTGAGTCCAGAGAGTGCACTGGCACCACTGGGGATGCACTGCTGTGAGTCCAGAGAGTGCACTGGCAGCAGTGGGGATGCACTGCAGTGAGTCCAGAGAGTGCACTGGCACCACTGGGGATGCACTGCAGTGAGTCCAGAGAGTGCAGTGCCACCACTCGGGATGCAGTGCAGTGAGTCCAGAGAGTGCACTGCCACCACTGGGGATGCACTGCAGTGAGTCCAGAGAGTGCACTGGCACCACTGGGGATGCAGTGCAGTGAGTCCAGAGAGTGCACTGGCAGCACTGGGGATGCAGTGCAGTGAGTCCAGAGAGTGCACTGGCACCACTGGGGATGCACTGCAGTGAGTCCAGAGAGCGCACTGGCACCACTGGGGATGCACTGCAGTGAGTCCACAGAGTGCACTGGAACCACTGAGAATGCACTTCAGTGAGTCCAGAGAGTGCACTGGCACCACTGGGGATGCACTGCAGTGAGTCCAGAGAGTGCACTAGCACCACTGGGGAATGCAGTGCAGTGAGTCCAGTGAGTACACTGGCACCACTGGGGATGCAGTGCAGTGAGTCAAGAGAGTGCACTGGCACCACTGGGGATGCACTGCAGTGAGCCCAGAGAGTGCACTGGCACCACTGGGGATGCGGTGCCGGGAGTCCAGAGAGTGCTTTGGCACCACTGTGGATGCACTGCAGTTACTCCAGAGAGTGCACTGGCAACACTGGGGATGCAGTACAGTGAGTCCAGAGAGTGCACTGGCACCACTGGGGATGCACTGCAGTGAGTCCAGAGAGTACACTGGCACCACTCAGGGTGCAGTGCGGTGAGTCCAGAGAATGCACTGGCACCAATGGGGATGCAGTGCATTGAGTCCAGAGAGTGCACTGGCACAACTGGGGATGCACTTCAGTGAGTCCAGAGAGTGCACTGACACCACTGGGGATGCAGTGCAGTGAGTCCAGAGAGTGCACTGGCACCACTGGGGATGCAGTGCAGTGAGTCCAGAGAGTGCTCTGGCACCACTGGGAATGCACTGCAGTGAGTCCAGAGAGTACACTGGCACCACTGGGGATGCAGTGCAGTGAGTCCAGAGAGTTCACTGGCACCACTGGGGATGCAGTCCAGTGAGTCCAGTGAGTGCACTGGCACCACTGGGGATGCAGTGCAGTGACTGCAGAGAGTACACTGGCACCACCGGGGATTCACTGCAGTGAGTCCAGAGAGTGCACTGGCACCACTGGGGATGCACTTCAGTGAGTCCAGAGAGTGCACGGGCTCCACTGGGGATGCAGTGCAGTGAGTCCAGAGAGTGCACTGGCACCACTGGGGATGCAGTGCAGTGAGTCCAGAGAGTGCACTGACACCACTGGGGATGCAGTGCAGTGAGTCCAGAGAGTGCACTGGCACCACTGGGGATGCAGTGCAGTGAGTCCAGAGAGGACACTGGCACCACTGGGGATGCAGTGTAGTGAGTGCAGAGAGTGCACTGTGAACACTGGGGATGCAGTGCAGTGAGTCCAGAGAGTGCACTGGCACCACTGGGGATGCAGTGCAGTGAGTCCCGAGTGTGCACTGGCACCACTGGGGATGCACTGCAGTGAGTCCAGAGATTGCACTGGCACCACTGGGGATGCACCTCAGTGAGTCCAGAGAGTGCACTGGCACCACTGGGGATGCACTGCAGTGAGTCCAGAGAATGCACTGGCACCACTGGGGATGCAGTGCAGTGAGTCCAGAGAGTGCACTGGCACCACTGGGGATGCAGTGCAGTGAGTCCAGAGAGTGCACTGGCACCAGAGGGAATGCACTGCAGTGAGTCCAGTGAGTGCACTGGCACCACTGTGGATGCACTGCAGTGAGTCCAGAGAGTGCACTGGCACCACTGGGGCTGCACTGCAGTGAGTCAAGAGAGTGCACTGGCACCACTGGGGATGCACTGCAGTGAGTCCAGAGAGTGCACTGGCACCACTGGGGATGCACTGCAGTGAGTCCAGAGAGTGCACTGGCACCACTGGGGATGCACTTCAGTGACTCCAGAGAGTGCACTGGCACCACTGGGCATGCAGTGCAGTGAGTCCAGAGAGTGCACTGGCACCACTGGGGATGCACTTCAGTGACTCCAGAGAGTGCACTGGCACCACTGGGGATGCAGTGCAGTGAGTCCAAAGACTTCACTGGCAAAACTGGGGATGCAGTGCAGTGAGTCCAGAGAGTGCACTGGCACCACTGGGGATGCAGTACAGTGAGTCCAGAGAGTGCACTGGCACCACTGGGGATGCACTTCAGTGAGTCCAGAGAGTGCACTGGCACCACTGGGGATGCAGTGCACTGAGTCCAGAGAGTGCACTGGCACCACTGGGCATGCAGTGCAGTGAGTCCAGAGAGTGCACTGGCACCACTGGGGATGCAGTGCAGTGAGTCCAGAGAGTGCACTGGCACCACTGGGGATGCAGTGCAGTGAGTCCAAAGACTTCACTGGCAAAACTGGGGATGCAGTGCAGTGAGTCCAGAGAGTGCACTGGCACCACTGGGGATGCAGTGCAGTGAGTCCAGAGATTGCACTGGCACCACCGGGGATGCAGTGCAGTGAGTCCAGAGAGTGCACTGGCACCACTGGGGATGCACTGCAGTGAGTCCAGAGAGTGCACTGGCACCACTGGTGATGCAGTACAGTGAGTCCAGAGAGTGCACTGGCACCACTGGGGATGCACTGCAGTGAGTCCAGAGAGTGCACTGGCACCACTGGGGATGCACTACAGTGAGTCCAGAGATTGCACTGGCACCACTGGGGATGCAGTGCACTGAGTCCAGAGAGTGCACTGGCACCACTGGGGATGCAGTGCATTGAGTCCAGAGAGTGCACTGGCACAACTGGGGATGCACTTCAGTGAGTCCAGAGAGTGCACTGACACCACTGGGGATGCAGTGCAGTGAGTCCAGAGAGTGCACTGGCACCACTGGGGATGCAGTGCAGTGAGTCCAGAGAGTGCTCTGGCACCACTGGGAATGCACTGCAGTGAGTCCAGAGAGTACACTGGCACCACTGGGGATGCAGTGCAGTGAGTCCAGAGAGTTCACTGGCACCACTGGGGATGCAGTCCAGTGAGTCCAGTGAGTGCACTGGCACCACTGGGGATGCAGTGCAGTGACTGCAGAGAGTACACTGGCACCACCGGGGATTCACTGCAGTGAGTCCAGAGAGTGCACTGGCACCACCTGTGATGCAGTGCAGTGAGTCCAGTGAGTGCACTGGCACCACTGGGGATGCAGTGCTGTGACTCCAGAGAGCGCACTGGCACCACTGGGGATGCAGTGCAGTCAGTCCAGTGAGTGCACTGGTACCACTGGGGGTGCAGTACAGTGAGTCCAGAGAGTGCACTGGCACCACTGGACATGCAGTGCAGTGAGTCCAGAGAGTGCACTGGCACCATTGGGGATGCGGTGCGGTGAGTCCAGAGAGTGCACTGGCACCACTGGGGATGCAGTGCAGTGAGTCCAAAGACTTCACTGGCACCACTGGGGATGCACTGCAGTGAGTCCAGAGAGTGCACTGGCACCACTGGGGATGCAGTGAAGTGAGTGCAGAGAGTGCACTGGTACCACTGGGGATGCAGTGCAGTGAGCCCAGAGAGTGCACTGGCACCACTGAGAATGCAATTCAGTGAGTCCAGACAGTGCACTGGCACCACTGGGGATGCACTGCAGTGAGTCCAAAGAGTGCACTAGCACCACTGGGGATGCAGTGCAGTGAATCCTGTGAGTACACTGGCACCACTGGGGATGCAGAGCAGTGAGTCCAGAGAGCTCACTGGCACCACTGGGAATGCAGTGCAGTGAGTCCAGAGAGTGCACTGGCACCACTGGAGATGCAGTACAGTGAGTCCAGTGAATGCACTGGAACCACTGTGGATGCAGTGCAGTGAGTCCAGAGAGTGCACTGGCACCACTGGTGATGCAGTCCAGTGAGTCCAGTGAGTGCACTGGTACCACTGGGCCTGCAGTGCAGTGAGTCCAGAGAGTGCACTGGCACCACTGGGGATGCAGTGAAGTGAGTCCAGAGAGTTCACTGGCACCACCGATGATGCAGTACAGTGAGTCCAGTGAGTGCACTGGCACTACTGGGGATGTAATGCAGTGACTCGAGAGAGTGCACTGGCACCACTGGGGATGCAGTGCAGTGAGTCCAGAGAGTGCACTGGCACCACTGGGGATGCTCTGCAGTGAGTCCAGAGAGTGCACTGGCACCACTGGGGATGCAGTGCAGTGAGTCCAGAGAGTGCACTGGCACCACTGGTGATGCAGTTTAGTGAGTCCAGAGAGTGCACTGGCACCACTGGTGATGCAGTCCAGTGAGTCCAGTGAATGCACTGGCACCACTGGGGATGCTGTGCAGTGAGTGCAGAGAGTGCACTGGCACCACTGGGGATGCACTACAGTGAGTCCAGAGATTGCACTGGCACCACTGGGGATGCAGTGCAGTGAGTCCAGAGAGTGCACTGGCACCACTGGGGATGCACTTCAGTGAGTCCAGAGAGTGTACTGACACCACTGGGGATGCGGTGCAGTGAGTCCAGAGAGTGCACTGGCACCACTGGGGATGCAGTGCAGTGAGTCCAGAGAGTGCACTGGCACCACTGGGGATGCACTGCAGTGAGTCCAGAGAGTGCACTGGCACCACTGGGGAATGCACTGCAGGGAGTCCAGAGAGTGCACTGGCACCACTGGGGATGCAGTGCAGTGAGTCCAGAGAGTGCACTGGCACCACTGGGGATGCAGTGACGCGAGTCCAGAGAGTGCACTGGCACCACTGGGGATGCAGTGACGCGAGTCCAGAGAGTGCACTGGCACCACTGGGGATGCACTGCAGTGAGTCCAGAGAGTGCACTGGCACCAATGGGGATGCAGTGCAGTGACTCCAGAGAGTGCACTGGCACCACTGGGGATGCACTGCAGTGAGTCCAGTGAGTGCACTGGCACCAATGGGGATGCAGTGCAGTAAGTTCAGAGAGTGCACTGGCACCACTGCGGAAGCAGTGCAGTGAGTCCAGAGAGTGCACTGGCACCACTGGGGATGCAGTGCAGTGAGTCCAGAGAGTGCACTGGCAGCACTGGGGATGCAGTGCAGTGAGAGCAGAGAGCGCACTGGCACCACTGGGGATGCAGTTCAGTGAGTCCAGAGAGTGCGCTGGCACCACTGGGGATGCAGTGCAGTGAGTCCAGAGAGTGCACAGACACCACTGAGAATGCAGTGCTGTGACTCCAGAGAGCGCACAGGCACCACTGGGGATGCAGTGCAGTGAGTCCAGAGAGTGCACTGGCACCACTGGGGATGCACTGCAGTGAGCCCAGAGAGTGCACTGGCACCAGTGGGGATGCACTGCAGTGAGTCCAGAAAGTGCACTGGCACCACTGGGGATACAGTGCAGTGAGTCCAGAGAGTGCAGTGGCACCAATGGGGATGCAGTTTAGTGAGTCCAGAGACTGCACTGGCACCACTGGGGATGCAGTGCAGTGAGTCCAGTGAGTGTACTGGCACCACTGGGGATGCACTGCAGTGAGTCCAGAGAGTGCACTGGCACCAGTGGGGATGCACTGCAGTTACTCCAGAGACTGCACTGGCACCACTGGGGATGCAGTGCAGTGAGTCCAGAGAGTGCACTGGCACCACTGGGGATGCCCTGCAGTGAGTCCAGAGAGTGCACTGGCACCACTTGGGATGCAGTGCAGTGAGTCCAGAGAGGGCACTGGCACCACTGGGGATGCAGTGCAGTGAGTAAAGAGAGTGCACTGGCACCATTGGGGATGCAGTGCAGTGAGTCCAGAGAGTGTACTGGCACCACTGGGGATGCAGTGCAGTGAGTCCAGAGAGTGCACTGGCACCACTGGGGATGCAATGCAGTGAGTCCAGAGAGTGCACTGGCACCACTGGGCATGCAGTGCTGTGAGTCCAGAGAGTGCCCCGGCAACACTGGGAATGCGGTGCCGTGAGTCCAGAGAATGCACTGGCACCACTGGGGATACGGTGCCCGGAGTCCAGAGAGTGCACTGACACCACTGGGGATGCGGTGCCTGGAGTCCAGAGAGTGCACTGGCACCCCTGGGGATGCACTGCAGTGAGTCCAGAGTGCACTAGCACCACTGGGGATGCAGAGCAGTGAGTCCAGAGAGTGCACTGGCACCACGGAGAATGCATTTCAGTGAGTCCAGAGAGAGCCGCTCCAGCCTCGGCATCCGCTCCAGCCGAGTCAACCCCGCGGTAGCCCCTCCCGCCGCGGCATACGCTCCAGCCGCGGCAGCCGCTCCAGCCGCTGCAGCCGCGGCAGCCGGTCCAGCCCCTCCAGCCGCGCAAGCCTCTCCATCCGCGGCAGCCGCTCCAGCCGCGGCAGCCGCTCCAGCCGCGGCAGCCGCTCCAGCCGCGGCAGCCGCTCCAGCCGCTACCGAGTGGACCGGCTGCCACGGCTGGAGGGCTACCGCGGCTGGAGCGGCTGCCGCGGCTGTAGCAGTGCAGTGAGTCCAGGGAGTGCACTGGCACCACTGGGGATGCAATTCAGTGAGTCCAGAGAGTGCACTGGCTCCACTGGGGATGCACTGCAGTCACTCCAGAGAGTGCACTGGCACCACTGGGGATGCAGTGCAGTGAGTCCAGAGAGTGCACTGGCACCACTGGGGATGCAGTGCAGTGAGTCCAGAGAGTGCACTGGAACCACTGGTGATGCGGTGGCGGGAGTCCAGAGAGTGCTTTGGAACCACTGGGGATGCAGTACAGTGAGTCCAGAGAGTGCAATGGCACCACTGGGGATGCAGCGCAGTGACTCTAGAGAGTGCACTGGCACCACTGGGGATGCGGTGCAGTGAGTCCAGAGAGTGCACTGGCACCACTGGGGATACGGTGCCCGGCGTCCAGAGAGTGCACTGACACCACTGGGGATGCAGTGCTGTGACTCCAGAGAGCGCACTGGCACCACTGGGGATGCACTACAGTGAGTCCAGAGAGTGCAGTGGCACCACTGGGGATGCACTGCAGTGACTCGAAAGAGTGCACTGGCACCACTGGGGAAGCAGTGCAGTGAGTCCAGAGAGTGCACTGGCACCACTGGGGATGCACTGCAGTGAGTCCAGAGAGTGCACTGGCAATACTGGGGATGCAGTGCAGTGAGTCCAGAGAGTGCACTGGCACCACTGAGAATGCACTTCAGTGAGTCCAGAGAGTGCACTGGCACCAATGGGGATGCAGTGCAGTGAGTCCAGTGAGTGCACTGGCACCAGTGGGGATGCAGTGCAGTGAGTCCAGTGAGTGCACTGGCACCAATGGGGATGCAGTGCAGTGAGTCCAGTGAGTGCACTGGCACCAGTGGGGATGCACTGCAGTGAGTCCAGTGAGTGCACTGGCACCACTGGGGAAGCAGTGCAGTGAGTCCAGAGAGTGCAGTGGCACCACTGGGGATGCAGTTTAGTGAGTCCAGAGAGTGCACTGGCACCAATGGGGATGCAGTGCAGTGAGTCCAGTGAGTGTACTGGCACCACTGGGGATGCACTGCAGTGAGTCCAGAGAGTGCACTGGCACCACTGAGAATGCACTTCAATGAGTCCAGAGAGTGCACTGGCACCACTGGGGATGCACTGCAGTGAGTCCAGAGAGTGCAGTGGCACCACTGGGGATGCACTGCAGTGAGTCCAGAGAGTGCTTTGGCACCAGTGGGGATGCACTGCAGTTACTCCAGAGACTGCACTGGCACCACTGCGGAAGCAGTGCAGTGAGTCCAGAGAGTGCACTGGAACCACTGGGGATGCAGTGCAGTGAGTCCAGAGAGTGCACTGGCAGCACTGGGGATGCAGTGCAGTGAGAGCAGAGAGCGCACTGGCACCACTGGGGATGCAGTTCAGTGAGTCCAGAGAGTGCGCTGGCACCACTGGGGATGCAGTGCAGTGAGTCCAGAGAGTGCACAGACACCACTGAGAATGCAGTGCTGTGACTCCAGAGAGCGCACAGGCACCACTGGGGATGCAGTGCAGTGAGTCCAGAGAGTGCACTGGCACCACTGATAATGCACTTCAGTGAGTCCAGAGAGTGCACTGGCACCACTGGGGATGCACTGCAGTGAGTCCAGAGATTGCACTGGCACCACTGGGGATGCAGTTCAGTGAGTCCAGAGAGTGCACTGGCACCACTGGGGATGCAGTGCAGTGAGTCCAGAGAGTGCACTGGCACCACTGAGAGTGCACTGCAGTGTGTCCAGAGAGCGCACTGGCACCACTGGGGATGCAGTGCAGTGAGTCCAGAGAGCGCACTGGCACCACTGGGGATGCACTGCAGTGAGTCCAGAGAGTGCAGTGGCACCACTGGGGATGCAGTTTAGTGAGTCCAGAGAGTGCACTGGCACCACTGGGGATGCACTGCAGTGACTCGAAAGAGTGCACTGGCACCACTGGGGAAGCAGTGCAGTGAGTCCAGAGAGTGCACTGGCACCACTGGGGATGCACTGCAGTGAGTCCAGAGAGTGCACTGGCAATACTGGGGATGCAGTGCAGTGAGTCCAGAGAGTGCACTGGCACCACTGAGAATGCACTTCAGTGAGTCCAGAGAGTGCACTGGCACCACTGGGGATGCACTGCAGTGAGTCCAGAGATTGCACTGGCACCACTGGGGATGCAGTACAGTGAGTCCACACAGTGCACTAGCACCACTGGGGATGCAGTGCAGTGAGTCCAGAGAGTGCACTGGCACCACTGGGGATGCAGTGCAGTGAGTCCAGAGTGTGCTCTGGCACCACTGGGGATGCAGTGCAGTGAGTCCAGAGAGTGCAATGGCACCACTGCGGATACACTGCAGTGAGTCCAGAGAGTGCACTGGCTCCACTGGGGATGCAGTCCAGTGAGTCCAGTGAGTGCACTGGCACCACTGGGGATGCACTGCAGTGAGTCCAGAGAGTGTACTGGCACCACTGGGGATGCACTGAAGTGAGTCCAGAGAGTGCACTGGCACCACTGAGAATGCGCTTCAGTGAGTCCAGAGAGTGCACTGGCACCACTGGGGATGCACTGCAGTGAGTCCACAGAGTGCACTAGCACTACTGGGGATGCAGTGCAGTGAGTCCAGAGAGTGCGCTGGAACCACTGGGGATGCAGTGCAGTGAGTCCAGAGAGTGCACTGGCACCACTGGGGATGCAGTGCAGTGACTCCAGAGAGTGCACTGGCACCACTGGGGATGCACTGCAGTGAGTCCAGTGAGTGCACTGGCACCACTGGGGATGCAGTGCAGTAAGTCCAGAGAGTGCACTGGCACCACTGGGGAAGCAGTGCAGTGAGTCCAGAGAGTGCAGTGGCACCACTGGGGATGCAGTGCAGTGAGTCCAGAGAGTGCACTGGCACCACTGGGGATGCAGTTCACTGAGTCCAGAGAGTGCACTGGCACCACTGGGGATGCAGTGCAGTGAGTCCAGAGAGTGCACTGGCACCACTGAGAATGCCCTTCAGTGAGTCCAGAGAGTGCACTGGCACCACTGGGGATGCACTGCAGTGAGTCCACAGAGTGCACTAGCACCACTGGGGATGCAGTGCAGTGAGTCCAGAGAGTGCACTGGCACCACTGGGGATGTACTTCAGTGAGTCCAGAGAGTGCACTGGCACCACTGGGGATGCGGTGCTGGGAGTCCAGAGAGTGCACTGGCACCACTGGGGATGCAGTGCAGTGAGTCCAGAGAGTGCACTGGCAGCACACAGGATGCAGTGCAGTGAGTCCAGAGAGTGCACTGGCACCACTGGGGATACAGTGCAGTGAGTCCAGAGAGTGCACTGGCACCACTGGGGATGCAGTGCAGTGAGTCCAGAGAGTGCACTGGCACCAGAGGGAATGCACTGCAGTGAGTCCAGTGAGTGCACTGGCACCACTGGGGATGCAGTGCAGTGAGTGCAGAGAGTGCACTGGCACCACTGGACATGCAGTGCAGTGAGTCCAGAGAGTGCAGTGGCACCACTGGGGATGCAGTGCAGTGAGTCCAGAGAGTGCACTGGCAGCACTGGGGATGCAGTGCAGTGAGTCCAGAGAGTGCACTGGCAATACTGGGGATGCAGTGCAGTGAGTCCAGAGAGTGCACTGGCACCACTGGGGCTGCAGTGCAGTGAGTCCAGAGAGTGCAGTGGCACCACTGGGGATGCAGTGCAGTGAGTCCAGAGAGTGCTCTGGCACCACTGGGGATGCAGTGAAGTGAGTCCAGAGAGTGCACTGGCACCACTGGGGATGCAGTGCAGTGAGTCCAGAGAGTGCACTGGCAATACTGGGGATGCAGTGCAGTGAGTCCAGAGAGTGCACTGGCAACACTGGGGTTGCAGTGCAGTGAGTCCAGAGAGTGCACTGGCACCACTGGGGATGCAGTGCAGTGAGTCCAGAGTGTGCACTGGCACGACTGGGAATGCAGTGCAGTGAGTCCAGAGATTGCACTGGCACCACTGGGGATGCACTTCAGTGAGTCCAGAGAGTGCACTGGCACCACAGGTGATGCAGTGCAGTGAGTCCAGAGAGTGCACTGGCACCACTGGGGATGCAGTGCAGTGAGTCCAGAGAGTGCACTGGCACCACTGGGGATGCACTGCAGTGAGTCCAGAGAGTGCACTGGCACCAGAGGGAATGCACTGCAGTGAGTCCAGAGAGTGCACTGGCACCACTGGGGATGCAGTGCAGTGAGTGCAGAGAGTGCACTGGCACAACTGGGGATGCAGTGCAGTGAGTCCAGAGAGTGCAGTGACACCACTGGGGATGCAGTGCAGTGAGTCCAGAGAGTGCACAGGCAGCACTGGGGATGCAGTGCAGTGAGTCCAGAGAGTGCACTGGCACCACTGGGGATGCAGTGCAGTGAGTCCAGAGAGTACACTGGCACCACTGGGGATGCACTGCAGTGAGTCCAGAGAGTGCACTGGCACCACTGAGAATGCACTTCAGTGAGTCCAGAGAGTGCACTGGCACCACTGGGGATGCAGTGCAGTGAGTCCAGAGAGTGCACTGGCACCACTGAGAATGCACTTCAGTGAGTCCAAAGAGTGCACTGGCACCACTGGGGATGCACTGCAGTGAGTCCAGAGAGTGCACTAGCACCACTGGGAATGCAGTACAGTGAGTCCAGTGAGTGCACTGGCACCACTGGGGATGTAGTGCAGTGACTCGAGAGAGTGCACTGGCACCACTGGGGATGCAGTGCAGTGAGTCCAGAGAGTGCATTGGCACCACTGGGGATGCACTGCTGTGAGTCCAGAGAGTGCACTGGCAGCAGTGGGGATGCACTGCAGTGAGTCCAGAGAGTGCACTGGCACCACTGGGGATGCACTGCAGTGAGTCCAGAGAGTGCAGTGCCACCACTGGGGATGCAGTGCAGTGAGTCCAGAGAGTGCACTGGCACCACTGGGGATGCACTGCAGTGAGTCCAGAGAGTGCACTGGCACCACTGGGGATGCAGTGCAGTGAGTCCAGAGAGTGCACTGGCAGCACTGGGGATGCAGTGCAGTGAGTCCAGAGAGTGCACTGGCACCACTGGGGATGCACTGCAGTGAGTCCAGAGAGCGCACTGGCACCACTGGGGATGCACTGCAGTGAGTCCACAGAGTGCACTGGAACCACTGAGAATGCACTTCAGTGAGTCCAGAGAGTGCACTGGCACCACTGGGGATGTACTGCAGTGAGTCCAGAGAGTGCACTAGCACCACTGGGGAATGCAGTGCAGTGAGTCCAGTGAGTACACTGGCACCACTGGGGATGCAGTGCAGTGAGTCAAGAGAGTGCACTGGCACCACTGGGGATGCACTGCAGTGAGCCCAGAGAGTGCACTGGCACCACTGGGGATGCGGTGCCGGGAGTCCAGAGAGTGCTTTGGCACCACTGTGGATGCACTGCAGTTACTCCAGAGAGTGCACTGGCAACACTGGGGATGCAGTACAGTGAGTCCAGAGAGTGCACTGGCACCACTGGGGATGCACTGCAGTGAGTCCAGAGAGTACACTGGCACCACTCAGGGTGCAGTGCGGTGAGTCCAGAGAATGCACTGGCACCAATGGGGATGCAGTGCATTGAGTCCAGAGAGTGCACTGGCACAACTGGGGATGCACTTCAGTGAGTCCAGAGAGTGCACTGACACCACTGGGGATGCAGTGCAGTGAGTCCAGAGAGTGCACTGGCACCACTGGGGATGCAGTGCAGTGAGTCCAGAGAGTGCTCTGGCACCACTGGGAATGCACTGCAGTGAGTCCAGAGAGTACACTGGCACCACTGGGGATGCAGTGCAGTGAGTCCAGAGAGTTCACTGGCACCACTGGGGATGCAGTCCAGTGAGTCCAGTGAGTGCACTGGCACCACTGGGGATGCAGTGCAGTGACTGCAGAGAGTACACTGGCACCACCGGGGATTCACTGCAGTGAGTCCAGAGAGTGCACTGGCACCACTGGGGATGCACTTCAGTGAGTCCAGAGAGTGCACGGGCTCCACTGGGGATGCAGTGCAGTGAGTCCAGAGAGTGCACTGGCACCACTGGGGATGCAGTGCAGTGAGTCCAGAGAGTGCACTGACACCACTGGGGATGCAGTGCAGTGAGTCCAGAGAGTGCACTGGCACCACTGGGGATGCAGTGCAGTGAGTCCAGAGAGGACACTGGCACCACTGGGGATGCAGTGTAGTGAGTGCAGAGAGTGCACTGTGAACACTGGGGATGCAGTGCAGTGAGTCCAGAGAGTGCACTGGCACCACTGGGGATGCAGTGCAGTGAGTCCCGAGTGTGCACTGGCACCACTGGGGATGCACTGCAGTGAGTCCAGAGATTGCACTGGCACCACTGGGGATGCACCTCAGTGAGTCCAGAGAGTGCACTGGCACCACTGGGGATGCACTGCAGTGAGTCCAGAGAATGCACTGGCACCACTGGGGATGCAGTGCAGTGAGTCCAGAGAGTGCACTGGCACCACTGGGGATGCAGTGCAGTGAGTCCAGAGAGTGCACTGGCACCAGAGGGAATGCACTGCAGTGAGTCCAGTGAGTGCACTGGCACCACTGTGGATGCAATGCAGTGAGTCCAGAGAGTGCACTGGCACCACTGGGGCTGCACTGCAGTGAGTCAAGAGAGTGCACTGGCACCACTGGGGATGCACTGCAGTGAGTCCAGAGAGTGCACTGGCACCACTGGGGATGCACTGCAGTGAGTCCAGAGAGTGCACTGGCACCACTGGGGATGCACTTCAGTGACTCCAGAGAGTGCACTGGCACCACTGGGCATGCAGTGCAGTGAGTCCAGAGAGTGCACTGGCACCACTGGGGATGCACTTCAGTGACTCCAGAGAGTGCACTGGCACCACTGGGGATGCAGTGCAGTGAGTCCAAAGACTTCACTGGCAAAACTGGGGATGCAGTGCAGTGAGTCCAGAGAGTGCACTGGCACCACTGGGGATGCAGTACAGTGAGTCCAGAGAGTGCACTGGCACCACTGGGGATGCACTTCAGTGAGTCCAGAGAGTGCACTGGCACCACTGGGGATGCAGTGCACTGAGTCCAGAGAGTGCACTGGCACCACTGGGCATGCAGTGCAGTGAGTCCAGAGAGTGCACTGGCACCACTGGCGATGCACTTCAGTGAGTCCAGAGAGTGCACTGGCACCACTGGGGATGCAGTGCAGTGAGTCCAAACACTTCACTGGCAAAACTGGGGATGCAGTGCAGTGAGTCCAGAGAGTGCACTGGCACCACTGGGGATGCAGTGCAGTGAGTCCAGAGATTGCACTGGCACCACCGGGGATGCAGTGCAGTGAGTCCAGAGAGTGCACTGGCACCACTGGGGATGCAGTGCAGTGAGTCCAAAGACTTCACTGGCAAAACTGGGGATGCAGTACAGTGAGTCCAGAGAGTGCACTGGCACCACTGGAGATGCAGTACAGTGAGTCCAGTGAATGCACTGGAACCACTGGGGATGCAGTGCAGTGAGTCCAGAGAGTGCACTGGCACCACTGGAGATGCAGTACAGTGAGTCCAGTGAATGCACTGGCACCACTGGGGATGCACTGCAGTGAGTCCAGAGAGTGCACTGGCACCACTGAGAATGCACTTCAATGAGTCCAGAGAGTGCACTGGCACCACTGGGGATGCACTGCAGTGAGTCCAGAGAGTGCAGTGGCACCACTGGGGATGCACTGCAGTGAGTCCAGAGAGTGCTTTGGCACCAGTGGGGATGCACTGCAGTTACTCCAGAGACTGCACTGGCACCACTGGGGATGCAGTGCAGTGAGTGCAGAGAGTGCACTGGCACCAGTGGGGATGCACTGCAGTGAGTCCAGAGAGTGCACTGGCACCACTGGGGATGCACTGCAGTGAGTCCAGAGAGTGCACTGTCACCACTGGGGATGCAGTACAGTGAGTCCACAGAGTGCACTGGCACCACTGGGGATGCAGTGCAGTGAGTCCAGAGAGTGCACTGGCACCACTGGGGATGCAGTGCAGTGAATCCAGTGAGTGCACTGGCACCACTGGGGATGCAGTGCAGTGAGTCCAGAGAGTGCACTGTCACTACTGGGGATGCATTTCAGTGAGTCCAGAGAGTGCACTGGCACCACTGGGGATGCAGTGCAGTGAGTCCAGAGAGTGCACTGGCACCACTGGGGATGCAGTGCAGTGAATCCAGTGAGTGCACTAGTACCACTGGGGATGCACTGCAGTGAGTCCAGAGAGTGCACTGTCACTACTGGGGATGCATTTCAGTGAGTCCAGAGAGTGCACTGGCACCACTGATAATGCACTTCAGTGAGTCCAGAGAGTGCACTGGCACCACTGGGGATGCAGTGCAGTGAGTCCAGAGAGTGCACTGGCACCACTGGGGATGCAGCGCAGTGAGTCCAGAGAGTGCACTGGCACCAGAGGGAATGCACTGCAGTGAGTCCAGAGAGTGCACTGTCACTACTGGGGATGCATTTCAGTGAGTCCAGAGAGTGCACTGGCACCACTGATAATGCACTTCAGTGAGTCCAGAGAGTGCACTGGCCCCACTGGGGATGCACTGCAGTGAGTCCAGAGATTGCACTGGCACCACTGGGGATGCAGTTCAGTGAGTCCAGAGAGTGCACTGGCACCACTGGGGATGCAGTGCAGTGAGTCCAGAGAGTGCACTGGCACCACTGAGAGTGCACTGCAGTGTGTCCAGAGAGCGCACTGGCACCACTGGGGATGCAGTGCAGTGAGTCCAGAGATTGCACTGGCACCACTGGGGATGCAGTGCTGTGACTCCAGAGAGCGCACTGGCACCACTGGGGATGCACTGCAGTGAGTCCAGAGAGTGCAGTGGCACCACTGGGAATGCAGTTTAGTGAGTCCAGAGAGTGCACTGGCACCACTGGGGATGCACTGCAGTGACTCGAAAGAGTGCACTGGCACCACTGGGGAAGCAGTGCAGTGAGTCCAGAGAGTGCACTGGCACCACTGGGGATGCACTGCAGTGAGTCCAGAGAGTGCACTGGCAATACTGGGGATGCAGTGCAGTGAGTCCAGAGAGTGCACTGGCACCACTGAGAATGCACTTCAGTGAGTCCAGAGAGTGCACTGGCACCACTGGGGATGCACTGCAGTGAGTCCAGAGATTGCACTGGCACCACTGGGGATGCAGTACAGTGAGTCCACACAGTGCACTAGCACCACTGGGGATGCAGTGCAGTGAGTCCAGAGAGTGCACTGGCACCACTGGGGATGCAGTGCAGTGAGTCCAGAGTGTGCTCTGGCACCACTGGGGATGCAGTGCAGTGAGTCCAGAGAGTGCAATGGCACCACTGCGGATGCACTGCAGTGAGTCCAGAGAGTGCACTGGCTCCACTGGGGATGCACTGCAGTGAGTCCAGAGAGTGCACTGGCACCACTGGGGATGCACTGCAGTGAGTCCAGAGAGTGTACTGGCACCACTGGGGATGCACTGAAGTGAGTCCAGAGAGTGCACTGGCACCACTGAGAATGCGCTTCAGTGAGTCCAGAGAGTGCACTGGCACCACTGGGGATGCACTTCAGTGAGTCCACAGAGTGCACTAGCACTACTGGGGATGCAGTGCAGTGAGTCCCGAGAGTGCGCTGGAACCACTGGGGATGCAGTGCAGTGAGTCCAGAGAGTGCACTGGCACCACTGGGGATGCAGTGCAGTGACTCCAGAGAGTGCACTGGCACCACTGGGGATGCACTGCAGTGAGTCCAGTGAGTGCACTGGCACCACTGGGGATGCAGTGCAGTAAGTCCAGAGAGTGCACTGGCACCACTGGGGAAGCAGTGCAGTGAGTCCAGAGAGTGCAGTGGCACCACAGGTGATGCAGTGCAGTGAGTCCAGAGAGTGCACTGGCACCACTGGGGATGCAGTTCAGTGAGTCCAGAGAGTGCACTGGCACCACTGGGGATGCAGTGCAGTGAGTCCAGAGAGTGCACTGGCACCACTGAGAATGCCCTTCAGTGAGTCCAGAGAGTGCACTGGCACCACTGGGGATGCACTGCAGTGAGTCCACAGAGTGCACTAGCACCACTGGGGATGCAGTGCAGTGAGTCCAGAGAGTGCACTGGCACCACTGGGGATGTACTTCAGTGAGTCCAGAGAGTGCACTGGCACCACTGGGGATGCGGTGCTGGGAGTCCAGAGAGTGCACTGGCACCACTGGGGATGCAGTGCAGTGAGTCCAGAGAGTGCACTGGCAGCACAGAGGATGCAGTGCAGTGAGTCCAGAGAGTGCACTGGCACCACTGGGGATACAGTGCAGTGAGTCCAGAGAGTGCACTGGCACCACTGGGGATGCACTGCAGTGAGTCCAGAGAGTGCACTGGCACCACTGGGGATGCACTTCAGTGAGTCCAGAGAGTGCACTGGCACCACTGGTGATGCAGTACAGTGAGTCCAGAGAGTGCACTGGCACCACTGGGGATGCACTGCAGTGAGTCCAGAGAGTGCACTGGCACCACTGGGGATGCAGTGCAGTGAGTCCAGAGAGTGCACTGGCACCAGAGGGAATGCACTGCAGTGAGTCCAGTGAGTGCACTGGCACCACTGGGGATGCAGTGCAGTGAGTGCAGAGAGTGCACTGGCACCACTGGACATGCAGTGCAGTGAGTCCAGAGAGTGCAGTGGCACCACTGGGGATGCAGTGCAGTGAGTCCAGAGAGTGCACTGGCACCACTGGGGATGCAGTGCAGTGAGTCCAGAGAGTGCACTGGCACCACTGGGGATGCACTGCAGTGAGCCCAGAGAGTGCACTGGCACCAGTGGGGATGCACTGCAGTCAGTCCAGTGAGTGCACTGGCACCACTGGGGAAGCAGTGCAGTGAGTCCAGAGAGTGCAGTGGCATCACTGGTGATGCAGTTTAGTGAGTCCAGAGAGTGCACTGGCACGACTGGGGATGCAGTGCAGTGAGTCCAGTGAGTGTACTGGCACCACTTGGATGCACTGCAGTGAGTCCAGAGAGTGCACTGGCACCACTGGGGATGCACTGCAGTGAGTCCAGAGAGTGCAGTGGCACCACTGGGGATGCAGTGCAGTGAGTCCAGAGAGTGCACTGGCACCACTGGGGATGCAGTGCAGTGAGTGCAGAGAGTGCACTGGCACCACTGGGGATGCGGTGCTGGGAGTCCAGAGAGTGCAGTGGCACCACTGGGGATGCAGCGCAGTGAGTCCAGAGAGTGCACTGGCCCCACTGGGGATGCAGTGCAGTGAGTCCAGAGAGTGCACTGTCACTACTGGGGATGCATTTCAGTGAGTCCAGAGAGTGCACTGGCACCACTGATAATGCACTTCAGTGAGTCCAGAGAGTGCACTGGCACCACTGGGGATGCACTGCAGTGAGTCCAGAGATTGCACTGGCACCACTAGGGATGCAGTTCAGTGAGTCCAGAGAGTGCACTGGCACCACTGGGGATGCAGTGCAGTGAGTCCAGAGAGTGCACTGGCACCACTGAGAGTGCACTGCAGTGTGTCCAGAGAGCGCACTGGCACCACTGGGGATGCAGTGCAGTGAGTCCAGAGATTGCACTGGCACCACTGGGGATGCAGTGCTGTGACTCCAGAGAGCGCACTGGCACCACTGGGGATGCACTGCAGTGAGTGCAGAGAGTGCACTGGCACCACTGGGGTGCACTGCAGTGAGTCCAGAGGGTGCACTGGCACCACTGGGGATGCACTGCAGTGACTCGAAAGAGTGCACTGGCACCACTGGGGAAGCAGTGCAGTGAGTCCAGAGAGTGCACTGGCACCACTGGGGATGCACTGCAGTGAGTCCAGAGAGTGCACTGGCAATACTGGGGATGCAGTGCAGTGAGTCCAGAGAGTGCACTGGCACCACTGAGAATGCACTTCAGTGAGTCCAGAGAGTGCACTGGCACCACTGGGGATGCACTGCAGTGAGTCCAGAGATTGCACTGGCACCACTGGGGATGCAGTACAGTGAGTCCACACAGTGCACTAGCACCACTGGGGATGCAGTGCAGTGAGTCCAGAGAGTGCACTGGCACCACTGGGGATGCAGTGCAGTGAGTCCAGAGAGTGCTGTGGCACCACTGGGGATGCAGTGCAGTGAGTCCAGATAGTGCAATGGCACCACTGCGGATGCACTGCAGTGAGTCCAGAGAGTGCACTGGCTCCACTGAGAATGCACTTCAGTGAGTCCAGAGAGTGCACTGGCACCACTGGGGATGCAGTGCAGTGAGTCCAGAGAGTGCACTGGCGCCACTGGGGATGCGGTGCTGGGAGTCCAGAGAGTGCTTTGGCACCAGTGGGGATGCAGTGCAGTTACTCCAGAGACTGCACTGGCACCACCGGAGATGCAGTGCAGTGAGTCCAGAGAGTGCACTGGCACCACTGGGGATGCAGTGCAGTGAGTCCAGAGATTGCACAGGCACCACTGGGGATGCAGTGCAGTGAGTCCAGAGAGCGCACTGGCACCACTCCGGATGCAGTGCAGTGAGTCGGGAGAGTGCACTGGCACCACTGGGGATGCACTGCAGTGAGTCCAGTGAGTGCACTGGCACCACTGGGGAAGCAGTGCAGTGAGTCCAGAGAGTGCAGTGGCACCACTGGGGATGCAGTTTAGTGAGTCCAGAGAGTGCACTGGCACCAATGGGGATGCAGTGCAGTGAGTCCAGTGAGTGTACTGGCACCACTGGGGATGCACTGCAGTGAGTCCAGAGAGTGCACTGGCACCACTGAGAATGCACTTCAATGAGTCCAGAGAGTGCACTGGCACCACTGGGGATGCACTGCAGTGAGTCCAGAGAGTGCAGTGGCACCACTGGGGATGCACTGCAGTGAGTCCAGAGAGTGCTTTGGCACCAGTGGGGATGCACTGCAGTTACTCCAGAGACTGCACTGGCACCACTGGGGATGCAGTGCAGTGAGTGCAGAGAGTGCACTGGCACCAGTGGGGATGCACTGCAGTGAGTCCAGAGAGTGCACTGGCACCACTGGGGATGCACTGCAGTGAGTCCAGAGAGTGCACTGTCACCACTGGGGATGCAGTACAGTGAGTCCACAGAGTGCACTGGCACCACTGGGGATGCAGTGCAGTGAGTCCAGAGAGTGCACTGGCACCACTGGGGATGCAGTGCAGTGAATCCAGTGAGTGCACTGGCACCACTGGGGATGCAGTGCAGTGAGTCCAGAGAGTGCACTGTCACTACTGGGGATGCATTTCAGTGAGACCAGAGAGTGCACTGGCACCACTGGGGATGCAGTGCAGTGAGTCCAGAGAGTGCACTGGCACCACTGGGGATGCAGTGCAGTGAATCCAGTGAGTGCACTGGCCCCACTGGGGATGCACTGCAGTGAGTCCAGAGAGTGCACTGTCACTACTGGGGATGCATTTCAGTGAGTCCAGAGAGTGCACTGGCACCACTGATAATGCACTTCAGTGAGTCCAGAGAGTGCACTGGCACCACTGGGGATGCAGTGCAGTGAGTCCAGAGAGTGCACTGGCACCACTGGGGATGCAGCGCAGTGAGTCCAGAGAGTGCACTGGCACCAGAGGGAATGCACTGCAGTGAGTCCAGAGAGTGCACTGTCACTACTGGGGATGCATTTCAGTGAGTCCAGAGAGTGCACTGGCACCACTGATAATGCACTTCAGTGAGTCCAGAGAGTGCACTGGCCCCACTGGGGATGCACTGCAGTGAGTCCAGAGATTGCACTGGCACCACTGGGGATGCAGTTCAGTGAGTCCAGAGAGTGCACTGGCACCACTGGGGATGCAGTGCAGTGAGTCCAGAGAGTGCACTGGCACCACTGAGAGTGCACTGCAGTGTGTCCAGAGAGCGCACTGGCACCACTGGGGATGCAGTGCAGTGAGTCCAGAGATTGCACTGGCACCACTGGGGATGCAGTGCTGTGACTCCAGAGAGCGCACTGGCACCACTGGGGATGCACTGCAGTGAGTCCAGAGAGTGCAGTGGCACCACTGGGAATGCAGTTTAGTGAGTCCAGAGAGTGCACTGGCACCACTGGGGATGCACTGCAGTGACTCGAAAGAGTGCACTGGCACCACTGGGGAAGCAGTGCAGTGAGTCCAGAGAGTGCCCTGGCACCACTGGGGATGCACTGCAGTGAGTCCAGAGAGTGCACTGGCAATACTGGGGATGCAGTGCAGTGAGTCCAGAGATTGCACAGGCACCACTGGGGATGCAGTGCAGTGAGTCCAGAGAGCGCACTGGCACCACTCCGGATGCAGTGCAGTGAGTCGGGAGAGTGCACTGGCACCACTGGGGATGCACTGCAGTGAGTCCAGTGAGTGCACTGGCACCACTGGGGAAGCAGTGCAGTGAGTCCAGAGAGTGCAGTGGCACCACTGGGGATGCAGTTTAGTGAGTCCAGAGAGTGCACTGGCACCAATGGGGATGCAGTGCAGTGAGTCCAGTGAGTGTACTGGCACCACTGGGGATGCACTGCAGTGAGTCCAGAGAGTGCACTGGCACCACTGAGAATGCACTTCAATGAGTCCAGAGAGTGCACTGGCACCACTGGGGATGCACT
Organism: Anser cygnoides; assembly: GCF_040182565.1. Lineage (NCBI taxonomy): Eukaryota > Metazoa > Chordata > Aves > Anseriformes > Anatidae > Anser > Anser cygnoides. Next base: position 78,430,666 of record NC_089873.1, on the reverse strand, counting down.
GCAGTGAGTCCAGAGAGTGCAGTGGCACCACTGGGGATGCACTGCAGTGAGTCCAGAGAGTGCTTTGGCACCAGTGGGGATGCACTGCAGTTACTCCAGAGACTGCACTGGCACCACTGGGGATGCAGTGCAGTGAGTGCAGAGAGTGCACTGGCACCAGTGGGGATGCACTGCAGTGAGTCCAGAGAGTGCACTGGCACCACTGGGGATGCACTGCAGTGAGTCCAGAGAGTGCACTGTCACCACTGGGGATGCAGTACAGTGAGTCCACAGAGTGCACTGGCACCACTGGGGATGCAGTGCAGTGAGTCCAGAGAGTGCACTGGCACCACTGGGGATGCAGTGCAGTGAATCCAGTGAGTGCACTGGCACCACTGGGGATGCAGTGCAGTGAGTCCAGAGAGTGCACTGTCACTACTGGGGATGCATTTCAGTGAGACCAGAGAGTGCACTGGCACCACTGGGGATGCAGTGCAGTGAGTCCAGAGAGTGCACTGGCACCACTGGGGATGCAGTGCAGTGAATCCAGTGAGTGCACTGGCCCCACTGGGGATGCACTGCAGTGAGTCCAGAGAGTGCACTGTCACTACTGGGGATGCATTTCAGTGAGTCCAGAGAGTGCACTGGCACCACTGATAATGCACTTCAGTGAGTCCAGAGAGTGCACTGGCACCACTGGGGATGCAGTGCAGTGAGTCCAGAGAGTGCACTGGCACCACTGGGGATGCAGCGCAGTGAGTCCAGAGAGTGCACTGGCACCAGAGGGAATGCACTGCAGTGAGTCCAGAGAGTGCACTGTCACTACTGGGGATGCATTTCAGTGAGTCCAGAGAGTGCACTGGCACCACTGATAATGCACTTCAGTGAGTCCAGAGAGTGCACTGGCCCCACTGGGGATGCACTGCAGTGAGTCCAGAGATTGCACTGGCACCACTGGGGATGCAGTTCAGTGAGTCCAGAGAGTGCACTGGCACCACTGGGGATGCAGTGCAGTGAGTCCAGAGAGTGCACTGGCACCACTGAGAGTGCACTGCAGTGTGTCCAGAGAGCGCACTGGCACCACTGGGGATGCAGTGCAGTGAGTCCAGAGATTGCACTGGCACCACTGGGGATGCAGTGCTGTGACTCCAGAGAGCGCACTGGCACCACTGGGGATGCACTGCAGTGAGTCCAGAGAGTGCAGTGGCACCACTGGGAATGCAGTTTAGTGAGTCCAGAGAGTGCACTGGCACCACTGGGGATGCACTGCAGTGACTCGAAAGAGTGCACTGGCACCACTGGGGAAGCAGTGCAGTGAGTCCAGAGAGTGCCCTGGCACAACTGGGGATGCACTGCAGTGAGTCCAGAGAGTGCACTGGGAATACTGGGGATGCAGTGCAGTGAGTCCAGAGAGTGCACTGGCACCACTGAGAATGCACTTCAGTGAGTCCAGAGAGTGCACTGGCACCACTGGGGATGCACTGCAGTGAGTCCAGAGATTGCACTGGCACCACTGGGGATGCAGTACAGTGAGTCCACACAGTGCACTAGCACCACTGGGGATGCAGTGCAGTGAGTCCAGAGAGTGCACTGGCACCACTGGGGATGCAGTGCAGTGAGTCCAGAGTGTGCTCTGGCACCACTGGGGATGCAGTGCAGTGAGTCCAGAGAGTGCAATGGCACCACTGCGGATGCACTGCAGTGAGTCCAGAGAGTGCACTGGCTCCACTGGGGATGCACTGCAGTGAGTCCAGAGAGCGCACTGGCACCACTGGAGATGCACTGCAGTGAGTCCAGAGAGTGTACTGGCACCACTGGGGATGCACTGAAGTGAGTCCAGAGAGTGCACTGGCACCACTGAGAATGCGCTTCAGTGAGTCCAGAGAGTGCACTGGCACCACTGGGGATGCACTTCAGTGAGTCCACAGAGTGCACTAGCACTACTGGGGATGCAGTGCAGTGAGTCCAGAGAGTGCGCTGGAACCACTGGGGATGCAGTGCAGTGAGTCCAGAGAGTGCACTGGCACCACTGGGGATGCAGTGCAGTGACTCCAGAGAGTGCACTGGCACCACTGGGGATGCACTGCAGTGAGTCCAGTGAGTGCACTGGCACCACTGGGGATGCAGTGCAGTAAGTCCAGAGAGTGCAGTGGCACCACTGGGGAAGCAGTGCAGTGAGTCCAGAGAGTGCAGTGGCACCACTGGGGATGCAGTGCAGTGAGTCCAGAGAGTGCACTGGCACCACTGGGGATGCAGTTCAGTGAGTCCAGAGAGTGCACTGGCACCACTGGGGATGCAGTGCAGTGAGTCCAGAGACTGCACTGGCACCACTGAGAATGCCCTTCAGTGAGTCCAGAGAGTGCACTGGCACCACTGGGGATGCACTGCAGTGAGTCCACAGAGTGCACTAGCACCACTGGGGATGCAGTGCAGTGAGTCCAGAGAGTGCACTGGCACCACTGGGGATGTACTTCAGTGAGTCCAGAGAGTGCACTGGCACCACTGGGGATGCGGTGCTGGGAGTCCAGAGAGTGCACTGGCACCACTGGGGATGCAGTGCAGTGAGTCCAGAGAGTGCACTGGCAGCAGAGAGGATGCAGTGCAGTGAGTCCAGAGAGTGCACTGGCACCACTGGGGATACAGTGCAGTGAGTCCAGAGAGTGCACTGGCACCACTGGGGATGCACTGCAGTGAGTCCAGAGAGTGCACTGGCACCACTGGGGATGCACTTCAGTGAGTCCAGAGAGTGCACTGGCACCACTGGTGATGCAGTACAGTGAGTCCAGAGAGTGCACTGGCACCACTGGGGATGCACTGCAGTGAGTCCAGAGAGTGCACTGGCACCACTGGGGATGCACTTCAGTGAGTCCAGAGAGTGCACTGGCACCAGAGGGAATGCACTGCAGTGAGTCCAGTGAGTGCACTGGCACCACTGGGGATGCAGTGCAGTGAGTGCAGAGAGTGCACTGGCACCACTGGACATGCAGTGCAGTGAGTCCAGAGAGTGCAGTGGCACCACTGGGGATGCAGTGCAGTGAGTCCAGAGAGTGCACTGGCAGCACTGGGGATGCAGTGCAGTGAGTCCAGAGAGTGCACTGGCAATACTGGGGATGCAGTGCAGTGAGTCCAGAGAGTGCACTGGCACCACTGGGGCTGCAGTGCAGTGAGTCCAGAGAGTGCAGTGGCACCACTGGGGATGCAGTGCAGTGAGTCCAGAGAGTGCTCTGGCACCACTGGGGATGCAGTGAAGTGAGTCCAGAGAGTGCACTGGCACCACTGGGGATGCAGTGCAGTGAGTCCAGAGAGTGCACTGGCAGTACTGGGGATGCAGTGCAGTGAGTCCAGAGAGTGCACTGGCAACACTGGGGTTGCAGTGCAGTGAGTCCAGAGAGTGCACTGGCACCACTGGGGATGCAGTGCAGTGAGTCCAGAGTGTGCACTGGCACGACTGGGAATGCAGTGCAGTGAGTCCAGAGATTGCACTGGCACCACTGGGGATGCACTTCAGTGAGTCCAGAGAGTGCACTGGCACCACAGGTGATGCACTGCAGTGAGTCCAGAGAGTGCACTGGCACCACTGGGGATGCAGTGCAGTGAGTCCAGAGAGTGCACTGGCACCACTGGGGATGCACTGCAGTGAGTCCAGAGAGTGCACTGGCACCAGAGGGAATGCACTGCAGTGAGTCCAGTGAGTGCACTGGCACCACTGGGTATGCAGTGCAGTGAGTGCAGAGAGTGCACTGGCACAATTGGGGATGCAGTGCAGTGAGTCCAGAGAGTGCAGTGACACCACTGGGGATGCAGTGCAGTGAGTCCAGAGAGTGCACAGGCAGCACTGGGGATGCAGTGCAGTGAGTCCAGAGAGTGCACTGGCACCACTGGGGATGCAGTGCAGTGAGTCCAGTGAGTGTACTGGCACCACTGGGGATGCACTGCAGTGAGTCCAGAGAGTGCACTGGCACCACTGAGAATGCACTTCAGTGAGTCCAGAGAGTGCACTGGCACCACTGGGGATGCAGTGCAGTGAGTCCAGAGAGTGCACTGGCACCACTGAGAATGCACTTCAGTGAGTCCAAAGAGTGCACTGGCACCACTAGGGATGCACTGCAGTGAGTCCAGAGAGTGCACTAGCACCACTGGGAATGCAGTACAGTGAGTCCAGTGAGTGCACTGGCACCACTGAGAATGCAATTCAGTGAGTCCAGACAGTGCACTGGCACCACTGGGGATGCACTGCAGTGAGTCCAGAGAGTGCACTAGCACCACTGGGGATGCAGTGCAGTGAATCCTGTGAGTACACTGGCACCACTGGGGATGCAGAGCAGTGAGTCCAGAGAGCTCACTGGCACCACTGGGAATGCAGTGCAGTGAGTCCAGAGAGTGCACTGGCACCACTGGTGATGCAGTACAGTGAGTCCAGTGAGTGCACTGGTACCACTGGGCCTGCAGTGCAGTGAGTCCAGAGAGTGCACTGGCACCACTGGGGATGCAGTGAAGTGAGTCCAGAGAGTGCACTGGCACCACCGATGATGCAGTACAGTGAGTCCAGTGAGTGCACTGGCACTACTGGGGATGTAATGCAGTGACTCGAGAGAGTGCACTGGCACCACTGGGGATGCAGTGCAGTGAGTCCAGAGAGTGCACTGGCACCACTGGGGATGCTCTGCAGTGAGTCCAGAGAGTGCACTGGCAGCAGTGGGGATGCAGTGCAGTGAGTCCAGAGAGTGCACTGGCACCACTGGGGATGCAGTGCAGTGAGTCCAGAGACTTCACTGGCACCACTGGGAATGCAGTGCAGTGAGTCCAGAGAGTGCACTGGCACCACTGGTGATGCAGTTTAGTGAGTCCAGAGAGTGCACTGGCACCACTGGTGATGCAGTCCAGTGAGTCCAGTGAATGCACTGGCACCACTGGGGATGCTGTGCAGTGAGTCAAGAGAGTGCACTGGCACCACTGGGGATGCACTACAGTGAGTCCAGAGATTGCACTGGCACCACTGGGGATGCAGTGCAGTGAGTCCAGAGAGTGCACTGGCACCACTGGTGATGCAGTTTAGTGAGTCCAGAGAGTGCACTGGCACCACTGGGGATGCACTTCAGTGAGTCCAGAGAGTGTACTGACACCACTGGGGATGCGGTGCAGTGAGTCCAGAGAGTGCACTGGCACCACTGGGGATGCAGTGCAGTGAGTCCAGAGAGTGCTCTGGCACCACTGGGGATGCACTGCAGTGAGTCCAGAGACTGCACTGGCACCACTGGGGATGCAGTGCAGTGACTGCAGAGAGTACACTGGCACCACCGGGGATTCACTGCAGTGAGTCCAGAGAGTGCACTGGCACCACTGGGGATGCAGTGCTGTGACTCCGGAGAGCGCACTGGCACCACTGGGGATGCAGTGCAGTCAGTCCAGTGAGTGCACTGGCACCACTGGGGATGCAGTGCAGTGAGTGCAGAGAGTGCACTGGCACCACTGGGGATGCACTTCAGTGAGTCCAGAGAGTGCACTGGCACCACTGGTTATGCAGTGACGCGAGTCCAGAGAGTGCACTGGCACCACTGGGGATGCAGTGACGCGAGTCCAGAGAGTGCACTGGCACCACTGGGGATGCACTGCAGTGAGTCCAGAGAGTGCACTGGCACCACCGGGAATGCACTGCAGTGAGTCCAGAGAGTGCACTGGCACCACTGGGGATGCACTTCAGTGAGTCCAGAGAGTGCACTGGCAGCACTGGGGATGCAGTGCAGTGAGTCCAGAGAGTGCACTGGCACCACAGGTGATGCACTCCAGTGAGTCCAGAGAGTGCACTTGCACCACGGGGGATGCAGTGCAGTGACGCCAGAGAGTGCACTGGCACCACTGGGGATGCAGTGCAGTGAGTCCAGAGAGTGCACTGGTACCACTGGGGATGCACTGCAGTGAGTCCTGAGAGTACACTGGCTCCACCGGGGATGCCCTGCAGTGAGTCCAGAGAGTGCACTGGCACCACTAGGGATGCAGCGCAGTGAGTCCAGAGAGTGCACTGGCACCACTGGGGATGCAGCGCAGTGAGTCCAGAGAGTGCACTGGCACCACTGGGGATGCCCTGCAGTGAGTCCAGAGAGTGCACTGGCACCACTGGGGATGCACTACAGTGAGTCCAGGGATAGCACTGGCACAACTGGGGATGCAGTGCAGTGAGTCCATAGAGTGCTCTGGCACCACTGGGGATGCCCTGCAGTGAGCCCAGAGAGTGCACTGGCACCACTGGGGATGCAGTGCAGTGAGTCCAGAGAGTGCACTGGCACCACTGGAGATGCAGTGCAGTGAGTCCAGAGAGTGCACTGGCACCACTGGGGATGCACTGCAGTGAGTCCAGAGAGTGCACTGGCACCACTGGGGATGCAGTGCAGTGAGTCCAGAGAGTGCACTGGCAACACTGGGGTTGCAGTGCAGTGAGTCCAGAAAGTGCACTGGCACCACTGGGGATGCAGTGCAGTGAGTCCAGAGAGTGCACTGGCACCACTGAGAATGCACTTCAGTGAGTCCAAAGAGTGCACTGGCACCACTGGGGATGCACTGCAGTGAGTCCAGAGAGTGCACTAGCACCACTGGGAATGCAGTACAGTGAGTCCAGTGAGTGCACTGGCACCACTGGGGATGTAGTGCAGTGACTCGAGAGAGTGCACTGGCACCACTGGGGATGCACTTCAGTGAGTCCAGAGAGTGCACTGGTACCACTTGGGATGCAGTGCAGTGAGTCCAGTGAGTGCACTGGCACCACTGGGGATGCAGTGCAGTGAGTCCAGAGAGTGCACTGGCACCACTGGGGATGCACTGCAGTCACTCCAGAGAGTGCACTGGCACCACTGATGATGCAGTACAGTGAGTCCAGTGAGCGCACTGGCACCACTGGGGATGTAGTGCAGTGACTCGAGAGAGTGCACTGGCACCACTGGGGATGGAGTGCAGTGAGTCCAGAGAGTGCACTGGCACCACTTGGGATGCAGTGCAGTGAGTCCAGAGAGTGCACTGGCACCACTGGGGATGCAGTGCAGTGAGTCCAGAGAGTGCATTGGCACCACTGGGGATGCAGTGCAGTGAGTCCAGAGAGTGCACTGGCACCACTGGGGATGCACTGCTGTGAGTCCAGAGAGTGCACTGGCAGCAGTGGGGATGCACTGCAGTGAGTCCAGAGAGTGCACTGGCACCACTGGGGATGCACTGCAGTGAGTCCAGAGAGTGCAGTGGCACCACTGGGGATGCAGTGCAGTGAGTCCAGAGAGTGCACTGGCACCACTGGGGATGCACTGCATTGAGTCCAGAGAGTGCACTAGCACCACTGGGGATGCAGTGCAGTGAGTCCAGAGAGTGCACTGGCACCACTGGGGATGCAGTGCAGTGAGTCAAGAGAGTGCACTGGCACCACTGGGGATGCACTGCAGTGAGCACAGATAGTGCACTGGCACCACTGGGGATGCGGTGCCGGGAGTCCAGAGAGTGCACTGGCACCACTGGGGATGCAGTGCAGTGAGTGCAGAGAGTGCACTGGCACCACTGGGGATGCAGTGCAGTGAGTCCAGAGAGTGCACTGGCACCACTGGGGATGCACTGCAGTGAGTCCAGAGAGTGCTCTGGCACCACTGGGGATGCAGTGCAGTGAGTCCAGAGAGTGCACTGGCACCACTGGGGATGCACTGCAGTTAATCCAGAGAGTGCACTGGCACCACTGGGGATGCGGTGCGGTGAGTCCAGAGATTGCACTGGCACCAATGGGGATGCAGTGCAGTGAGTCCAGAGACTTCACTGGCACCACTGGGAATGCAGTGCAGTGAGTGCAGAGAGTGCACTGGCACCACTGGGGATGCAGTGCAGTGAGTCCAGAGAGTGCACTGGCACCACTGGGGATGCAGTGCAGTGAGTCCAGAGAGTGCACTGGCACCACTGGGGATGCAGTACAGTGAGTCCAGAGAGTGCACTGGCACCACTGGGGATGCAGTGCAGTGAGTCCAGAGAGTGCACTGGCACCACTGGGAATGCAGTGCAGTGAGTCCAGAGAGTGCACTGGCACCAACGATGATGCAGTACAGTGAGTCCAGTGAGTGCAATGGCACCACTGGGGATGTAGTGCAGTGACTCGAGAGAGTGCACTGGCACCACTGGGGATGCAGTGCAGTGAGTCCAGAGAGTGCACTGGCACCACTGGTGATGCAGTGCAGTGAGTCCAGAGAGTGCACTGGCACCACTGGGGATGCAGTGCAGTGAGTCCAGAGAGTGCACTGGCAGCAGTGGGGATGCAGTGCAGTGAGTCCAGAGAGTGCACTGGCACCACTGGGGATGCACTGCAGTGAGTCCAGAGGGTGCACTGGCACTACTGGGGATGCAGTGCAGTGAGTCCAGAGAGTGCACTGGCACCAATGGGGATGCAGTGCAGTGAGTCCAGAGATTGCACTGGCACCAATGGGGATGCAGTGCAGTGAGTCCAGAGACTTCACTGGCACCACTGGGAATGCAGTGCAGTGAGTGCAGAGAGTGCACTGGCACCACTGGGGATGCACTGCAGTGAGTCCAGAGAGTGCACTGGCACCACTGGGGATGCAGTGCAGTGAGTCCAGAGAGTGCACTGGCACCACTGGGGATGCAGTACAGTGAGTCCAGAGAGTGCACTGGCACCACTGGGGATGCAGTGCAGTGAGTCCAGAGAGTGCACTGGCACCACTGGGAATGCAGTGCAGTGAGTGCAGACAGTGCACTGGCACCACTGGGGATGCAGTGCAGTGAGTCCAGAGAGTGCACTGGCACCACTTGGGATGCACTGCATTGAGTCCAGAGAGTGCACTGGCACCACTGGGGATGCACTTCAGTGAGTCCAGAGAGTGCACTGACACCACTGGGGATGCAGTGCAGTGAGTCCAGAGAGTGCACTGGCACCACTGCGGATGCACTGCAGTGAGTCCAGAGAGTACACTGGCACCACTAGGGATGCAGTGAAGTGAGTCCAGAGAGTGCACTGGCACCACTGGGGATGCAGTGCAGTGAGTCCAGAGAGTGCACTGGCACCACTGGGGATGTGTCCAGTGAGTCCAGTGAGTGCACTGGCACCACTGGGGATGCAGTGCAGTGACTGCAGAGAGTACACTGGCACCACCGGGGATTCACTGCAGTGAGTCCAGAGAGTGCACTGGCACCACCTGTGATGCACTACAGTGAGTCCAGTGAGTGCACTGGCACCACTGGGGATGCAGTGCTGTGACTCCAGAGAGCGCACTGGCACCACTGGGGATGCAGTGCAGTCAGTCCAGTGAGTGCACTGGCACCACTGGGGGTGCAGTACAGTGAGTCCAGAGAGTGCACTGGCACCACTGGGGATGCACTGCAGTGAGTCCAGAGAGTGCACTGGCACCACTGGGGATGCCCTGCAGTGAGTCCAGAGAGTGCACTGGCACCACTGGGGATGCAGTTCATTGAGTCCAGAGAGTGCACTGGCACCACTGGGGATGCACTGCAGTGAGTCCAGAGAGTGCACTGGCACCACTGGGGCTTCAGTGCAGTGAGTCCAGAGAGTGCACTGGCACCACTGGGGATGCAGTGCAGTGAGTCCAGAGAGTGCACTGGCACCACTGGGGATGCAGTGCAGTGAGTCCACAGAGTGCACTGGCACCACTGGGGATGCAGTACAGTGAGTCCAGAGAGTGCACTGGCACCACTGGGCATGCAGTGCAGTGAGTCCAGAGAGTGCACTGGCACCACTGGGGATGCACTGCAGTGAGTCCAGAGAGTGCACTGGCACCACTGGGGATGCGGTGCAGTGAGTCCAAAGACTTCACTGGCACCACTGGGGATGCAGTGCAGTGAGTGCAGAGAGTGCACTGGCACCACTGGGGATACAGTGCAGTGAGTCCAGTGAGTGTACTGGCACCACTGGGGATGCACTGCAGTGAGTCCAGAGTGTGCACTGGCACCACTGGGCATGCAGTGCAGTGAGTCCAGAGAGTGCACTGGCACCACTGGAGATGCACTGCAGTGAGTCCAGAGAGTGCACTGGCACCACTGGGGATGCGGTGCAGTGAGTCCAAAGACTTCACTGGCACCACTGGGGATGCACTGCAGTGAGTCCAGAGTGTGCACTGGCACCACTGAGAATGCACTTCAGTGAGTCCAGAGAGTGCACTGGCACCACTGGGGATGCACTGCAGTGAGTCCAGAGTGTGCACTGGCACCACTGAGAATGCACTTCAGTGAGTAAAGAGAGTGCACTGGCACCACTGGAGATGCACTGCAGTGAGTCCAGAGAGTGCACTGGCACCACTGGGGATGCAGTGCAGTGAGTCCAGAGAGCTCACTGGCACCACTGGGGATGCAGTGCAGTGAGTCCAGAGAGTGCACTGGCACCACTGGTGATGCAGTACAGTGAGTCCAGTGAATGCACTGGAACCACTGGGGATGCAGTGCAGTGACTGCAGAGAGTGCACTGGCAGCACTGGTGATGCAGTACAGTGAGTCCAGTGAGTGCACTGGCACCACTGGGCCTGCAGTGCAGTGAGTCCAGAGAGTGCACTGGCACCACTGGGGATGCACTGCAGTGAGTCCAGAGAGTGCACTGGCACCAACGATGATGCAGTACAGTGAGTCCAGTGAGTGCAATGGCACCACTGGGGTGTAGTGCAGTGACTCGAGAGAGTGCACTGGCACCACTGGGGATGCAGTGCAGTGAGTCCAGAGAGTGCACTGGCACCACTGGTGATGCAGTGCAGTGAGTCCAGAGAGTGCACTGGCACCACTGGGGATGCAGTGCAGTGAGTCCAGAGAGTGCACTGGCAGCAGTGGGGATGCAGTGCAGTGAGTCCAGAGAGTGCACTGGCACCACTGGGGATGCACTGCAGTGAGTCCAGAGAGTGCACTGGCACTACTGGGGATGCAGTGCAGTGAGTCCAGAGAGTGCACTGGCACCACTGGCGATGCAGTGCAGTGAGTCCAGAGAGTGCACTGGCACCACTGGGGATGCACTGCAGTGAGTCCAGAGAGTGCACTGGCACCACTGGGGATACATTGCAGTGAGTCCAGAGATTGCACTTGCTCCACTGGGGATGCAGTACAGTGAGTCTACAGAGTGCACTGGCACCACTGGGGATGCAGTACAGTGAGTCCAGAGAGTGCACTGGCACCACTGGGGATGCAGTGCAGTGAGTCCACAGAGTGCACTGGCACCACTGGGGATGCAGTGCAGTGAGTCCAGAGAGTGCAATGGCACCACTGGGGATGCAGTGCAGTGAGTCCAGAGATTGCACTGGCACCACTGGGGATGCAGTGCAGTGAGTCCAGAGACTTCACTGGCACCACTGGGGATGCAGTGCAGTGAGTGCAGAGAGTGCACTGGCACCACTGGAGATGCAGTGCAGTGAGTCCAGAGAGTGCACTGGCACCACTGGGGATGCAGTGCAGTGAGTCCAGAGAGTGCACTGTCACCACTGGGGATGCAGTGCAGTGAGTCCAGAGAGCGCAAAGGCACGACAGGTGATGCAGTACAGTGAGTCCAGAGAGCGCAAAGGCACCACTGGGGATGCACTGCAGTGAGTCCAGAGAGTGCACTGGCACCACTGGGGATGCACTACAGTGAGTCCAGAGATTGCACTGGCACCACTGGGATGCAGTGCAGTGAGTCCAGAGAGTGCACTGGCACCACTGGGGATGCAGTGCAGTGAGTCCAGAGAGTGCACTGGCACCACTGGGGATGCACTTCAGTGAGTACAGAGAGTGCACTGACACCACTGGGGATGCAGTGCAGTGAGTCCAGAGAGTGCACTGGCACCACTGGGGATGCAGTGCAGTGAGTCCAGAGAGTGCTCTGGCACCACTGGGGATGCAGTCCAGTGAGTCCAGAGAGTACACTGGCACCACTGGGGATGCAGTGCAGTGAGTCCAGAGAGTGCACTGGCACCACTGGGGATGCAGTGCAGTGAGTCCAGAGAGTGCTCTGGCACCACTGGGGATGCAGTCCAGTGAGTCCAGAGAGTACACTGGCACCACTGGGGATGCAGTGCAGTGAGTCCAGAGAGTGCACTGGCACCACTGGGGATGCAGTGCATTGAGTCCAGAGAGTGCACTGGCACCACTGGTGATGCAGTCCAGTGAGTCCAGTGAATGCACTGGCACCACTGGGGATGCTGTGCAGTGAGTGCAGAGAGTGCACTGGCACCACCTGTTATGCAGTACAGTGTGTCCAGTGAGTGCTCTGGCACCACTGGGGATGCAGTGCAGTGAGTCCAGAGAGTGCACTGGCACCACTGGGGATGCACTGCAGTGAGTCCAGAGAGTGCATTGGCACCACTGGGAATGCAGTGCAGTGAGTCCAGAGAGTGCACTGGCACCACTGGGGATGCAGTGCAGTGAGTCCAGAGAGTGCACTGGCACCAATGGGGATGCACTGCAGTGAGTCCAGAGATTGCACTGGCACCACTGGGGATGCAGTGCAGTGAGTCCAGAGACTTCACTGGCACCACTGGGAATGCAGAGAAGTGAGTGCAGAGAGTGCACTGGCACCACTGGGGATGCAGTGCAGTAAGTCCAGAGAGTGCACTGGCACCACTGGGGATGCAGTGCAGTCAGTACACAGAGTGCACTGGCACCACTGGGGCTGCAGTGCAGTGAGTCCAGAGAGTGCACTGGCACCACTGGGGTTGCACTGCAGTGAGTCCAGAGAGTGCACTGGAACCACTGGGGATGCACTACAGTGAGTCCAGAGATTGCACTGGCACCACTGGTGATGCAGTGCACTGAGTCCAGAGAGTGCACTGGCACCACTGGGGATGCAGTGCAGTGAGTCCAGAGAGTGCACTGGCACCACTGGGGATGCACTTCAGTGAGTCCAGAGAGTGCACTGACACCACTGGGGATGCAGTGCAGTGAGTCCAGAGAGTGCACTGGCACCACTGGGGATGCACTGCAGTGGGTCCAGAGAGTACACTGGCACCACTGGGGATGCAGTGTAGTGAGTCCAGAGAGTGCACTGGCACCACTGGGTCTGCAGTGCAGTGAGTCCAGAGAGTGCACTGGCACCACTGGGGATGTGTCCAGTGAGTCCAGTGAGTGCACTGGCACCACTGGGGATGCACTGTAGTGAGTCCAGAGAGTGCAATGAATGCAGTGCAATGAATGAGAGTGCGTCTGAATGCAAGTCAGACGCTTTAATTAAGGTAAAGCCTCCCTAGACTGATGGGCTTCGATCCCTCAAAACTCTAGTTAACAGCTAAATGCCTAAACCAATTGGCTTCTGCCTACAAAGACCCTGACGCACCCTAGTGCGCATCGATGATCTTGCAACTCAACATGAATTTCACTACAGAGCCGATAAGAAGAGGAATTAAACCTCTGTAAAAAGGACTACAGCCTAACGCTTCAACACTCAGCCATCTTACCCGTGACCTTCATCAACCGATGACTATTTTCCACTAACCATAAGGATATTGGCACCCTGTACCTCATCTTCGGGGCATGAGCAGGAATAGTCGGCACCGCACTCAGCCTATTAATCCGCGCAGAACTAGGACAACCAGGAACTCTCCTAGGCGACGACCAAATTTACAATGTAATTGTTACCGCTCACGCCTTTGTAATAAGCTTCTTTATAGTCATACCCATCATGATCGGAGGATTCGGCAACTGATTAGTCCCCCTCATAATCGGTGCCCCCGACATAGCATTCCCGCGAATAAACAACATAAGCTTTTGACTCCTCCCCCCATCATTCCTCCTCCTACTAGCCCCATCCACTGTAGAAGCTGGCGCCGGCACAGGCTGAACTGTCTACCCTCCCCTAGCAGGTAACCTTGCCCACGCCGGAGCTTCGGTAGACCTGGCTATCTTCTCACTCCACTTAGCCGGTATCTCCTCCATCCTTGGGGCCATCAACTTTATCACCACAGCCATCAACATAAAACCCCCCGCACTCTCACAATACCAAACCCCACTATTTGTCTGATCCGTACTAATTACCGCCATCCTACTCCTTCTATCACTCCCCGTACTCGCCGCCGGTATTACAATATTACTAACTGATCGAAACCTAAACACCACATTCTTCGACCCCGCTGGAGGAGGAGACCCAATCCTGTACCAACACCTATTCTGATTCTTCGGACACCCAGAAGTCTATATTCTGATCCTACCGGGGTTCGGAATCATCTCACACGTAGTCACGTACTACTCTGGACTCACTGCACTGCATGCCCAGTGGTGCCAGTGCACTCTCTGGACTCACTGCACTGCATCCCAAGTGGTGCCAGTGCACTCTCTGGACTCACTGCACTGCATCCCCAGTGGTGCCAGTGCACTCTCTCGAGTCACTGCACTACATCCCCAGTGGTGCCAGTGCGCTCACTGGACTCACTGTACTGCATCATCAGTGGTGCCAGTGCACTCTCTGGAGTGACTGCAGTGCATCCCCAGTGGTGCCAGTGCACTCTCTGGACTCACGGCACTGCATCCCCAGTGGTGCCAGTGCACTCTCTGGACTCACTGCACTGCATCCCCAGTGGTGCCAGTGCACTCACTGGACTCACTGCACTGCATCCCAAGTGGTACCAGTGCACTCTCTGGACTCACTGCAGTGCATCCCCAGTGGTGCCAGTGCACTCTGTGGACTCACTGCAGGGCATCCCCAGTGGTGCCAGTGCACTCTCTGGACTCACTGAAGTGCATCCCCAGTGGTGCCAGTGCACTCTCTGGACTCACTGCACTGCATCCCCAGTGGTGCCAGTGCACTCTCTGGACTCACTGCACTGCATCCCCAGTGGTGCCAGAGCACTCTCTGGACGCACTGCACTGCATCCTCTGTGCTGCCAGTGCACTCTCTGGACTCACTGCACTGCATCCCCAGTGGTGCCAGTGCACTCTCTGGACTCACTGTACTGCATCCCCAGTGGAGCGCGTGCACTCTCTGGACTCACTGAAGTGCATCCCCAGTGGTGCCAGTGCACTCTCTGGACTCACTGCACTGCATCCCCAGTGGTGCTAGTGCACTCTGTGGACTCACTGCAGTGCATCCCCAGTGGTGCCAGTGCACTCTCTGGACTCACTGAAGGGCATTCTCAGTGGTGCCAGTGCACTCTCTGGACTCACTGCACTGCATCCCCAGTGGTGCCAGTACACTCACTGGACTGACTGCACTGCATCCCCAGTGGTGCCAGTGCACTCTCTGGACTCACCGCACCGC